>NC_064905.1:17872401-18183611 GCF_929443795.1 Astur gentilis | reverse complement strand
ACACTCCTTTACCTCATGTCCACCCAGAACGGACTATTTTACTTTCTACTTATTGCTAATGTGTTTTGCAAGAACAATTCAAATGAACTTTTCTACAGGCTATAACATCTCTCCATCATCCACAAGCAGAGCACACAGAATATAAATCTTTTAGCCTCCACGTGCAAAGCAAAACCTATTAGTAGTCTTTTGCACCTAAAATGAGATCTGCAGAGACCCAAAAGGCGTCCAAAATCTGCCATAGGCTGTTAGTCCAGTTGAACTGGAAGCTCATCAGAGCCAGCCAGCCTCTCAAGGCACTGGGAAATGACTTGCCTCTCCTCTCTGTAGTTTTTCTCCTGCTTCAGGTATACACAAATTGTATCCTGATGGAGGAAAATTGTTATTCACTTTATAGTTTATGTTTTCTTGAAAGGCAGTTTTCATATTTTTGGCTCTGAGTCTCTGGAAGCCCAGATCAGAAAAGGGTCTAGGCTCTCCAGCTATCCAAGATTGCCAGGCAGATACTGTGATAAGAATAAAGTATCTGTTCAATATAAATGAAAACAAGACATACCCGCTAAGAAACAGCAAAAATAATAAGCCGTGCAGATTCACACTGGATTTTGACATTGTAATATGACAGATATCCTTAAAAGCACTTCCGAAGCAGCTTTATCAGCCCTAAGCACTTACTAAATGAAGCTGTTGGGTCCACACCTGCATGTCTGCTAAATGCCAGGTTCCCTGTTTCATGCCCCAGTGAGAATTCAGCTTTCCACTGGTGACATGGAGAGCCCCAATGTGCAGCCCTGCGGTGGGAAGGCACCAAACGCAATATCATTCCTGCACAGGTAACGCTCCTGCCTGTTTTCCTGAGGTCGAGGAGAGGAAGCATCACTGAAAAACATATTCTGCTGCTTTAAAACCCAGCAGTGATGACTGGAATCCATAAATCAGGTTGGGTTTGGGTTTTTTTCCAGACCTGTGGGACTGCTCAAAGCATAATTAGGTTTTGGGTTTACAAAAAAATACCAGCATCTGTTGCCTGTTCTCTGCACGCTGCCGGTCTGAGGGGACTGCTCTGGGCTCACTACAGCATTTGTTCTCACAAATAGAGAAAACTTCGCCGAGCCTGGAGCAGGGCTGCTGGCCAAGGGCCTCAGAGACCCACGTTATATGTGGGACTGGGACCAGAGGTGGAGGAAGGAGGAGAGGAAGGGTATTGAACTCAGAGCGCCTCATCCTTTGGTTGAATTTAATTTGATGAGTCTCAGTTTAAATTAATACAGGGAAAAATCCCAATAACAGCTACTGCCAACAATCCCATTACAAAATAACACTGGCATAAAATAATCGCAAACATATGTCTATCTCTCACTTTAAAGTCAGTTCCAAGAATTTAGAGGCTGACCGAGCCCCTTGCTGATTAGCAAGGATATGTCCTTTTGTTAGATGAAAAAAACTTTCCTTCCCCACCCGCCAACAGAGAAAAACGTCAGAGCAATTCTACCAGAGCAACGCCATCCTCAGCAAACCTGGACACTAGTGAAGGGTTAGGAGAGAGGGATCTGTCAGTCCTTCTCCTCCAGTTTCTGGAGGAAACTCTGGGTGAGCTTCTTGGTGACCGTGGTGCCAGCACCATCCATGCCACCTTCATCACACCTGGTTTGTTGCTTCCCCCAAGAGCAGCAGCAGGGTACAAAACCGCAGAACACAAAACCTCTGGCTGTGGAGGCTTTTTGGGGTTGTGCAGTTTTTAGATATTTTTTTAACATCTTTTAATGACTGCAGGTGATGGTCACTGAATACAGGATTGCAATGCAAACAGCACTCTTTGTAGAAACGTGCCAGCCCAGAAAGTTCTATCCAAATCCAGCTGAACTTCTAATTACATTTGGCTTCAAATCCTTCAAATTCCAGCTAATTTAGTGTGACTTTCATTTCCAGATAAGCAGCTCCAAGCAGTTTCTCTGGTTTCAAACCTGAACTTCTACCCTGATCCTCTCCCTTGGCATCCAGGTGCCTCTTTCCTTTCTCTGCACACAACTGCTGCAAGTGCATCGTCCAAGCTTGACGATGCTCTTCTCTTCCTTCTCTGAAGCCCAGAAACACTTCCAGGAATCCTCCCACTACTTTGAAAGTGCTAATTCATTTCCCCAAGACTGGAAGAGGTTCACTCCCATACCCCCAGCATCTTCTGTGCAGGGGGACTAACCTATTAGATTATGAGGTTGTAAGTAGCATTGATTCTAACTCAGGGGACCATGTTCAGCCAGCACAAACCTGAATACATTTTTATGAATACATTATGTATGAGGGTATAGCTATACAAGTGGGGTTAAAGAAAAAAAAGCTGAATATTGAGAGAGGGAAGAGCCAAATTACCTGCCCTGCTTCATACCACGCTCAGTCCCAATACAGGAATTTTACGAAGTCGATATGAGCATGTATTTCATGGCATAGGGGATTGGCAGGTGGCAATATATGCTCTATACTGTCAGAAAACAAGCGGTATATTTCGAAAGGCATTCTCCATCAGGTGCTTCTTAACAAGGTGGGACACGTACAGCCGCACACAGCAGGAGCACGAGCCTTTGCACTCTGTCTTCGCTACAGCCACTAGTAAAGAATTACACTAAAACCAAAGTAAGTTGTCAGGCCATGAAACACAAGGTTGTGCAAGAGCTGTCCAAAGGGCAGGGCAGTACTCCTGCAGAAACAAAGCAAAATCTTCCCCAAACTGTGTCTAACACATGTGCAAAACTGCTGGAGGTGTTGCTGTCATACACCAGGCTCTGGAGTCCCTGCGGGGTTTCTGTCAAAGATGCCAGAGCTTTGATGCCAAAAGAACCAAGTTTGCAATTATATCGTTTGCCTTTTTATTTTCTTATCTCCTTTTCTAAAAAAGTAGAGGAAAGAAACGTTTAAAATAAATTGACGAAGGATTGATTAAAACCTGTCTTGAACTAAGAAGGGTAAAAATACATTAAGTGGACATGTAGAGGGAAAACTGTATAATGATATGCTACACCTACATGGCTAAGAAGTTAAAATGGACTATGAAAGGAAGGTAGTATTGAAGGCAAAACAACAGCACTATTTCCAGCACGTTTCAAACAAAAGGCTGGTAACATGAGTTTGTCAAACCTTTCTGAGATTAAGAGACAAAAAAATCTGCCCCCTGGGACATGTAAGAAAAATTAAGAGAAACATTTCTGTTTGCAGGAAGGAGGGTAACAGGCACCAGAAGTTAACATTTTCTTCTCTCTAGAAGATGCTGCTGGCCAGCATACTTAAAGCTAGAAGAGACCACGGAGGATTCACAACTGCAGATCAACAGAAAGCCACCACAGCCGTAATCCCCCCTCAAATTCTGCAGAAAATGGCAAAAATAGACAATAATACCCCAACTACACTGTGCTGAGAAAGGCAAGTCTGGGTTAGAAAAAGCTGGCTCTCCTTAGCATGACACAGTCCTGCCCTGCCAGTTTAAGAGGCAGAGCCAATACTATTTGGGAATGACCTACGATGACCAGGAATAAGTGATGCACACAGCTCACTGCAGGGAAACGCAGACGACACCTTTGCTCCGTGATGTCTGCTGTGGGACAGCTAAACAAATCCTGGTGGGGAAAGGGTGAGGGTTACTGCAGGCAGTTTTCAAAGACACGGTCACTGCTTTGATGATCCTTCAACTTTCAGTGCAAAGTGGCAAAGAGTTAAAATATTGTGAGAATACGGTGCCTCAGCACCGGAGTGCTCTGCGCAGTGCAAACGTAATTACCTCCTCCATTAGCAGGCCATCAGGGCTGCTCGGTGGAAGCAACCACCTCCTGGTTATTTTGAAGTGCTAATCTAGCAGTTTTGTCAGAGACCATCTAGATAAAATGAACTGAGGAGTCGGGGTATAATTGTTAAAGAGAGTGGCTATGTTTTGAAGAAGCCCTTCATCTCTATGTCAGTCTAATCTTGTTTAACTCTCCAGTATCAGCCATGCTGAAAAAATATATCAAGTCATGCAATATCTTCTGGGCTTGTTTCTTAAGCGACTGAATATTGTCATAAATAGCAATCACAGGCCAGGCTTGGAAGCCCGCTAGCTCAAATACCCATCAACTTCGGTGGAGTTTCCACGTGTGAAGTACATGCAAGATCAAGCACAACCATCACGGTTACAATACCACTTACAAAAGCATTTGGTGCTTCAGAAATAAATTGATAGCTGCAAGAGGAACAAGAGAGCATGAGCATTATTATGCAACTGAATGGAGGCTCTGCATTGGAGCCATACATTACTTGGGCCATACATGTTGCTTGGTTAGACTGGAAGGGCTACTAAGACAATTCACTATCTTATGCTCCTATTCTACCATAAGCACACATTAAAGACATTAAAGCCCATGACTTTTTCTGAAAGCAAGAAAAAACGTGAATTCTGCGAGTCCTGTGAAAGCTGAAGCAACACACGCAACAGTTGAAAGAAATTAGCCTTTGGCAGCACTCAGTTGTAAAACACGACAAAGGAGAACCTATGGTTAGCACTTGATAAATCTCCAAATGCCTTGCCATAATCTTGTGACACCATGAGTTACAGTCTCTAGCGTGACATTTTGATAACCGTTGCTTTTAAAACCAAATCAGCAAAAAAGGGAGATATAAATCATTAAGAGAAGAAGGAATGAGATTTTTTTATCTCTTTGTATAGGAGCGTGGCCATACTGGAATGCTGTAAAGAGCCTTTTCCTTTTCTCAGAAAATACCACAGATATAGGGTACAAACCAACATTTTTGGACACCTTTCTTAACCAAAAAGAAAAGAAAAATCAAAAAAACACAGCTCTGACATCTCTGAAAAGAGAAGACCAACAAGTACCAAGGTATTCTGAGATTACTAGAAGATTACTACTAGATTTACAATAGTAAGTGCAAGATTATCTGAATTAACATAAATCTCAGGCCAGCTAGTGATTGTTCACAGAGATTTATGAGGCAACATGAGTATTTATGTGGCTTTTTACTTTAAACAAACTTTATGAGGCCAAACAGAGTCAAAAGGGACCCCTGAAAAAGGATTGGAAAAAAATACATGTGAAGCATCGAGCATCTAAATGAGGACTTCCATAAAATGAACTGCAATAAAGACCTTTAGAACACATTAGATGAGTATTAGACAAGGGTAAATATTGTTGTTAGCTTACAGTGAACAACTGATAGGCTTTAGGAGGCCTGTGAGGGAACATAAACCCACTTAGATCTGGTATGCACAAACAGCAGAAAAGCATTTGCAAGCAAAATTTTGTTCATGCCAGTAGTATCACAATCAGCAGCTGTACTGGCTAATCTGATGAGTGGTAATTTCATTTTATGCATCCAAAATAAGCTCTTGGATAATACAATTTTCTAAGAGACACTTGTGTGACAAATGCTTGTTTCATACCAGTCTGCTATTAATTTTAAAATGTTGGGGTTTTTTTTTTTATTATTTTAAATCCACTCTTATCGCCAGTCTGAGGTCCTTTTACAAGCTTTCCTTCCTTCACTGCATAATCGATGCCATCTTGTGGTGGAAAAAAACCTGTCTCCCAATGGCTTCAGTCTCCTTTAATAGCCAAAATAATCCTTGACTAACTCAGTGTTACAAGAACGGTGACTATATTCCAAACCTACGTCTCTCCTCCTAACTCCCAGCCTTCAGAGCGGTATTTCTATTAAACTCTAAATGGTTATTCCAGCACTGTGAAATTAGCTGAAGTGTGAGCTTTTAGAAATTGAAACTGCATGCAGATTTCTTCCTCATTCATAGCTGAAGTACCAAACCTGCATCCACAGCGCTTCCAGGGACAGCCCACACCGAGGCAGCTATTCCAGAACCACCATCTTTTATGTTAAGCGATTCAATTTCTTCTCTTTTGCTGAGTCTTTCTCTCACAAACTCATTACTTTCAGACGTCTCCACTCTTGCCCTACTTTTAGTTTCTTTCAAAGAAAGCCAGTATATTGCTCACACCACTCTGCATCTCTCTCTTTCCTCCTTTCTATCACCGGGAGGTGTTTCACATACTCCTAGATGTTCTTCTCACATGTTTTTTCCAACTGTTTTCTGTGTAGTGACCTCATCTGTTCCACAGAAGCCTGGTCTTCCCTCCTTCCCTTCAGCGGGCGAGCGTACCCACCTCCAGGCAAAAGGAGCTGGTGCCTCTGTCTCTCTCACCCCATCTTCCCCATCCCCTTCACCAAGGTGACCGGTGCTGTGAAGCATAACAGCACCTGACGTAGTTTGGATGATCTGCTGTGAAAGTGCGCTGGTGGACAGAATGACCAGGAGAGGCACGCACGGATCCGGCTCCCTTGCTCAAACTCCTTCCTCTATCGCGTGCAATTACCTATTGCTCCATCAGTCGTTAGTTACGTGCCCCAACCTGCAAAACGTTTGCTCTTTAGGTATATCAGACCTCTACTAGCGAGATGGCCATGCTCACCATCCACCCTAAAGCCTCCATAGACCTTCTTAACTCAGATCTACTTCTCCTCAACCCCCTCAGGAGGTGACTTGCACCCCCTCCTGCCCACACCTGCCTTTTCTACTGCTCCAGCCCACGCAGCAGCCGGTACCCGAGTTAGGAGCATCACCCTGAGCATCACCGCAGCAAGCCGGGCTTTGGTGCTTGCAGCACAACCACGAGCAGGAGAGCACCCACCCCTCACCCAGAGATGTACGACTGGGGGTCCCCAGGCTGCCCTGACCCTCTCCGGGCAGCGAGGACACTCCTGGTTCCTCGGCTGGTGGGGCTGGAGAGAGGATCGGCACCGAGCACAGCTTGGAACAGCGTTGGCTCGGAGGGGAGGGAGCGGGAGCCAGGGCACAGCTGGGGATTTACTTCTTTAACTTTGCCTTTCTAACAGGGGAGATGTCAAAGAAGAGCGTCGGAACGGGGGATCTGCCAACCTTAAGGATCTCCTCCGGTCTTCAAAAAGCCTCTGGATTTACCTCTCACCTGCTACGAGATGTATTTTACTGTCCCAGTACAGGCCAGATGAGCCATTTGCCTATCAACCAGCAAAAACTGAGTAAGACCAGGAATAAAAACCCCCTCAGGCATGTGAGCGAGCATGTCAGATGAATAACAATGATAGAGAGAAAATTTCTTCCATTTCCCACTCCTGCTTCTTACTGAAGCTCCTGGATACAGGCAGAGAATACAGACAGCAGGACGGCATTTGCAGTGCTTCGCTCCAGAGCACCGGCGTCGAGTCACTAGCAGCAGAAACCTTTCTGGCTTTACTAAAATTCACACGTAGCTACGTGACCGAGAGCTCGCGGCTCCCACCGTGCTCTCTGCCACGACTGCCTGCAGTACCCTGCCCAGGGGACGATACAACCGGTAAAGACCGTGCGTTCATCTGCCTCGGTGAGATCCCCACCTTCCCTGAGGGTCTCGAGCAAATTTTCTTCTGTGTTTCAGGTTGCAGAAACACCAGGCTTTTCTGAACAACAAATACAGCTAACTAAATCTACCTGCTTTGTGAAAGATAAGGACTGGGAGGGAATCTCTTTATATTTGGTTTTCCTCTAACTTAATTTGCTGTTGCTTTATTAAGTATTGGATTTTGGTTTATATAAAGGTAAACAGTGTTATCACACAAATCTTAATCTTACAATTGCAGCCTCCCTTGAATTACTTGATGATTAGCCTCTAGGCATAGCGCTCATCTCGTTCAGTTATACCTTCATTATCATCAGATTCATTAATTTCATCCTCTGTGTGCTAAAACGTTGCATGGTTAAAGGCAACATTTCGCAACATTCGGAACATTGGCAAGGTTTCCCATTCTCTGCTGAAGAGTTTGTAGAAGCAATATTACACCAAGAGGATCAAGAAATTTATTTTTCCTTTAAATCCTTGAAGCATTGAGGTAATAGTTTTATTTTAAAAAAATATTAGTACTTAATTATTTAACTGTAATTTCAGTGCATGCTGGGCATAGTGAATGGCCTCGAGGTGGACCCCAAAGGGGCTTTGCCAGGGCATGGCTGGGTGAGAAGGCACTTGGCCCCTGGTGTAAGAGTTTCACTTGCTAAGTGAAAGTCAGCAGCTAAGTCTGCTAACCCTCCCATTATCTAGGGCACCGTAAGCAGACTTGTCTTTTTTATTCCGTAGTTGTTCTTGGCAGTGCCTTACGCTGCCAGGCTGTACACAATTCCTCTCTATTCCAGTTCTATTATTACTGTTTTAAATCAAGCCCTTTGGAAGGAGGCTGAGAGAGCAGTCAGTCACACAGCAGGGAGGTGAAGGATGGAAACCAGCCATCGAGGTTACAAGCTCAAGAAAAACTGTCTCTAAGTGACACAGGTGATGAATCCAGGGACAGCAAAGTCATCACGTCAAGGTTGGCATAGTCTTTCCGAGCCTCCCAGGGTAACCTCATCAAGTTATTGTTCATTACAGCTATGATAGAGGAAAAAAGGGTGTCACACCATTTGCCTTTAAAATGTTGAATAGTACCCGCTTGCAGAGCATGGTTTTGACAAGATTCCCCCACCCTCCCATAACAAGGGTAAACCCCTTCCATATCCTAAATGTGCCCTTCAAGAACTAACTATAAGGGGTAGATATGTAAAAATGAATAGTGTAAACCTAGTTCTGTATCAGCTTATAATAAACTCATACAGCACCATCAGAACAAAAAGGTACTATGTGAACATAACATATTACCAAACCGGTTCATGGCATTATAGAACATTTCTGTACTCTTTGACCATTAAGAAGAACAAGTATACTGTTTATAAAAATAGCTGTAGGTGTTCCAGCTAGAGGCACAGGGATCAGGACAGTCAAGGTATCAAGCACAGGGATTTTTTTCTAGATCACTCCACTAAATTTTATGTTATAAACACGTATTTTAGCTTCTTAGTAAATCAAGATCTTTGGCAACATGTAGCGATTGATGCGACACCGCTTGTAGGCAAGAAGTGATACAGCTGACCTGCCAGCAAGTAAACCAGAGAAACATTCCCCTGACATGCTGAATATATTTGGTAAAAGGAAGGAATTAAGTAAATACATATGCAAATATATGTAGGGCAATTTAATAGAGGCCTTCGAACTCAAGTGCTAACATTTGTACAGCTTATACTCTGCACATCTCTTGTGTACTTTGAAGCTACAGACAGCTTCATTCAACAGGACAAATATGACTTGCATTAGAAGAGGAGGTGGAAGTATTTCTCTGGCCTGTCTTCCAGGGTTGGAGCCCAGATAGAGGATGGAAAGCAGAACATAAAATATATTTAATGAAAGGAAGATTTATAGTTATTATTTTGAATTTATAATACCTGTTTGAGAGAAGAAAGATTATTCACATAATATTTATTTCTGCAGAAGAAGATGCCCTCAACATAGCAAGGATTCAGCAATTCAAAAATGCCTCATCCCTGGGGCTACAGTGTTTTTCCTCTGTATCCCTTTAGAAAACCAGCCTCAGACATTTGCAAGGTTACAGACCAGTGTCTTTTGGAGGTTTCTCGCAGCTCGGTGGGGATGACATTAAACCAAGTTAGGGAGGAGCGAGCTGTGCTGATGTGCATGAGAGTCCTCAGCTCCACAGCAAAGGCACCCCTCCAGGCACCATCCTCTACCAGACTGGACTCCTCCAGGGCATGTGTCTTTTCTTTAAAAATAAATTTAAAAAATACTAACTTTTCAGTTATTTACAAATTTGCAGTCACAGGGAGAGCTCGTGAAGCCTCCTGCTATCTTCACACTGCTTTTATCTGGGCTTTGGACCAGCTCTTAATGACACTTGTGAGTGGCTGATGGCAGGCTGGCACTGCTACAGCAGGGATGAGAACACGAGTTTGGCTACAGACTTCATGTGTGCAGAATCATGCCCAACAAATTAAATTAAATTAAGCTATATTGAAGCTGGTGACCACTTAGGGACCATTAAAGTGTCAGTTAATTAAAGCTGGGTTTAGGAAAGGTTACGAGACAAATTGTCATCTGTTAGTCTGTAAAAATCTGAAACTGAAACGCCCTGAACAGTTTAGGGGATGTTTTAAGGCGATCAGACAACAGAGCAAGTTACCTTTTTTTCACATTGACTTGCCTACATGAAGCTGCTTGCCTTCCACAAAAGAAAAAAGGGCTTCAAGAAGTTACTCATTCCCTTGAGAAGCCACAATGAGACCGGGTTCCACTAATAATCCCAGCCATAAATCATGAGATATGGGAAATCACTTGTAGCTTCGTAAGATTAAAAACATCAAGGAAAAAATATTTAATTGAAAGGGCTCAATTAGTTCTAAAACTATGTAACAGTAAAATTTATGAAATATTTGATCTTGATTTTACCTGTTGCTTTTACATTTACTCAGGATCAAATCCAGACAATCTCTCATTAAAAGCAACAGGCCAACTGAAGAAGAAAGGTATTTTCTAGAGAGCACAAAATGAGAGGAATCTGTTCCCGATTTGTTTAAATGGCAATTATAAAATGAGTTAACTGCAAAAAGATACAGATTTCAGAACCAAAGACCTTCTCCTTAACAGCCACATTAAGAACTGATGGTGTATGCATGTCTCATCTCACATATCTTTTCAAAAAAACTAATTAAAAACATGGCATGGTGTCAAGCTTTTGTGTAAGTCTAAATCTCATCTCCATAAACTAATAGAAGCTTTTCTGGTTCATCAACAAGCCACTGACAGCACAGGCAATCAGTCCCGTCCTAGGCAATGCCTGCTTCTGTGTTACGATAGAAAAGTGAGATGCTAATAACCTCTTGGGCCTTATCTCTTGAGTTTAAAAAAAAAAAAGCTGTCAAGGCAGGAGGCAGATTGAAACAAATAAGGGGCTCTAATTTCAACCAAGAGTAATTATTTGCCCTGTAACCGCCTGCACATGCTCAACAAAATCATACTCTTTGACCTCCAGAAATTTCTAAGTGTTACTTACAGAGCTGAGCAGCTTCTAGGTAATATCAGAGAGACATTTTAAATTATGTTTCCATTAGATTTGAATCCCAGAACTCAGCAGCTAGAGAGCATCCATCTCACTCTTCCTCTAAGGGGGTCTCCACTCACTTTCTCCAAAAGGCAGTTTCCTTCAGTTTACTTTTTGACCAAAGCACTTCAAGCACAGCACACCTTATTGCTAACGAGACTTTTGGGCAGTGCTGATGGGGCAAACTTCCATTTCTACTGGAAAAAAAGGGAACTTCAGGTCTTGTAGCAGTAGAGTAGCCAGACAACCAGGAAACCCCACGTGAACAAACATAATCCGCTAAACACTGAACTAATACAGCTCCGTAGGGCAGCAAACAACCCGCAAAAAGTTTGGAAAGTCACCATGGCCCACCAGGCAGGTGGTCATCATGCCCTGACACAAATCCCAGTTCCACCAGTTACTGTGCTCCATGATCCCTTTCCTCAGCTTTCCCAGTGCATTTTGACAAAAAGTCCCACCTAGAAAAGCAAACAATATATTTTTTATAGAGAGAGATTTTATGGTTTTTTGTGTATACACACTTTATTATATGCATAGTACAACTTTGTACAGATAAAATACGTGACAGGAGGAGGAAGCCCCCCAAAATCTGTCCAGCCCAGCAGGTTCCTTGCAGGTCCCTGTAACCAAGGTTTCCCAGTGCCTGCACCTTTCTCCCTGTGAGCAGGGGTCCCGTGTGACTGCCTGGCACCTATTGCATGCCCTACGTGCCTCTAGGACTTAAAAAAATGAACGCAATTGAAATAATTCCTTCAATTATTCATCCCCATACACAAGCAGTGGATCACAGCAGGTGCGCAGGAGACCCAAGTTTTAGCTATTGGAAGAATCAGAAGGCAAGAGGGGTGAAAGACCCCTAAAATAAGCTCCGCAGCATCCCATGCTGATCCGGCTCCCCCGGTTCTCCTTCCCTCCTTGTGCGCACATGGCACCTCAGAGGCCTTTCCGAGAGACAAATCAGCACAAAGTTAACCTTTTTTCTGGAGAGATGGGAAGAGTTGAGGACAAGAAGAGGCTAAGAAAGACCAGCTGTTAGTTTGTCTTAGGTTGCCACAAAGCATGGAGCCAAGACATCGGACCACACGCCATTTGAAGCCAAATTAAACCTGCACTGCTCCAAAAGCAGCAGTCCCGTCCTTACTCCAAACTTCTGATTTCCTACCCAGGTAACCCTTCCTTGCCCCAGCACCAGCATTCACACAGCAACATGGCAGGGGTGAGATCCGATCACTTTTATCTCACGGTGCTTTTTTCTAAGCTCCTTTCCAGCTGGGCACGTTCACATTTTGCTGCGTGGGCAAAGATGTGCCGTTCCAGCGCCCCGTGTCACGGATCACCCACTGCCCCGGGGCTCCAGGTTTTTGTCACCTCCATCCAAGGAACAGCACAAGCTGTGGCAGGATTCAGCCCCATATACAAGAGGCAAAAGGCCAAATTTCTCCCAGGCATCCTTGGCATGCCCCAGCAACCTCCCTATTTTCCACCAGTGAGGGATAACTTCTGCATTGGTGGGGTTTTTGGGGGGATAACAATTAGCAGAGAATCAAACTGTGAAGTGCGGTAAATGACACCCCTAAAAGTTCCCAGGTAGTCAGTATTAGTTTAATTAAGGCTACAACCCCACAGTGCACAGGTTTTGCCCTAAGATCAATTTAAAGGCTCCCCCTTCCCACCAGCTGTGGCTTAGCTCACTGCCCCTTCAGGTGCCTCACACTAGAAAAAAGATGACAAACCTTTTTTGTCACATCAAAGATGACATTTTCCTGTGGACGAAAAAAATACCCCTTAAAAACTCCTGCTTCCTGTCCACAAGTTATTTTTAACACATCATCCAGTGAGGGGTTCAGATACAATGAAGCTGGAAAACAGAGCAGGAAAGATTTGTATGACAGTACTTTTGATCCCAATCTATATGCAAAATTGAGCCCAGGTGCCTGTATTATGAAGTTGCACTTCTTGAGAAGAAAAATTTGGGTGGTTTGGTTTTTTTTTTTCCCCCAAATACTATTTTCAGGAAGACCCCCTGCATTGCAAATGGCTCTTGCCAGCCAGGCTTGCGCTCATTTATTTGGCTGTGCTGACCCCCAGAGTCTGGCACCCTGTACGGCACATCCCAACACCGAACCCAGCGGGTGGCTGACACACTTTCCAGCCACTGCCTCTCGTTCAAAAGAGATTTTGCTGAAGTGATTGCTCCCGCAGGCTAGGGCTGATTGCACCCTAACAACGTGAGAGAAAACAGACATTTACCCCATGTCGACTCAAATTGCTGCATGCACGAGAAACTGCAGAATTAACTAGATAGGGGCAAAAAAAAAAATACATAGGCATTACAATAAAAGCACATAGAGAAACTCATGGGGAAGCTGTCTGATTACATCTAATATCTCCAGCTACACACCTGGCAAAACCCAAATTATTACTAGATAAGCACCAGCTGTGGCAGAAGGGAATACTTTATTTCTGCTACTTGAGTCAGGAGGAAGCTGATACTATTTTCTATTTTATATTGCACATTTTTAGGACTTTCTATGTCCATTTTTCTGAAATAATTGCTTTCTATATTAACAACTAACAAACATACTAATCAACTGTTATTAAACTCACAGAAAACAGAGATGGATCCCTTTTGGTTAGTTTTTCTTAGGCGATTGCTGCACAAGAGAAGTTGTTTAGAACAAAGTTGTAATGTTAAAACCACTGTGACAGAGACCAAAACTATTCCAAGCACAGGACACTGGAAGCCAAGTGCCTCCTCTTTTTCTTTCCTTTTTTTTTTTTTTGAGAAAAAGACCAATTTCTCAATTTCAGAACTCAAGACAATAAAGCACATACATCAAAGCTCAAAAGCCCCTCAAAGCAGACCCGATTACAATATTTGCATGCCAGACAAGGGCAGAGAAAAGGACGTACTCAATGCAGTTCCCACGCAAATGCCACCAAGGCAGCACCCCTCACTGCAGCACCCATTCTCTGAGCCAGCGAGCGATGCCCTGAGGAGCTCCACAAATATACATCTACAAGACAGCGACCTCCTCGTCCCACAGTGCTGTCTTCTCCCATCGTGTCCTTTCCAGCAATGGTTCACCTCGATTCCCTTTTGCCACCAAATCCATTGCTGAGCCCTTTCCAGGCTGCCTGGAAAACCACGCTGCAGCACGTTCCCTTGTCCTTTGTCGTGGTTTAACCCCAGCCAGCAACTAAGCACCGCGCAGCCGCTCACTCACTTCTCCCCACCCAGTGGGATCGGGGAGAAAAATCGGGAAAAGAAGTAAAACTTGTGGGTTGAGATAAGAACAGTTTAACAGAACAGAAAACAAGAAACTCATAATGATAACACTAATAAAATGACAACAGTAATAATGAAAGGGTTGGAATATACAAGTGACACACAAAGCAATTGCTCACCACCCACCGATCAATGCCCTTTTAGTACCCAAGTGGCGATCCCCGCAGTTTATATACTGGACATGACGTCACACGGTACGGAATACCCCTCTGGCCAGTTTGGGTCAGCTGTCCCAGCTGTGTCCCCTCCCAACTCCTCATGCCCCTCCAGCCTTCTCGCTGGCTGGGCAGGAGAAGCTGAAAAAATCCTTGACTCGGTCTAAACACTACTGAGCAACAACTGAAACCATCAGCGTGTCATCAACGTTCTTCTCATACCAAACTCAAAAACATAGCACCGCACCAGTTACTAGGAAGACAACTCTATCCCAGCTGAAGCCAGGACATCCTTAAACACTAATCCACGAGGAGACTTAGATTTGAGTAAGGGAAACTGTATGGTCGTCTTAGTGCTATGTGCAAGAGAAAGACACTGCAGTTAGTTCCTAGAGCAAAGGAGAAGGCACAAGGCAAGAATCTGATCCAAACAAATGACAAAGTAGTTGCCCCCACCGCCCCAACTCCTACTTGCTGGTGTCCCTGCCAGGCTTCATCTACCAGTTCATCTCTGCCATTAAGAAATACAAGATTCAGCTGGTAAGCAAGGACAAGAGAAGTGGGTCAGACATGCACAGACATCTATAAATTTAAAAAACAAAAACAAAACAAAAACAACCCAAAAAACCCAAAACGCAAATGGGAACATTCCTACCCAGGCAGTGACAGGATGGGGTTGGATATCTAGTGCACCTACAAAGCAGCCAGATGTTTCTGGGGGACCTGTGCTCATTCTGACTCCTGGTGAGTTTGCAGAGTCTGTCAGTTTAGTTTATTTTGTAGAGAAGGGGGAAGTTAAAGTGATCTACTCCCTCTGCATTTTTTTAATCTTTAAGTTTGATGGATCTAGCTCTTCATTTTGTTCAGGAAAGAAATTTATTCTGGGTCCACTTCATAAAGTGCCAAACAAGCCTCCCAAAACCTATGGCTCCAAATAAAGAGTTTGTGAATCAATTATTCCCCTAAATGAAAAGAATTCTGTCAAACTAACACATTTGCATTTTTTGCCTTGTATTTTTGTTTTGTTTACGTTCACTTCCCCCACCTTGGTTGTCTTAGGACAAGCCTGAAACTTGGGAAGAGCAATGGCAGCATGTCAAGATCTCACTGATAAGAATCCCCACTTTGCTTCTACCAGCATTCATTTTAGGCTACTTTTATTCAGAGGCCTTCGACATCCCTTACAAATGGGACCCCGTGCCCCCACGGTACTGCATACTCCTTAAAACCTCAATACTATTGGAGACAAAGATGGGCAAAAGCACCTGCTTTACTCCCCTGCAAAGTTATTACCTCAATTAACATTTCTGTCTCTCTCCCTTTTCTGATGGGTATTCTATTACTGCTCAATGCTTGGGCTGCTTTATAATTGAAGATACACGGATCTACTTCATGCACAGATTAATGCATCACAAGACCTTCTACCCATATTTACATAAACTTCATTATGAATTTAAGGTGTAATCATAATAAATTGGCAATGAGTGGCAGATGGCATTCCAGAGTGCAGCTGAACTGTGAATGGGCAATTATGTCTCTAAGTCTTTGGGAATGGAGTAAAAATTCATGTTTTATAAAGTACATTATTTACTAAAAATCAAATGGGCCATTACCCAGTAATGTTCATACTCTGGGGAGCAGGGAAGGGAGGAAGAGAAGAGAAGTGGTGAAAACAATCTTCAAATCAGTCAAGATGCTTGAAGCAAAATAAAGTTATGTGGGAAGATTGGGGGTCCTTGAAAACCACTGCCTGAGCTCTAGTGATTCACCAAGCCTTCTCTCGCCCTTGATGCTGAGCCCTTTCTGTATTTAGACATCAATCATATGATCTTTTTACTCAACATTTACAAATAACTGAGCATTAAAATCAGGAAAGCAAGAAAACAGACTACTGGGTGCCAGGACTGTTTCCTATCCAGTGCTCCCCACATACACTAACCAGATGCATGCCCTGCAGACATTATTTGCTATGCATTCCCTATACATCAGCCTGGGAGAGTACATCATCACAGGAACAGGTATCTTCACTGCAATACATATTTTCTGCAAACACTTATTCATGGCGTGGGTTTGGTTCGCAACATTTCTACCGAAAACTACGGATACGCATAGGTAAATAACCACAGAAAAATCCACCAGACTGGAAACTTTAAAGTGCTGTTTGAACATTTTATTTATTTATTTATTGGGGGGGAGGGGGGGGGTGTATTTTGTCATTTGTTAGATTCAGATTCTTGCCTTGTGCTTTCTCCTTTGCTCTAGGAACTAACTGAAGTCTCTTTCTCTTGCATATAGCATTAAAAAGACCATACAGTTTCCCTTACCCAAATCTAGGTCTCCTCGTGGATTAGGGTTTAAGGCTTGTTTTCTGTGTAAGTTTAATATACCCACATATTTTTTTCACTTTTAATGCTCAATGCCACCTTCAGGCTAGAAAAAAAAACAACTGAAGTTTGTCTTCAGGTAAGAGGCATTTTTCACAATCCAGATGGGAATTATCTTCCCTCTCCTCCCTGCACAAATGGCAACCTGATAAATCTCTTCTAATCTCTATATATCCTCCTGTGAAGATAGGATCTTTGTTCTTGGCTGTGCTTCCCAACCTCCACCTTTTAGACTGACACGCGTCTCCGCCGCCGCTGCTGTAGCTCAGGGGTCTGTGAACAAGGACATCACCCCCGAAATTCCCCCCCCCCCCATCACCAGCATGCTGGACGCCCAGTTGGAGCTGCAACATGCTCCCCAGCTGCAGGGCTGGTTGTCATTGACACCGCGTGCACACAGGGGACAAAGGGAAAGTGCTGAAGCAGGGGAAAAAAAAAGAAAAAAGTAATAATAAATAACATCCTAGAAATAAACTAGAAGAGCGGTACAGCTTGATGTATCATTCAGGTCCATGGACTACTTGGAAACCCTGTATCAGCAAACGGGCTGCTACAGCACCGATACATCACCCGTGCTAAGACAGCCCGGTGGGAGCCAGGACCAGGACTCCCCCCTGCAAACAAGCTGGAGCCCCTCAGCACCAGTGCCTTGATGTGTCCCACCGCCAGCGCCATTCCAACACAGAGCCCTGCATTCCTTCTTTCAGCACCAGAGGCCGCAGTATTTTGCCATAAACAGGTGTATTTAACACTAGAACTAGTTAAGTGCAAAATAGCTATTTCGGAAAATATCCAGCTCCAAAGACAGGGTAAGCCAAGAGAAATTCTGTGATGCTGTATCCTCAATGTATCATCTCCTTGTAGGAAAACATCCTCTACGCTTAAGGTATGGATCCCAGCACTTTTTCTTCTTCCAGCACGAGTTATTAGGAATGTAAAAAGAAGGCACAACAGAGAAAACATAAGACTTCACTGTGACCTTGCACAACTACCACTACCATCTGCAACACGCCTGACACTAGGCTCCTTCACAGCAAAAGGGGCTTGCATCCATCTCTAGCCAAGCAACAAGCCACCTGCACAACATGCATAACCCAGTGCTAGGAGCTTCCACCCCTTTTTGTACTTACCATTTCTCCTGCAGCTTTATCCTCACTTAACATGCCCTTTCCTCTGGCCGCAGGGGCACAACATCCCCTGGGTCCCACTCTTCTTTGTGCTCGACACCACTTTCCACGACTTCCACCACAGCAACTTTCACAGAAACTGCTCTCCTGTCTTCACCTGCTGGGACAAGTTGTTTGGGACCAACAAGAAGACTAAAGCATTTCTTGCCAAAAAAAAAAACCAAACAAACAAACAAAAAAAAAAACACAAAAAACCAACAAACAAACAGAAGGCAATCCAGGCAAGCAGTCAAACTTCCCCTCCACAGAGCAGCTGGAGAAAGAGTGGAGAGATATATGCAAGTGAAGCAGTCAACACCTGCAGCTTGAACCAAGTGATCACAATTAAGGTTTCAGTCATCAAGCAGGTGTTCCTGTTTTAAGTAATTCACTTCCACCTGGTTCCCACTTTTTTTTTTTTTTTTTTTTTTTTTTTTTTTTAAAGGTAGCTCCCTAACAAAGCAAATGCAGTTCCCAATAACCACCAGGATCAACCATAGCTATAGTCATTTTAACAGTTAAATTACCAATGTTCCAAGACTCAGGCTCCACATCATGCTGAATGACTCCTCCCACAGCGATGCAATCTTTTGCTCTTGGAATTTGTGTTAATCTGTATATTAATAAACATTGGCTTTAATTAAGAATATAAAAATAACAGTTTAATTTCTTGTTAGATAAGCCAAACTATTCCCAATATCTCATATGCTTTCAGAAAAGAAGCGCATTTTACATTCAAGATGTAGTTATTAAAAATATCTGTAGCTAATAACCGGGCTGATTTTTGACACGTACCACTTCTTTAAGCCACGCAGTCCAGAAGTCCATTCGCACACCGGGCTCCTGTAAGCTACGGGCCTTTTAAACCTCCTTTTGCTTTTGCTCTATCCATTGGGTTAAGCCTGGACCGTGCTGCACCGCAGCAGACGCAGGCTGCGACGTGGTTCGCAGCCTTTGCTCCTTGCAAAGCCTGAGCTAAAGCTGTGGTTCTAATTTTAAGAACCACAGAGGAGAAAAGAAAGCGAGTCATGGACCACCGGTCTCCCAGGACCCTGTTAATGGGTGTTTGGGCAGGTTGTGGTCAGACTGGAGGGTAAAGGGAGAAGAAGCACTGGGAGTCCCAGCCAGCGAGAGGTTTCCTAACATCAGGTTGGGTGGTAGAGATAGGTCCTAAAATCTTAGAAACTCATTTAGTCTAAGAGCCCCCAGCCATTTAAACCCTCAAACCTAGTCTGAACTTGGAAAGTCAGTTTAGACAAAATCTAACACTCCTGGAATGATTTTATCACGGTCACCTTTCTAGGTAACCCCAAGTTAAGTGTCTCAGGCCTTTTTCCTTTAGTCCAAAAATTAGCTGCAATTTACCAACAGCATTTTTTCCACTAACTAACTGAGGTCTGTTATCACTTCAGGTCTGTGCAGCTGCCTGAGGGATTTCTGGGCACTGGGTCAAAGCTCCACCGCTCTGGCACATTACGTGTGCCCTGGGATGCAACAACTATAGTAATGCATTAAAGCACAAGTGATTACATACTTTATACATATTATTGCATTTAAAACTAACCCAATAAAATGCAAATTGATAGCTCATTAACCTTTCCTTACACAAGTAAGAAAATTATCCAATTCTGAATCAAATTACAGCTGTCTGGGAGACTGTAGCTCTATAAATATTGTCGTTTCCATCAGAGAAAGTTCTGTCATGACCAAAAAAAAAGCCCAAAACCCAGAGTAACTTGGCAAAGATTCCAGCCTAGGAGGAGGCAGGGCTGCATGCAATGTTTCTTGGTCATTAAGACCTGAACTCTAATTTGGCTCAGGTGCCCGTAGGTCCAGCTGGAAGGGCGGCTGCCTGAGCTCCCCCAACACACCAACAAGGTGACTTTGCAAGCGCAGGAGCCCTGCGAACTTGGAAGTTTTGTGCCATTTGCACCCGAGCTGTGGGGTATTTTACAATACGTACAGTAGGCAAAGTGTTCCAGGTAGGAAAGTTGCAGGGAGGTGGAATGGGGCACTAGGAAGAGATTTGGTTGTGAGTAAAGCACAACGTAAAACAAAACTTTCTGTCTGTGTGTGTCTCAGATCCGTGTGACTTCCCCTGCTCCTCTGGCAGAAAAACAGAGCCCAGTAAATTCTTTAGGTAGATTCAGGAAAGGTGATCTGTGTGGAACAAAATGCAAGGCAGAAAGAGATGCCCCTTCCCAGGGCAAAAAAAGGAAAAAAAAGCAGCCAGCATATATATGAGGTTGTAATACAATAAAAAATGTCTTATGAACAGGTGCAGTTTTTCTGACGTTGCCTGCACGGTTCTGGCAGCTGGGACTCACCAGCACAAATTGTTTGTGCTTAAAAAGCCTTAATAAATATCAAAGTAAGTCTTAGGGTATATTTCTGTCCCAACACAACTCTGACTTAAAGAACATGATTTAAATTGTATTTCAGCATTTCTCCAGTGGGGCAAACTCACCACTGAGCGAGATAATATTGTAGAAAGTGTATAAGGTAAAGACATATGAGAAGGACATTGAAAAATAACATTTAAACCTCTTATGCTTTAGAGAAGAAGAACAGATCCTTTGGGACAGGCATTGTACATCCTTTATAGGGCCCCTTTAGAAGTTTTACTGATTGAAAAAAAGAGACTCTAACATTTTAAGACCTGTAATTCACTGAGCAATACGCTTAGCAGAGGCTGTGGAGGTTCGCAATGAAAGAAAGAGAAGGAGAAGGCTCACGATAATGTAGTTTGTAAATCGAGGCCACATCAAATGCATCGAGCTTCAGCAGCTGTGCCAATTAAATCTCATTCAATTTGCTGAACAAGAACGTTAACATTAATCACTTTGGCAAATTTCTTAGAATATTTCACGTCACTAAGCAGTTAAGTGATTTTGTGCTTGTTTACAGTGCAGAATAACATTATATGAAGCAATATCATTAGTCACCGAGTAACTGCGGGATGCTCTAGGAACCCCTGTGCAGTTCATGGCAATGTTTCTGTGGTGGTCCTGTGCCTCCTACAGGCTATCTTTTTTCAAAAGTATCCAACAGATTTTTATTTTTTTTTAAGTGCAGTTATTCTTTGCCATCACACAGCACCCTCAGCGTGGCCAAAGAGCAAGCTGCCAGCCAGGGGAGAAGCAGTTTTGCCTTCTGAAGCCCCCACATCCCCGTCCCATCTCCAGGCCACATCGTCATTGCTTGGAAAAAGGAGATCCTGTGCCAACTTCCCACTGCAGTTCAGGGCAACGGGGATGCAGGGAATCTCTCTTTGGCCGTATTTATTCATTTGGACCTACAATTAAATAGGTCCATCTTTTATCAGATGTTTTCAATTTCCGTAACTACCACTGCTTTCTGCCCTACCTTTGATTCCATCTCCGGATGACTCGCGTACCAAATTACACAGTATCGCTGTTACGGAAGAGGCATATCTCACCCCGGGTTATTTCAAAACGCGTGCTACCCAGCAACAAAAAGGCGAGCTGTTTTTCTGAGCTTGGCAACAGCAACCCAGGCTGGGACACCCAGCCTGAGAAACGCGTGGGTGCACGAGAGTCTGCAGGGGAACCACAGGAGCATCACCTGCGAGGAGGAGCTCAGGCCATCAGCCCGCTTATTAGAGATCTGCACGGTGTACCGGCAGAGACCAGGTGGGCAGCAGCGTGGGGAAATGCCAAATTCGGTCCGGGATCAGAGCTGCTCTGCCGTACAACCCCCGCTGCATGAATTTTCCCTGTATTTCCTTTCCTCGCTGCAAAAGTACTTGCCCTTCTGAGGTAGATGAGGCAAGGTGGGAGCTACTGCTGTATGGTCCTTGCCCTGCCAAGGGTGAATTCTGGGGTGCAACCCATGCCGCCAAAAGATTAAAATGTAGGATGCAAAAAGAAATGGCGATAAAAAATTCAGGCAGCAAAATCAAGGTAGTGAGGTTTCTTCCTGTATTGCAAAGGATTTTCTTTAGCAGCAGCTTCACGGATTTATAGATTTATCAGTTTAAACATGAATAAAAAGGGGCCAACTGTGCAGGAGACAAGTCGTTTTGAAGTAAAATAAGGAATAGTTGCAAAGTCCCCTGGCTGCATAGAGCAACCCACAATAGGTCACTACCTGTTCATCAGGTAATTAAATGTCAGGATCCCACATGGTAAATCTAACGTCATACATTGTTATTAACCGATGAGGCACAAGGAGCATTTCAGGAAAACTAGAGAGCTCAGTGAGACATATCGTAAGCATAAGACAAAATGAGTTGTGCTACATCGGCATGTGGGAGCATCGCTGCCCCACTCCAAAGGACACAAAGTAAACCCAGGGTTTGTATTTGCTGTAATTAAATAGGGGGGGGGGGGGGGGGAAAGGCCACGTGGAGTGATGAGATTGTTCCTCGCTGTCAGAAGCTGGTGAAATCAAAACAGACCCAGGAGACTTTCATTAGGCCAGTTTTTATTCAAATTAAAGGATGGGGAACTACAACGTGATTTTCTTTTATAATATAAATACGCCAGTGAAGAATGTTTCTCGAGTCATTTATCGCACTGGACGAGACAGCTGTCGAGAATTACTTTGCAAAGTCCTTGGTCCTTCACACTCATGCAAAAAATCTTTAATTAAAGAAATTAGCTTAAACAGTCAACTGACTCATTATGTTGTACTGTCAGCTATCGAACCAACAATGTCTGTTTTACAAAAACAAAGAATTTCACACCCAGGTAAATTATTTCACAATCGTCCATTTTTCTTAAAAGGGTTTTTTGTACATAAAATATACAAATTAAAATTCTCAATACTTATTTGTTGTCACTGTAGAGGAAAATAATTTATAAACCCATAAACAAACATAAGGGCAGAGGAAAAAAAGTAAATTCGCTCATTTCCAGACTATAACGTCTAACGCACTTCCAAACGCTGCAGCTCTGAGCAACAAATTATGCTCATGTGAATGTGATTTGTGGGCATAATGTTAAGCCAAGGGGACAACTGCTTTGATACTACATTTTATTAGCAAAGAATCCCAAAGGTTAAAAACGAGCTGCATTTATCTGTTGAACCATCATGTTAGCTTGATGAATAGGCATCGCACATCGCTGGATATTAAGGATTTTGGTCTCCAAACACTGCAAACGAGAGAACAGCATTAAGCTTTCATGGTGGTGTCATGCAAATGCTGCCAAGTATATTTATGGTAATTACAGTGCTGTACACGTCTGTACAAAAAAGTATTTGGATAAACTGAATGAACTGACAATTGGTTTTAATCACCCCCAATTTATCTATTAGGCACAAATGGAAAAGATGGACTTGATTCAAACTTGTTTAAACAACAGATTGCTTGAAGCAAATCTAGCCTGCCGAACATACGCTTGCCTGTTTTGCAGCGTGTCCACGTGCGACGCTGTTGGCTTTTGTGGGTGCGCAGCCCCGGGGATGCTTTCCCTGCAACAGCAAAGTCACCTTGGGGAAACCCACGGCCAGAATCCCGCAGGGGGTCAGCACACGGTGACCCCCCCAAAAAAGAGCCGACAACAGAAGAGAGCCGAGGAAAAGCTCCAGATTCACAAAGGACCATTGCGAGGAAGTAGCCTGAGTTGGGTTTGTAAAGCTTTTACAAAACCTCCT
Organism: Astur gentilis; assembly: GCF_929443795.1. Lineage (NCBI taxonomy): Eukaryota > Metazoa > Chordata > Aves > Accipitriformes > Accipitridae > Astur > Astur gentilis. Next base: position 18,160,009 of record NC_064905.1, on the reverse strand, counting down.
GCAATAATTTCACTGGTTTTGGCAGCCCAGGGCGTTCGATCGCACGCGTTCTTGCGTGCGCGTCGTCCTCCCTCCTCAAGCAGCGCCGCGCTCACGCGGGAGCCGAGAAACGAAACTGCTGAGAGACAGCCTGTCCACCAAGCTGACCGGGAAGCAAACACATGGCACAAGAAAATTAAATCAGGGTATTGAAATTGCTGTAAAATAACTAATCTAAGAGCATAGAGGTGACTGAGGTAATGGATTTTAATTTATCTCACAATTTTGAGCCCAATGCTGTCCTTCTAATACGTTAGAATCAACATAAGAGCTATCCCAGATCTTAGTTACAACACATAATTTCTTGTGCAGAAAACATACAGATTCACACCTACATCACAGCCAGCAAAAACTGTACTGGAGTGTAAGAATTAGATCCAGAATTTAACAGAAGTGTCATTGGCGACCATAAAAAGCAATCCAAAAAATTATTTAAAATTGTCTTATAAAAATATTTACAGTAAAATTTGTTAGCGCTAATGCTACGTTTTCAGTCCTAGAAAAAGGCAATCTTCAAAGGATCTGGCTCAGGTGCTCAGAATTAACAATACAAACACGAAACCACACGCCAAAGACGGACAAATTCAAAAAAGCATTTCAAGGCGGGGGGGGGATACAGCTGGTTCATCACGTGTTACGGTTGTTCATATTGCATAGCTGGAAAACGAGGTCACTTGACTTGCATAACACTGCAACGTTTGAGAAGGAAAGAAAGAAACGTGTCATTTGCCATCGAGGAGAACCGGCTGCAGCCAGGAACAGCATCACTCATCCCTGGCGAGGGCTACGAGCCCTAGCCCTGTCCAGCAAGCCGCGGGTCTAGGCCAGCAGTGGGCAGAAATGCCATTTTACAATAGCAGAAAACCACCAAAACCTGTTTTCCTTATAAGCAAGGAAGGTTTATAAGGGATGTATAGAGGGGGAGAAGTTATCCAACCTTCAGGCATATCCACCTTTCACACCTGACAAACACGGCAAAGTTCAAACTTGCATCTCTCTAGCACTAACTACTAGGTTTTATCTCTAGCCCACATAAACTCCTAGTTTCTGGATAGTATTTGCCTTTGCTCCAGCGATACTACGAGTGTGAAAAGGTTAGCTGGTAACTGTTCCCAACTACTGAGCGGTAGGTTGGGCTGTATAGTAGCTATTTAGCTTTACGTTCCCTACGTCTATACCAGACCTAACGAGGACCCTGTGTGCCCAAATGCTTGTCCACCCTTGTCCAGCCACCTCAGCCTAACAAGAGATGCTAACGCTGATCAGAACACTTCGCCTGTCCCATTTTATCCTCTAGTCCCACAGGCTGCACCTTGTGGTGTTTGCTTTTGGGGCAGTGAATTTGAGTCAGTCCAACCCAAGGCATCATCTTGCCTGTGTCACTGCAGAGATGCATCTCGGGACTCTGATCTGGAGGCAGCTGCAGTCAGGGACACCGACTGACACGATTCCTACCAGCCTCAATAGCTTTTACAGCAAGCAACACCTCGTAAAAGAGCAGCATGTCGTACTAATATTTTGGCACGTTTCACTGCGGATTGTAGAAGCCAAAGCAAAAGGTTGAAAGGGTATTATAGAAAAGACTAATTTTTTTAATGATTATTTTCAGGACCTCTGAGCTGACACACAATGGAAGGGTAGACATCAAGAATAATACCGCCATTTCTTTGGGCAGTTTGCTTTTGTTTCTACAAACAAGAACATCCAAAAAGGAGTGGGTACTACCTGACGTTCCCCGTGAAGGCCAGGCCCCTCTGTGGGAGGTGACACAGCAAAGGTAGGTGCTGTCTCCCCCACAGTGAACAGGCACCCATCTTACAAGGACCGTGTCAACCCAAACACTAAAAATCTACTTATTTACGGAGGTAACCCACTCCTCTACAAAAGCTGTACAAGGTAATGTAGCCTTAGATCCCTCTGAAATACATTTTTAAGTATTTTTCTTTTCTACTGTAGAAGGTCACATGGAGTCTTTTTGATAGGGGATCTGTGGAGAAAGAAACCAGCAGAACACTGGTACATGCTGGAGCTCAACAGCAACATGGGCAGATGTGGTCCTGCAGGCCAGCTGCCCACTACAAAAAGCCTCAGCTGATTTACAGTGGGAAAAAACAAAAAACTAGCAACAACAAAGGGGAGAGAAAATATTTTTCTTCACTAGTTCCCTTTAGCTAGGGAGTCTTCTAGGAGTCCACCCCTGTATGCATGCCAGAGCTCACAAGGAGACACAAAAAGGTATTTTAAAATAAAACACCTTCTTAAACAGAAAGCTTCAAGAATTCGGGATGTAAGCAAGACAGTGACCTTACAGCTGGATTAGATTTGTCTGTTTTGAATAATCTTATGATTCTTCATACTAATAGAGGAACACTTTCAGTACGGGCAAGATTAAAATAGCAATTACAGTGACAGTGATTAGTTCATCTCCATACTCTGGAAGCATTAAAACACCACAGGTATTTTGCTTTGCTCATTAATATCTGCTTGGGTGACAGTGGGTTCTTGCTCTATGTAATATCTCTATATTAATGGCACCATAAGGTATTTCTTTTAACATCTAAATGCTCTATTATGAAATGGCATTGAGACGCTGGACAGAGCTAGAACTGGGGCTTTCAGCACAGCTGAAATGCATGGGTTGGGAATACTTTCTATTCAAGCAACATTTGTTTCACAGGAGCAATAACTCCCATCAGAGCAGCACACGTTTCGTGGGGTTGCGAGTTTTGCGTCGTTCAGGTGCTGAGACTTCAGCCCCAGGGAAGGCACTGCCCAGCAGGTCCCATCACGGACAGCAAACAGCATTCATGGCAAGTAGAAAAATCACATGGTATTTATTTCCACCATACGACAAGCGTTTCAGGGATACATACAGTAGTCCAGTGGCATATACAAACGGATGACTGAGACAGCGTCACACTCAAGCCAGAGCACCCTGTTCCAGTCCACTTCTGCTGACTGCTTTGCTCCGTTGGTACTCAGAAGTTTCCGCTGCCAGTAGTAACGTCCACCCTCCAGGCACAGCGAGTAAGTAGTTCAACAGATAATGTGCACGGAGCATCAGTAGTGAAGAAATCCCAAAGTGTTCATTTTTACTCACATGCCCAAACGTAGCAGTTTTGTTTCACACAAGAAATTCAGTGCCTGCAGTTCAAGCACAGTGTTTATCTCAGGACACTAGCCATTGAGAAGAACAGTTGATTGCACCACAGATAACAAGCAACACCTCGTGTCTAGCATGGAACATGTCCCCAGAGGGATTTTCGCTCTGCAATCCGCCGCAGAGCAGATGATGTCTGTAACGTATCACTTGTCATGCTAAGATGTTAACAGCAATGCGATGGGTCAAGTCAGAGGTCAGTCGTCTTCCTAGTTGGATCCACTTCATTTCTGCTCCTCGCATTGGCTTGATCGTGTGTCACAACGGCTTGTGAATCACAGCCACACCTGTTATAAGAACGGATGAACAGACACAGTTATCGTAGGAGCAGCTCCTGGGTTGCCACGTGGCTAAGATCAACCTGCAAAGCCAAAGACCAGCAATAGGCTAGCAGAGAGAGAGGTGTCTACTATTTCTATGAAACTTTCCTCTACTGAAAGCAACATAAAACATACAAAAATGCAAGATTAAAGCTTTAGGAGACACAGCCCTCAAGTTTATGAACGACCCCAGCTGTTGCCAGCTCTCCCACTGACTATTTACCTGCGTAACTCCTCCCTGTGCTCATGCTGGTTGGTAATAACGTCCACTTGTCTGTGATGGGGTTGTAATATTCCACCGAGGCCAAATTGCAGGAACCATCATCTCCTCCCACCACGTAGAGGAGACCATTCACCGCACACACACCTCAAAGCAGAGCGCAGATGGTTAGACACGGGCGAACTCGTCCCCCACGACACGTCGCCTGCCACATTCCGATTCATTCCCAAGCAGATACCTCGTCTTCCGTTTTTATCACTTTCTTACAATACCGATCACTTATATCACTAGCACAGTAGTTGCATTAAAAACCACACAGACAACTGCAACCAAACACCACAGAAAGACTTATTGTGATTACCTGCATTTCTTCTACACATATTCATGTCTGCTACTTGCTTCCAAGTGTTTGTTCCTGGATCGTAGACTTCCACACTCTTCCTTACCAAGGGACCATCGTGCCCCCCGGTAGCATACAGCAGCCCGCTGAGGACACCAACACCTGCCAAACAGAGCCCAGCGTTACCCAAACGTACAGGGGAAAGGGTTGCATGTCCCTTGTTCTTCTGCTGGGTACTGCCTTGGCCTCTCCAAGGAATTTCCAAAACGTGGGCCACATGTGCCGGTACATGGTCAACTCTCCACCCGACCACCATGTGGCACTACAGCAGGTCTGCGCAGCGATGCCTGGCAGATTTCCCACCTTTCAGGGCTGTGCCGCTTCTCAGGTAGATGTTATTCTATCTGAGATCGATAGTCTAGTCCCATGACAATCATTGGCCTTTATTCAATCTCTCTGGACAGACGCGTCTCTCCTCCCTTTGCCTCCCTGACTGCTGCATCCCATCCCACCCCACCTTGTTTCCACCTGCCTGATCTCTTCTGCCATGGGGCTCTTTGCTTTTAACCTGATTTCCAATTCCAGGGGCTTTATTTTTGCTTTTCCTGCTACCTTTGTGCCACAGGGCTTCATCCTCCGGACACTCTTCCTCTTCTCAACAACTTACAGGCTCCAGTTCTGGAGGCTGCCGCTGGGTTCCTCTACCCCCACTCCTGCCCCCAAACACAGCAGCAGCACTTCACACAGACGAGGTGCCTCCAGCACCACCTTCCCAGCCACTTTCGCAGCCCCCTGGCTCAATCTCTGGAAATAACAGGGATCTGAAAGGTGCTTCTGCTTAATATTAAGTAAATTAATTAAAATGTTCACCAATCCTTGAGAGTTAAAACTTCCAGCAACATATCTTCGTTAATAGGTTCAAAGGCCTCTATTAAAATTAACAAGGTTGGATGGTAGTAAAACAGAAACATAGATCTGAACTGTATTATTTCAACCACGGGCATTAACCAGCAGGATGGCCCCTGTGCCTCGAAGATGGACTCGTGCTGACGACTGAGGGAAAGACACAGAGCTGGAAAGGCGTGCACAGGGAGGAGAGGGGCCCCACCAGCCCAAAACCAACTGGTTTTCAAGTTGACTCTTGTGCAAATATCTTTCCACGTGCGGCACAGAGAAAGGAGAGCACAGGAGCAGTGCTGCGTTGGTGAGCGAGACAGCAGGGACCATCCAGGCTCAGCAGGTCCCGTGCCACCGGAACATTTCCTGGTGGTGTGTCACATCCCAAAAATACGATGTGTCACATTACTCCGAGTCTTGCCACGGTCAGCAGCAGCGAGGACCACAGCAGCCGCAACGCTCCATCTGCGGGATGGCAACACGAGGCGGGGAGGGAAACCATCTGAGCAGTCTTGCTTCTCCATCACCCAAAAACGAGCCAGCACCTAACCGAGAGCGACTGATGAATTAAAGCTCCGGCAGGCACACCACCATTTGGGGGACAGGTACGCTGCTGTAGGTCTATCACCATCAACTCTCTCATCTCCAGATTTTCTTAACTCGCTGCTGCTGGGTTTCACCAGCCGTCTCTCGCTGTACAAAGAGGTGCTGAAATCCCAACATGACATTGGGATTCATGGTTCATCTCTGGCCAGCACTGGGAATTAATCTCTAAGTATCCACCTTACTGGGCCAAATTCCCAGCCTGGTTGAAGTACTCCAACGCACACCACTTAGGAAGAACAGAACACGTCCCAGTGCACGTCCTGGCCCCAGAGCTGTACAAGGTGCCTCCCAGTTGACTGGGGAATGGGAACTCACTTAACTGGTGAGGAAAGCCTACTGCATCCGAGGCCAGCAGCCTGGGTTTGCAGCACCTTAGCATTGCACTGTATTCCGCTGTCAGCAAAAATTTTATACTTTTAAGAAATAATTTAATTAGTAAACTAATTTATGCAAGTAGGAGAGCAAAAAGAGTCAGAAACGCTCTAAGACTTTTCCACCTAAAACTGCATCCCTGCGCGGTGAGACAGACAGGGCACACTCTGACAGGACATCCCTGCCAGGAGGGAGAAAGGGAAAAATCCCGGCTGGTCCAGCAAACCCAGGCAGCACCCACACATCCACACAACCCCACTGCCTGGATTGGGGTCACCCCGGGGACTTGGGGACACCCGTCCTCACCTCCGCTAGATGTCAGCACCAGGACGGCAATGGTTTCATTCAAAGCGTGGTTTCATTTATGGAGCTGTACGATATAGATCGCGCCGCAGCATCAGTGGTGGTGGGGGGGCACTGGGCAATGCCCTCCCCGGGACCTGCTGGAGGGGCGTCGGGGTGACAAGCAGAGCTTGAGGAGCTCAGCTTTCAGTTTGGGAAGAGAAAATTGCAAAGCTGTTTGGCAGGGAAGTGAGAGCGTTCCTCATTACCGGACTTGCCGCGTGGAGGTGTACTTGCAAAGCAGCACTCGGAGCAGAGCGTTTCAAACAAAGCAGATTCACTAAAATCCATCTCACGACAGGCACAAACTGTTTTGCTGTGTTTCAACGTGCTGTCAGCAACACGAGATACTCATTCTGTTCTCCCATAAGGTTGCATTGCTTAAGCATCAAGCAGATACTAAAAAGCTCTTCAACTGAATTCAAACAGTGTGTGACCGTATTTGCCTCACCTGGAGTTACAGGAAAGGTATTAGAGCGAGGAAAGAAAGACGGTGCGTAGAGAGAAGCCTCTCAACTGCCCAGCTTAGGAGGAAATTCCCACCACAGCTTTCCCTGTGGGGTCATTTCAGCCCCCACACAAGGGGCAGCCTCGGGGCTTGGCTACCTCTGTGTAGCTGCCACTTCGGCTGTTGTACGACGAGAACTGCACAATTTGAGATCAGGGAGGACCCACTGCACACACGGAGCAATAGGACCAACACTGACACACTCCCTTTCAACCGAAGATGATTTTAAATGCAATGGATAAGAGCTTTTATCCCTTTCAGAGACAAACAGTCACAGAGAGGACAAGTGCCTACCTGGCCTAACATCACGCAGTTAGAAAGTTAGAAACCATCAAGACTAGAATATAATCCTTTTTTAACATGTCCTTTCCTCTAATCCTCCAGATCACCAACTCTTGCCAGCAAAAGCTACACTAAAAACTAGCTTAGCAGGGGCAATCTGAGATGAATTCTGTTACCTTGACTTGATATGCACATCACCCAGTGCAGGTGTGCTTTATACTGCAAAGCACCCACAGGGTGCTTTCAGAGAAGATCCAAAAGGAAAAATCCATCTGACAACCCGCAAATGATAGGAGAGAAGGAGGTGCAGCTTGGCTTTCCAGTCCCTGGCTGAGCCTGCAGCTGGCGATTTGGAAAGATAACCCTTTGCTTACAAGTGAGATGCATCTGTTAGCGAGGCTACTTAGAAACATTGAACATCATTTCATTAATCCAGAAATTAATTTCAATTTGGCAGGTTTTAACAAAGTCAGGAGAGCTGCTGAGAGCTTCCAAGCAATTACGGTTTTTCCTCTCACGGGAAGGGGGTGAAATAACAGGTTGCACTTGCCAGCCCAGCAATGCCAAAACACACTTTTCCCTCCCTTCCGTGAGCAGAGAACCCAGCGATCATCTGCTCTTAAGAACACATCTTGGAGCCAGTACCTGCACCGCTGCGTCGAGTGCTCATGTCGGCTACGTAGGTCCATTCGTTCGTGGCTGGGTTATACTGCTCGACGGTACTAAGGCACTGACGGGACGCTCCATCGTAACCCCCCACGGCATAGAGCTTACCTGGAAGAGACACACGTTGGCATCAGCATTACGGCTACGACTGATTTATGTCACCGTCACACCTGACAGTCCCTGGTGAGGACAGATCCTGGCTGAGGGAGACCCTGGGAGATGTGCCTAAACCTGCTGGGACATCTGGGGAAAATCCTAGCAAAAGGATCTGAAGTATAGTCGCAAACAGGCAGGGCTGTTTTTAAAGCTGTCAGCTAAGACAAGGAAACAACAAAACACAACAGCTTAACTAGAAGCCAAAAGCCCAGAGGTTTTTCCAAATGATTTGTTGGCCTAGGAGAATAGGTAACATCAAACCGTGTTCTGCCGATCGAGCGCTTCCTCCTGTTCAGGTGCCACAAGGCAAGGCGCGCCGTCAAAGGTCAATACTGTACATTAATTACAACATCACATTAGCAATAAATACGCGATAGCCTCTTATGTTAATGGAATACCTGCATGGAAACCTAGACCTGATTTTGAAGAACCTGGACCAAATCAAAACCAACCAGCGCTGCTAGTACAGCCCGTTCACTCAAGCCAAGCGATGCCAACACAGAAGATAACCACGGGATACCCTCGCAGCATGGTGTATCTGTCCCTCCCTACCTCAACTCGGGGAAAGCTGAACAACATCCACCCAGCGAGAGCAGACAAGCACAGTCGGATGTCACGGGACTACACCATACACGAAACACGGCTGGTGCTCCACCATGTAACCTCTGTTCAAAGGCCTGACTGACGCTCTCTCCTTGTCTCCCTGTATCGTCCACCAGCTTGTTTTGCATTTAGGCAGTAAACTCTCCAGGCAGAGACAGTTTCTTTGCGCTTCTTTACTAGAGCACTTAGCACAAAGGCATTCTGGTTCAAGACCAGGCCTCCCAGACACTACAACAACCAACCATTAAAAAGTTCAACAAATATGCAGGAAAGCTCTAATCCAAGTTTTTGTACAAAACCCATGAATAAGACCAATTTTCAATCCGTAACAGCAGAGCCTGGCCACAAATGAGGACGCAATTCTTTGCATGCACATGAGACTCCCACCAGCAGTTATCATCTATGGTCTTACGCTTTTGCATCCTCCCGTTTCCTTGATGTTTGCCAGGCTCCAAGAACAGGCCAGCTCTTTTCTTTCTCCCTCAGCTCCACTCATGGCCTCCTCAGGCTGTGCTCATTAGGAGAGGTCTGCAAGGATCAGGTTTACGACTGTGCTCCTTCCGCATCTTCCTGTTTCTATAAACATTTCAAACTCTTATTTGTGCTGTTGGTTCAACCTGCCTGGTGTTAGCGAATGAATCAAGGCAAGCGTGCCAGACCAAGCAAGACAAGATAAAGTTCCCTGGCTGGCATCAATTATTAGATATTTTCAGTACCCACAGACATCAGATCAATCTTCAGCACGTTCACATGAACGCTGTGGATTAACTGCAGGCTGCAGCTTGTTCCCTACACCAATATGATCAGCTCTTCTTCCCCATCGCATGCCCTCTTTTTTTTTATCATGGATTCCAACACGTGCAATGCTTATTTTTGCTTTCAAACAAAGCAAAGGAAAAGGATTTCGTATGTCTCCAGTAGAAAACCGTCCACAGAAATGCATCTCTCAGGTACGTACTTAATATTTGTTCTGCATTCAAATCACTTCACCAAATCCCAGTGACTGTCAGCAGCCCAGCGCTGCACAAGCATGGGCCAATTTGGAAGGATTTGCTTCTTAAACACGCAAATTTAGCACAACCACCGCTCTTTATTCTATCTCCCTTCCTCTTCTCACATAAGCGCATTTCATGTACATAAACACATTTCACATATTTCCCATTCGAGCAGGTCAAACCAAACCACTTCAAAGCACAGTTTATAAGAAGGCTTGTGCCCGTGGCTGCTCCGCACTGTACTAATTGGAAACTGCTACGCCACGCTAAAGACAAGGCCAAATAAAACCTTTCGCTTGCTTCGGAATTGCTTTTGCTAAAGGAAAACGAGGTTCTTTCTCCTGGATCCAAACCAAGCTGCTCAGTTCCAGCTCACTCGAGTTCGGTGCCGACACATCGGTGCCAACAACCGCCACGATCCCTCCAAGCACCCTCTCCACCCACCTCGCCCCCGACCCGCCCCAGCACCAGCATTTGCTATCGTCAGCCCCTGCTCGATTACAAACCAGAGCAAAGCGTGCCGTGCGTGCCAGCAAGCCTGATGTCAATAAACACGGGTTTTAGTATTCCTGCCAACCCACCAGTTTGGGCCTGTGGGACTAACTACGCTCCTGTTTCCCTCGCTAAGCAGATTTTTCTGTGATGGGTACTCCATCCACAGAGCCTGCTGATAGCAACAGCATACACTGCACAATATCATTTGCTTTCAGCGACCAGAAGCAGCCCAGGAAAAATAAGGATTCAAAGAAACCTGCACGCACTTAATGGCATTCACAGGAGGCACGGGCTGGGCTGATATGGGTCTGAGGCTCTTGGAAAGCTACACGTGATTTTTCACTAAGATAAAAAGGAGAATGGAAAAAGCTGCAGCAATTACGTCATATAAAATAAATCTTTACCAACTAGTCTAGAGAACAGTTCCTGCAGTTCCCTCCTATTGCACTTAACCGTTCAGGCTTCTGTTTGGCACAGTAACGTTTGCTTGATGGAAATGGCTGCTGATTTTCTTACCCTCCACAACTCCAACTCCAACACTGCTTCTTCTTGTGTTCATGGGAGCCACAAAAAACCACTCATTGGTTTTATAGCTATAGGCCTCAACTGATGCCAGACCTAGTTAAAAAGGGGATACACAGGTTTTCTAATTAAAAAAAAAGAGAAGAAAAAAAGATTGGTGTTGCACTTTCATCTGCCTTCCACCTCCTCCCAAGCCCGTAATTCCCCCCACACTCCTGCAACCCAATTTTCTAGTCCCTTGCCTTTCAGGCTGGGACCAGCGTGTCAACGCCACTTCTTCAGCAGCTGGAAAAATTGTTACCCCATCACCCCTGCCCAGGGACTGCTGCCCCTCCAAAGTGCTGGGGACACCAAGGTGGAGCAGAGTCCAGATTCCAAGCCCAGAAGTCCCACGTCCTTTCAAGCATTACAAAATGTCCATGCAAAGGTTTAAAAACTCCTCCAGACCCTCTTGCATTGTACTCATCACCAGCTGAACTCATTAGTTGAGGGCTTAACCAAGTGGCAAAGCTCTACAGCAGAGGCAGAGGTGTGAATTTAAACATGCGGTTATGCCAAGATAAATCCCGGACACACATCCCATAAGATGCCTTGCTGGCATTTTGTTCATGTTGCTATGAAAAATTTCACTTAAACAAGGAAAAATCCCTTTTCAGTCCAGAAAAAGCATATTCATACAGAGAATGAGACTGAAAGAACTGTATCGCTAAAGAAAAAAAAAAAACCTAGGGTAAGATTCTTTGCAATTATCGATGGGTCAGAACATGCACGCGGTTAGTTAGTTACAACACGCAGCAAACCCAATCTCTGGCTCCTTCTCTATAAAATCATAAGGGAAAGGGCGCAGGAACCTCACTAAAGCTCTGCAGTCTTTGCAGGGGTCTCTGAAAACAGTTTTTCAGGTCAGGCACTGCCTCGTTTTTGCTCAGTCACCTACCAGTGCTGCCATCAAAGCCGCCCACTGCGTACAGGAGATCATTGAGCACAGCTGCGCCTAAAGTGCTTCGTCTTTCCTGCATGCTGGCGATGGATGTCCACTGGTCCTTCACACCGTCGTACACATCAACCGTCCGTACCCTTAAAGATCCGTTAAAGCCCCCAACGGCATAAACATTGCCAGCCATAAATACCACACCTGATAAAAGAGGAGAGAGATTTTACGGAGGTTTTACAAACACAGTTTGGGGAGCGAGTATCATCAGATGTCTGTCGGGGCACGTAAGACAGCAGGGAAGAGGAGAACGTGGGCAAGTCTGTGGCATTTTCTGCAGGTTAAGAGCATTGGAGCCAAGTATGATAACACATACATGTCGTATGGAGGGTGAAATGCACATAAATACACGGCAACGTAAGGCACAGATGGATTTCCCACCTGAATGAGTAATTTTCTGAGCCAGAGAGAACACCAAATGGTGATCCACATTCACAACCCTGTCAGATGTCTTCAGAGGAACACTCCCAACTTACAGATCTGCTCTCCATCACCCACTCCTCAGCACTCAGAGGGACTGACTCAGCTCCTTTGATTTTCACTAGGAAACCAGCAAGGAAAACTGGATGCCTGTGGGCTGCCAGTCCAGCGGGATGAGAGGAGGAGGGGAAGTACTGATGGCGGAGCAGCTGGGAGAGAGAGATGAGGAAGGGGAGACAGCGGCTATGGAAGGCAGACAGGCAGGAGCAGCCCCTCTGGAGAGCAGGGCATCCACCTGAACGAGAAGGATACGTGGCTGTAGGGAAAGAAGAGGAAGGAATGGCAAAAAGAAAGAGCTGCTTGAGGCCCGGGGGAAGGCTGAAGGGGTGACTGAGGACATCCATCCAGCGCTGAAGAGCTGCACTAAGAAAACAAAGAAGGTTGCAGGAAAAGTTCCCGTTACCTGCTCTGCATCGCCGGGAGGGAAGCTCAGCAACCTGATCCCACCGCTCCTCCTCAAAATCATAGCACTCCACACTGCGAATGGCTTTGGGTGCTTGCCCACCCACCACGATCATCACCTGGAGAGGGAAGACGAGAGCTAGAAAACCTCAGACACCAGCCCGGGCAGCTGCTCTCTGCAAAGAAACCATCACTAACCTGGTCAAGAGTAGCTGCCAAAAACATGCTGCAGGCTCACTAGAAGCCTCTGCAGCAACACTTCTTTCAGTCAATTCTATTCCAAGGGGGAAAAAAGTCATCTCCAATTTAATGCACGCTAACTATGGCAGCCCCATTAACCCTTCCTCCCTGTTTCTGAGGTGGGCAACCTGCCCTTTTTCCCCAGAAAACACAAAACCGCTCGGCACCACGGCACACGCAAGACTCACTGCAGAAGAATTTTTAAGTGAGGAAGATCCCAGTGTAATTTCCACAGCCAGCCCACTGTTTAGTCATTATCTCCATGGTGGTGCTAAAAATAATCGATGCCACTTAGCAAATAAAACCTGACAGCTGTATTGCCACCTGCGGGGAAGATGATACTCGGGGAAATCACCAGGACTATTAAGACCTGGGGTGCTGGGCTGCCGAAGGAAGCGATTTGTCAGCTTCATTAAGGCTTTTGGCTGCAACACGTATTGATGCAAATCCAGTAATTAAACCCTAAATTCCTTACAGATAGGGAAGACCTATGTGAAGGTGAGCAAGGACAATCTCAGGAGTGCGAGAACCGCTCTGCTGGGTCACGCTAAAGGTCCATCCAGCCCCAGACTCCATTCCCAGCAACGGCAAGCAGTCGACACTGGTGGAAAAGCGAGAAGACCTGGATGGCGTGCAGTGCAATCCTTCCCAAATCTGCCCTATCTGCCAACAGAAGACAAACTCCCCACGAACTCGCTGACTTGTGGTCCCAGGACCCTGCAGCTCAGCACTCAAGGGCTGCCCATCGGTGCTGAGCCCCAGCTGGGCACTGCAAACCAACGCGTGCACAGGCAGCGTCCAAACCATATACAGCTCGACCCACACTTTGTTCTGAACACGTTTCCTTCAACCCTCCAGTTATCAAGAGGGAGGATTTGCTCCCCTTATCACAACAGATCAGCAGGAGCAAACACCGCCCAAGACAATCTGATTTTTACAAGGCCGAGGAGCTAGAAGCAAGATAACTGGGTTTCAAATATAGTCAAAGAGTAGATGGGAAACTGGCTTTAGCCTCTGCAAGGTGGCTGTGAGTACCTGAGGGGATAAGATCGTCGCTCGGGTAATGAGCTCAACTCCCAGTCACGGTTGCTTTAAAAGTAGAGAGCTAGGCAGCAATTTAAAGAATTTGAGGAGTAAGAAAATAGTGGACCGTTTGATCTACAAAGATGAGAATGTGACATTAGAAAGCAAACTGAGTCTAAATTAGCAGCCTGACTACTAGTTGTGTAACAGTCTTCCATGGAAAGCTGCAGAGCTTCACACGATTACAGAATTAAGAGATTTCACAGCAGACGGTAATCCCTCATCAGCGGGGCCAACAGACCAGATGAAAGTTTCTCAGTAACAGGATTGCTGGAAGATCATCACCTTCTCCCCTTTCTTCACAGTTAAAAAGAAAGGAGGAGAGACCTGCAGAACATTTGGGTTTGTACTCATAGGTCATGCTACAGAAGATGTTGAGAATCTCTGAACTCGCTGGTTCACTGTTCATTTCATCCTTAACTACTTTAGTCCCTGGAACAAGGGTCACATCAGCCCGTCCTGATACCCCCAAAGCTACGTTCTACCAACTTCATCTCAGCGCCAGCAGGCAGAAAGGACATGACACGCTCTGCAGAACCACAATTTCTCGATGGACAGTCCAATATCTAAACATCTAAATAGTCCCTCATAGCACAGATCTCATACGCCACCCCACAAACCAAGCTCCCTATGATTTGTGCTTAGAAAAATAATACACTGCGGTTTTGATGTCTTACAATCTCCGAAAGGCTTATTAGTAACTTCAGTGACAGTCTGTTGCGAGACATCGTGCCAAACTGCATTTATCTCCAGGGCAGAGGGAAAATAGTTTCTGTTGTCTTTTTTTTCTTCACTAATAAAGTGGTGGCCAGAGCATCACACGCCTGCAGGATAAACCTGGGGAGTAACAAGGATTATTTATTCAGTAGCTGCTTTGAGTCTATTGAAATTTGCTTCAGACTTCCTGCCCGTGTGTCTGCGTGCCGTTGTTTCCTGCTTTCCTGGCTTCCGATTATGGATACGGGAAAAGGAAAGACACCTACCGCGACCTTCCTCAGCAGGGCTCCACGACACTGCCAGAAGCCGGCAGAAACCTCCGCCGACCCTCCGGGCACCGCAGGCAGCTGCCTGCGGCCGCTCCACGGCTCGGCGATTCTCCAACCGCAGCTCCGGGTGAGCTCCGCTCACAAAACCACTTGTGGCTGGCAAAACGGTTCCAAGAGCAGACCCTTGCCCCCGGGAGCAGAGATATTGCTTCTCCTAAGTTTATCCAACTTAATTATGTACCCTTGGTGGGCACGGGCAATACCAGAAGAGGGAGTAAAAGACTTCAAAGGGCAATCACGGAGTTAGTGAGAAGTAACGAGGCAAGTACGCCAACTCCTTTCAAAGACAGAAAATGCCACCAGTCATACGGCGTGAGGTGACACGAAGCGACAAACTCGGCTTACCTTTGGCAGGCTAACGGGAGTCCTCGGCTTTGTTCTGGGATTCTTTATCAGTTGCCTTTGATCCAGAGGAAGCAAATGATATTTCATGGCCTCGATAAGGAAGTCTTTACAGGTGTTGTTATTCTTGATTAAAGCTTCTTCTTCAACTGTCTGAGAACACGCGCACACATGAAAGATCATTTAAACTGAAGTACTTGGTGGCACAGGTCACAAAGAGTTTTGTAGAAAAAACACAAAACCTGGAATTTCTCTTCCAAAGTACCAATGTAAAAAAAAAAAAGAAATGCAGAAGACAAACATGGACTTCCCGCTCTTCCCAAAGAAACACATGCAGTAACATTCAAGCTTCTCAGTTTTTTCCATATCACTCATGAGTAGCAGTGCTCCCTTGATTTTACCACCCTCTGCCAGACACTTAACTCAGCAGAGCAGAATTCTCCAGGAGTTTGGGTACAAAATAAGTAATTTCTTTTATTTGAGTCAGAATATTTAAGGAGAGGCAATATCTTTTACTCGATCAGAAGATATAGTTGAGAGAAAAAAATATGTGATGGGTTCATCTTGTGAATACCGATTTTATTTCAATTGTATTGATTTTTTTTTTAGATACATGATAAAAGCATAGGAGTCAAAGAGCCCATATGCCAACCCCTTCATTGGGGATTCTCAGCTCATTATCAAGGTCCAGATCCCAGGAATTAACTTGTCAAGAACAACCTCTAAGTCAGACCAAGTCAGAGAGCATCTCACCTGCCAGTCACAGAGCCCCATCTCTATGCGCAGAACACATCTTAAGACAAAATTGTCACACGTGGCGTGTTTTCACCAAGTTAAATTTACCTGTGCATTAGGGAAAAAACTGCACAAGCCTGTACCACCACCACCCGGGTATTTTCAAGGTGAAAAACCCCAAGATACTAACTTCTAAATGCTTCCGCCAAGAGGGGCAGGAGGTCTGCTCTCAGCCCTGACTGGGAGAGCACGGGTCACATTTACAAGAAGGTTTCTGCGCGCACACACATTGATTTCAGAGTCCACCCAGTTTTTCCTTTTATTCCTCTGTTTACAGGCTTAGCGACATGCCAAATTACCCATCTCAGAGACAAACAGCCAAGCCATTGTGTAAGGAGCTACCAGCAGCTTACGTGCAAGTATTAATTACTTATTTGCAGACTAACCTGTACAAGGTAATCTCTGGGCAGAAGGGGTAGGCGAACATGCTCCATCAGTTTAGCCATGTGCTCTAAGCGAGATTCCTTCTCATAATTTATCCAAGAAATAACCGCTTCAAAGACCTACACAGATAAAGTACAATTAAACTGAGAAGAGGGAACTGGTTTGCACAGTTACCTACCCAAAATCAAAAGCCTTGTGATTTTACAATATCGAAGGAAGGAGGTACAAGATCTCTATCAAACAGATGAAAAAGTCGTGACTGTGCACAGAGCACAAGCACCACGGTAGCAAAGAGGTGAACTGACCATGCATATTAATAAGCAACTTCACATCTAGATGTGCTGTATCACTCTCAAAGCTTAAGCATGTGTCCAGGACAATCATACACCTCTTGGACATTAGTACTGGAAGGCAGCCAGGAAACTTAATTAGCCGCTGACATTTGCACTGGACCTTATACAAGAAATCAGCCACAATGATTACTCCTGATAACAGAGATCTCCCCTCCCAAAGGAGTCTGGCCACACAGTAAATCACTACGCTCACCATCATATTTAATCACCGCACCAGTTCCACCCCCCAAAAGAAGAAGGAAAAAAAAAACCAAGAAGTCTTCAGGACAAGTTCACCACACACGCAGGAAAACCCCTGCCTGCAGCCAGGGAGCCTCTGCACTGCATGCATTTCACGGCTAAAAATACTCGGATAGTCCAGCTGGGAAACAAGGGCACGCTGGACTTCTAGTCTGAACCAAAACCTAGTTTTCCTCCCAGATCCAACCGGTTCAGATAAGCATCCAAACTTTGACTCGGTGACGAACTGCTCACAAACAACCCCACGCAGCAGGAGCCACGCAGAGCCCTGCACGACAAACAGACGCGGGCAGAAGCGTCCTACGTGGGCTCCTGCATGAATATGCATGTGCTCATGTAACTGTGAGCCCCACTCCTCCCAGAAGAAAGGCCTAAAAATGTCGCCAGGAGTGGGAAAGGCTTCCCAAAACACCCAGCAAGGCAAGGAGAGGGGCCGGTGCAGTCTCAGATGCTGCACGGCAGGATCTGGATCATTGCAGTGGAGTTTCCCCACAGAGTCAGAATTAAATTCCGACCCTTAACTCACATCTACGGGCAAAATTCCCCAAGTGCTCTCGCTACCCAGTTACTCGGGTGGGGGGCTGCGCACAGCCCTCTCTCCCACAGATCCCGGCCATCCCGTGCTTCCCCGAAAAAGCATCGCTGGCTCTTCGCCCCAGCACACCCAGCAAGTGCCCTTGGTTTAAATTTCCCTCCGGGGTCACCAAATGGCCAGGCCAATTTGCACGGATATTTTTCTTTCTTTCTTTCCATCCCTCCCATCACTTCCCAGGAAACCATTTTGTTTGGTCCAAGGTCACTAAATTGACAAAATCAACCAGAACCAAGGGCACCATCTCCCGGTCCCCAATTGTCGCTGGCAAATATATTTGCGTCCTCCCACAAAGGAGAGGCAGAGCGGAAAGGGGTTTCTTCCTCCTAGGCTAAACTATATACTTCAAAAAACCAGTAAAGCATCAGCCTCATTTCCTATGCCAACAAATGCTCCTGCTGAACCGTTTGGAATTCAGGACACTGCGACGAGGATTTAAGCAACACAACAGGGGGCCGTGTAATCAAACTCCAGCGAACACGGAGGAAAATAAGTACTGCAGAACCTTTAACTATTTTAAAATGAAAATAAATAAACAAACAATTTCACTTTGGCTACAAGGCATTTAAAGTAGAAACTAGGTTGTTAGGAGATTTTTAATTGCAAATGAGCATGGAAGGAACATAAAGCAAATGTTTAGCCAACAAACTTGCTTTTCATTAACCTCTTCTGCACAAATGCTGAGCTACAGAACAGGTCACAGGACTGAGACATAACCAGCTACAGAACAAAGATGCCAGCAAACAAGTCTTAAAGGAAGGTAAAGCAAATGTGCACAAGTAATAAACTGCTTCCTCGGTGCTGGAGACTGCTCCCAAGTTAGGCGTACACCGATGCTACCCTGCTGTGCCTACTCTAAAAATAACAGAATTTTTTAAAAAAAATCAGATTCTGGCACCTTCCATTGGCTCTGATTCCTGATTTTATGAGAAGGGGGGGGGGAAAAAAAAATCTTAATCCAAGACAGCAATATCTCTATTTAAAGCCCACATCTGTTTCTACTACTGCCATACCCTCCCTCCGCACGCTGTGCCCGCTGCAGACCCCGAGCAGCTGCTGCCGCTCCCCCAGGAGACGCGTTTTTCCAGCCATGCACGACCCGCCGACGGGGTGTGATGAAACGAAGCAGTTACCCACACAGCTTTATTTAGAGCAGAGGCACGGGCTGAGTTAGCGGCTGGCACCTGCCTGGCTGTAGGCGCAGTCCCGAGCTTGGGAGAAACAGATTTCCCACTCTATGGAGCAGAAGGCTAAAAGCCTGGAACATCCCCTTTCTGCACACTACCTAAGCAAAGAGCAAGCCCAGATGTTTTCCCAGTCTCTTCGGCCAAAAATCCAGTTGTTAGATGCTCCCAGGACTGAGGACCAAACTGTGCATCAGCTTCTACTGCACATTAGCAGCATGAGGCAATGAGTCGATTACTGGACTCTGTGTAAAATCCCCAATCCAAAAATCCCAACCCTTTTAAAAATTTCTTTCGTCACTGTTCTGAGTTGGCAGGAGCCCCTTCTCAAGGGCTGGAAGCCCCTCCTTTTCACACATCATCAGTAAATATGAATAAACATTTTTTTTTATACTTTTTCCTTGCTTGCATGCATCATTGCAATTAAAGAGCCAATTAGGTCAGGTACAGAAAGCATTGATAAAACTGTTTTCAAAGTACTCGGCTATAGCAAAAAGAGCAGGCAGGGACCAAAATAAACCTTTGCCCTAGGCTGAAAGGGCCTGTGCAACTGCAGAGGCTGGCAACAGCAAGGGGGAGAGGGAGAGAAAGGAGGATAATCTTTGAGTAACAGGGAAACATTGTCACCATTTTACAATTAAAATAGATTTCTGCGGTAGCAGACAGTTTTTGTAATGCTGATGACCTAGGGGATATAAGCATGCCAAAATTTGTGGAGATAAAGAATATATTTTATTAGGCCAGTTGGTATTAGTTGGGGGGTAGCAGAGGAAGGGGAGAACACACAAGCTCTTGGGCACACATGCCCTGAAGAACTGTAAGGGCAATATTTTCCTCCCTGGCCTTGTTACCTTCTGGCCCTGGCAGGACTCAGCTATAAAACTTCCCAATGACCCAGAGCTGGCAACGCTCTGACTCACAGGCTGCGGTACATGTATGAGACACGGGAAGAATGGGAACGAGAAAGCCTCTCGTAAAATCTGGCTGTGACAATTTAGCTCTCAGATGTTTGAAGAATTTGCCTACTTACAACATCTTGTCGCTTAAAATATTATCTACCCGTCACACGTGCACATGCATACACATAGATATGCGTGTGTGTATGTATAGATATACACACACACATATATATACTTTTTTATATATACATATTTATTTTTTTACAATATATATCTCATACATTAGCAGATAGGAAGAATAAAGGTCAGGAAAACTGTTTGTCTGTCATGGACCTAACATGAAACAGCAGCCTATGAGTCTGTCCTCAATTTTCAGCACTTCTTTGGACTCCAGCACGTATTTCATGTTTATGCTCCAATCCCATTCTCTGCCTTTCTCCTGCTACTCGTATCTGTTGTTTTGAACGCGCAGCTTATGCTCACATTTCCTTCCACTGCCTTGCATTCTCAACTTTTACAATCAGCTAAAGAAATACTGGTTTTGATTGTATAAAGCTCAGATGAGGGAGGGAGTACTTTGATTTCTCTGGGCACAAGGCCAATAAAAGCTTTTTAACAATGCTGCACAGGACTGGAAAAATCGGTTACTAAACTTGCACTTCCCTTTGCAGGCTGCTTGGCTCATACAAAGCCATTCTGCTGCGAGTTCACGCCACGTGGGGGTTTTTTCCCCTTTCTGGCCCTGCCTGTGTGGCACCTCGCAGCACCCCGCCGAGACGCCCACGCCAGCCCCACGCCTGCGGAAACACGCTCCCGGAGCCTCCGAGTTTGCTGGCTCAGGATCTGAATGAAGCCTGGCTGCATTCGTACCTCACGCGGTGCAGGTTTTCTGGCAAGCTTTACGGTCCCCCGTGGTCCCAAGCACCCGTGTGTCTGCAGCCCAGAGGGGCTGAGCAGGATGGGCACCCAGCACACCCGGGTCCAGCCTCATCCCACCAAAACATGGGCATTCGACAAGGGTCCTGAGGTTATGAGCCATTCGGAGGCGAGCTGAAGGACTCGAGGCACGTACCTCTCCCCAAAAACCTGCTGCAGGTCATGCAAGAAGCCCACGCCAGAGAAAGGGGCTGGAGCTGGCGTTCACCAAGTACCGTAACCGCTGGACACCCTCCTTCCCAGGACTACAGACCACACAGGACGTGCTGAACGTTTCAGCCACAAAACAACATCAACCGGTGCCTTTTTTTCCCCTCTTCCATTAAAAACACCGATGATGCTAGGAACGTGTCTCCTTCCTTCGTTTCGTTTGTGGGCCTCCTTTAGTTGTTTTGGCCGACACGCAACAGAAGCCAATACTCCTCCCTGGCCTAATGAAATTCAGCTTTTTTTGAGGTTTTACAGCAGGTAATAAGAGCTTTACACAACAGCAGATGAGAGGTTCCTAGTTTTCCAGAGAGGGAAGGTATTCGGTTCTGGCCCCCAGGGCTTTTGGAAGTGATATGGATCTGAGAATCGTTACTTCCTGCAAAGAACAACCAAGTGAAGGTCATTTCTATGTGGCTTTAGGATTCACATTATTTTTAATTTTCCCTTCCACGTGATCGCTGTTGGAAAACGGCCCCTAAAGAGCATAACACGAGAACAATTCCTGATGTAAGGTCTAGAAACATTCCAGCATTCTTACATTCACTGTTGCTATACAATTTACTGTACCTTTTCTTCAGAGGAGACTGTGAGCTTGTCACTTGATATTAAACTGCAAACCTGGTCCAGACTAAGGCTAAGAAATTCTTCTCCTAGCATCACCTCAGGAAAGTGCTGCTCTGTTCAACAAATGAAAAGGGGGAACAGAAAATTATAATGAAATCCATGCTTTAAGTCAATGGAAGGACTACAGCATTCAGAGAACCGCTATTATTACAGCTGTGAGCACCCAAGACAAATGATATGCTGTGACTGCATGGCAGAACAGGAACAGAAAATAGTCTCAGAGCAGGTTAAAGACATCTGATGGTATTTCAAGTAACACAAGCCCCATGAGACGCTTTCATAAATGACACTAAATGGGAACCGAACTTTCTGCAAAGCCACTAAGTACCTTCCAGTGGCAAATGTGATTAGAAGTGGCAATTGAGAAAAGTGCCAATGCCTTTCTGAAGTAGTAAATAACCTGACCGCTTCGAGATTCAGTTCTTGCCCACTTCAACAAGCTAGACAGAATCAGATCTGCTCAACACCTGAATGAGAGACTCCAGCAAGGGTCCTTGATATTTGTAGGTATTCAAAGGAAAGCCCATCTTTAACATGAATCAGCCAAACAGTCAGTTTGGTGCATACGCTCAGCAGCAAATAGTGAGGGATCCCAGGGCACCCAGCTGAATCTGTATGTGCGAGGGGGCACGCAGAGAGATGAGCAACGGGGATCCGCGTCCCACGCACGCACGTGGGATCAGCTCTCCTTTCCTTCCACCTTTTACTTCTTTCCACCAAATGTGTAAATTTAACTTTTCTCCTGCTCCAAACCCTCAGGACCCATCTTCCCCAGCAGTTTTGCCCCTTTCCACTTAAGTCTGCAACTGTACAAATTTATTTTTCTCCCTTTTGGCTTCCAAGTCCCTCCATGCTGTAACTTTGGGAGCCACCTGAAAACAAAATACGCATCACTGCTTATAATCCCAAACTGGAAGAATTATGACCGATTGCAACACAGGTCCAAAAAGGATCATCAAATCTGTCAAGCTTTACATCTAGCCAAAGGGCACTAGGAAAGAATTACTTTCTAAAAAATAATTTCTAGGTCAAAACAAGCCAGTTGCAGACAATTTAAGCTTTGCAAACATTTGTTACGTATAGATGCCAATTTAATCTCACCTGCCATTTGCTGGGTCCCATTTATCTTTGGTTGAAATACGGAAACATGAACCTCAGACACTTTATCTGAAGCAGCTTTTTTCAAGCTCTAGTCCTTTGGCTTTGAGAAGCTCAGACTCGACGTATCCGAAGAGCTCCCTCCGCAGCAAGATCTGCCTCTAGTTTTCACATCTGCCAAGTGCTTTGCCTGCCAAAAAGCAGCACCACGGGGACACAAGCTGGCGTAACTTCAGAGAGGAGCTCCTTGGAGGTCGCACCTGAACAACTCCTCCCCGATGCTGCTGCTGCAGAGGGCACTTGGTCCTCCCCAACCACGGACCCTACTTGGTCTAATGGGGACCAAAACACCACAGCTAGGCTAAAGGCTCTGACTAAAAATAGCAGTATCTGGACAAATTTTAATACTCTCTTATGCTGGCAATCATATATAAGATCTAATGAACTCTTCTGGCCTTAAATAGTTGAGAAGCAGGAAATGTTCCCCACGCAGCAAGCTGGATGCACTCTGACTTCTGGACACAAACTCCTATTCATTCTGGACTGGCGTCTGGCAGTAGAAAGGCATTTGATCTCTTGTCATTAGTTGGAAGCAAGTAAAAATATTTACTGATTTTAATAAAGCAACTTGTGCCTGCATCAAGAAGGCTCCTCCACCTACTGAAGTTATCCATTGGCCAGAACTAAGCATTTCTCAAGTAACTGAGCTCATGCACACACAGACTCTTGAGCTTGGGGACTTCTGTCTTGGTTTAATGCTGTTACATAAACAATATAGTGAAAAGAATTTTAATGGCATTTTTATTGATGGAGTTCCATTAACATTACATGGGCTGTTGTACTAACTGGGACTTATGAAGGCCAATAAAACAACAAAGCAGACTTTCTAATTGCCAAACAACCAAATAAATGTACAGTGAATGCACTGCTTGTTGGGTTAAAGATTAAACAGGGCCTGGAAGCAAGGATAATGAGATATTACAAGCAAGCCTTTATACAATTAACCATTCCTTCCAGGGTGCCTTTTCCTCCAGGGGATAATACAGCCAGAGCAGCTGAAAAGGTTTTACTTTTATTTGCAGGAGAATAGGGGAGGACTTGGTGGGCACATTTTTATTCCACCGTGCCTTCTTATGGCCCAATTAAGGACAAAACCATACCAAGGAAAATACTGCAGAACAGAGCAGGTGCTCTGGGAGACAGCAGGTGTATTTTTCCCTATACAAATAGACAGAAAAGCAGAAAAACAAACTGAGAAAACTACCAACTTCCCCCAAGCAGAGGTCAAGGGCAACTCTGCCAGAGAAGACTGGAAAGTGCTAGGGAGTTAAGAGCGTGGGGCCACTTGGAACAGCTTTATATTTACAACACAGAGGAGAAATGCTGAAAGCCATTGCCTGCACCTACTGATGGCGACCAAACACATCCACTCTCAAGGAAACAAGAGTCTATCTACCCTTGGGGTAAGTGGCCATTCCTCCGCAGATCAGAGACCCAAAACTGCATGACAATTGTAGCTGAGTGTTCCCACTCCCACCCGCAAGACTTAATTTTGCCTGGTGCCATTTATTCCTAGAATACACAAATCGCCAGCATTGCCTACCGCTCTCACGGGGCAGCGTACGTGGCGAGGACACCAGCACACCAACACTCTGCTGTTCAACAGGCAGCCAAAGAGCTTACTAGGAACACACTAAGGAACTATTTTGTGGGCTGCGATCCAGAGGATCAGGTTTTTTTTAACCTCCTTAGGTGTTCCTCTGCGACCAAACCACATTTCACAATTTGCAGCATCACAGAAAGTTACAAGTCTACAGCCCAGCAAAGTATTCCCTTCCCTGTTCTAATACTAGAAGCCTGAAAAGACCAACCAGTTTGTGCTGATCTTGCTTGACCTACGAGTCGCTGTAGCTGGAAGCAGGTTTAACTCAACGAACGGGGGACCGTTCCCTCACCTGCGTAGGCATTTGCCTGCTGCAGCAGTTCGGTACACGCGTGCACATCGGCAAAAGCTCGGATTCCAAGGCAGTTCGTGGGATGGAGCTGGGACTGAAGAAAGTCGCAGCAGTTTTTTCTAACATCCATCAATTGCAATAAACTAGCAGCTGGCAACAAAACCTGCAAAGGCAAGAAAGGGGAATTAGACTTAACAACAAAGAAAGTTTGATTCGCAGCTTGCTCGAATTAGATGCAATTCCCCTTCAGACAGGGACACATCCCCATGGGGTACCAGAAGGAAGGTTAAAGTTTTAGCACTATGTGTATGCAAAAGATCCCAATCCGTGCTCCGAGAGCTGGAAACGGTTATCCCACGCTGGTCTAAAAGTGGAGCTCTTCTCCTCACATCTTCTCCCCACAAGACCTCAAGGCAGGTAAAGGCAGGACAAAACACAAGCAACCACAGATACACCTGAATTTCTGGCTTTGCTGCGGATGGGTCCTGCACACAGATTTTTATTTTGGTTTTTTCCCTGAAGAGCTTATGTTCTTTATATGCATTACCATCACATTCAAAGCCCATAGCAGCCCAGCATTCCTCAAAACCTTGAACTTTCTTATTGCCAACAAAACCGTGTTGGCTTGTGAGCAGGGTGCCCAAACTGCCAGGTAAGAGAGGGAGTTCACAGAAGCTCAAGCAGGTTTTGGTGACAGCAAGGCCCTCAGGAAAGATGGGGCCAACTATTCAAATCAACAGCCCTCATTTTCACTCACACAAAATGCTGCAGACGCTTGCGGTTCATGACTGCATCATCTGAAAATGAGGTACTGCTTTGTATCTACAAAACCAAGTGCAGAAAAGGGAGACAGAAATGGATCAGGAATGCGACATCTGCTGGAAAAACCACCTTTGAGGCCAGTGAGTGGGACGGGAAACAGAAAATACAGTCGGTTGGGATGTTACAGCCCGTGACATCAGCTACTTCCTTTCTTATGTCGTACAGCAATTGCAGATGTGTCTTATCCCAGCTCTTCCGTAGCTCTGGCTGCTTCACACATGTCCTTCTAACTGGGCATCTGTGCTCACCATCTCAGCACAGATTTCCGGAAAATTATTTCCGACTCAAAAAAACCAAGCGGCTGTTAAACAAAACAAATAGGTTAACAGCATTCGCCTCCCTGGACCTTGATGGCAGGGAGAGGAAAAAGATGTCCCCTCCCCTGTCCCTACCCACTCGTCCCCAGTCCCGTTCCACATCAGGACAGGACACTCACAACCTGCCCCAGGTCTTTTCTAAGCCGCTGACACATTTCAGCTGCAGCCTAGCTATATGGTGTCTGACTGCTGCCAAGCAGCCGCATCAACAGGCAACGATAAAAAAAAAACCAACTCAATTAACCTGGGAGCCCATTTTGGCCCAAGCCTCTTGATGCCAGGAGGAGATAGTTTGCGGTTTTGATTAAATCAAGGTAGCAATGCTCTCCCATTTTTGAAACCTAGCTGTGAACCACTTTCTTTCTAGCTGAACCATCTCCTTCTATCAGCAGAAAGGTGAGCACCTGAGCTGCATAAGGGTTGTGGGTAAAGAAATCAGACTCTCTGCAAACCATCTCTGGCCATATACCAGCCAGAGCTTCCTCCAGGCACCCCCCATCCATCCAGCGTGCATGCTGCAAATGCAGGTGGGCTGCTTACCTTGAGTGTTTTGGGATATTGCCTCCAAAACAGAAGGTACTCACTACCATCACTAATACCCTCACGCTACAGCCCCCTGGACAGCCTAGTACTGCTATTAAGGCCTCGTGCTGGCTTGAGAGGGCAACGTAGAAGGAGCCTTACACCACTGCAGTTATTGGGAAAGGGGCGTTATCATATAATACTTTTCAGAAGTAGGATATAAATAGCCTATCAGGAGATGAGTGGATTTTCTCTTTCTTATTTCCCAGCTGAACGTCTCGCCACTCATCTTGTTTTTACCAGGGAAAGCAAAAAGCAAGCAAAGGATATCCGCTAGCACAAAGTCTGTTTCCTTTAGAAATAACAAGAGGAAATGCCCTGCCTAAACATGCAGCAGGACCAAACTGCAACCCCATTAATATCCAGGCAAGTTACTCGCTTGGGTGTGGATTTGGCTCTTAATATTTGAACTCCAACCACCGCGAACGATTTACAGAGAGCTGGCTTCTCTACCAGATTGGCCTCCATACCAAAGCCCAATCGTCTTTTGAAACTATATCAAAATTTTCTGCTATTATTACTGAGACTGACTTCTTTGCTAAATAAGTTACATCCAGAACCTCAGGTATGGGGGGGTGAGGGGGATATATATATATATATAGCCATAACCATCTAGTTTGCAAGCTGTGTTCTCTCACTCTGTACACTCTGTACCAATCTCAAGTTTTACACAACATTGCCTGTGCAATTAAATACTTTCATAAACCTTTGATGTCTCTGAACCGGGAACATCTTTCAGCCAAAAGTGCTCCGAGTTGCTGTAAGGTTCATTCAATAGGCAGGGCATTAACGCTGGACTTCAGAGATGGGGTTTAGTTCCCTGCTCTGACAGAGCCCTCCAGGTAACCTTGGCCAAAAGTTAACCTACACCATTCCTCCTCTGCAAAACTGGAAGAGGAGCATTTCCCCAAGGCAGAGGATGTATTAAAGCTTATAAGCAGCTTTGACAATTTAGTCAAAGCAGAAGCCAAATAAGAGTACTGGCTGTAATCCTCAGCAGCACATCCAGGGCCACAGCTGGGACTGCACATCTGCCCAAACGGGGAGACAGCTCCCAAGCACCCTCCCAGGGGAATCCGTGACCAGAGAGACAAGCAGATCGTGTGCTTGCAGGCAGGTTCAATGCTCAGTTTTAAATGAACAGCTCTAAACTGCACAAGTAGTGGAGATAAAACTACATTACTGTAATGTGGCTTTCCAGTGCAAGGCAGGCAATTAGGCTTTATCACTCCCCAGCTGCTACCAGGCAGTGCAGAGGGTGAACAACGGTGCTTCTACTTAAATGCTCCACCTGGGGTGAAATAGCCCAGGTGAAGGCATGTGTGACAGGATCGGGGACCACAAAACCTCTCCAGGACCAGGCATGAGAAGGACAAGGGATACAGGGGTGAGAGAGAAAACAGGAGAGCACCTGGCAGCTTCCCTCCTGATCTACCTTCTCCAACTTCACCGCACAGAGCAGATACACCGTCCCTTGGTTAAACAGTGGGATAAAAATGGGGAGACGCACCCACCGGGCACAGCATAGTCCTTGGTGCCACATCCACAAGTTTCTCCTCACCTTTCTATTAGGCCAATCCAATTTAAAAGACTTTTCATAAAGCCTACAAAGGGTCCCCAACCCATCTGCTGTAACACCCCGGAGAAGTCAGCCCTGCTGCTGGCCAGGGCTCTCCAGCATTCCAGGAGGGTGAGGCATGGCAAGGAGCTTTTGCTCCAGGGAGGAAGACAGCTCTGATTTATTGCATCTCCTAAACCTGAAGGCAGAAAGGCTCTCTGCCTCACCCTGGGCTTGCACCTACTATAGTTGCAGGTTTTGGAGTGAACAGGGGGAAGGGAGATGAACTGACCCACTTATCACCCCTTTATCATCAAAACTGCATCTGCCACAGACACTCTCCTTCCTTGTTGGGAAGTCCTAAGTCCCTCGGGAAAGCTGAGCTGCAGAAGCACACTTCTGAAAAGGAAATGCTACAGCTTCTAGCAAAGCTTTTTTCTCCTTTCTCAAGCCATTTTTTATTAAAATGACGATGTCTGCAAAGCTGGCAGTTTCAATATCTATTTCCTCCAGACAGCTGATCTCAGACTTCATTCTTTCTACGTGAGCCATATCTCAAGCTGCAGTAGTATAGGAGGACACGTCACACACGTAGTACGCTGCATCTCATTCGTAAGAATTTAATTGTGGAATCAGGTTAATCAGGACTTTTCCCAGGGAACCATTACAACCCTAATAGTAATGACTTTCTTAATTGGGAGGGTAATTCTCAGGCTGCCTGCAAGTAATTAAGTGCTATCAGTAAGGATGGGCGGGACACACTGAAGAGAGACGGTATTCACTGTCTACAGCCAGAGGTCCAGCTGTCTTCACTGCCTAGGAGAAGGCAGACTCCTAAATCTCCTCTTCGTTCAGCTCCTCTCAAGGACACCATGTTGAGCCTCTGCTCCATCGCCGGACTTTGCTCCCATCGCTCTTCACTGAGCTGGCAGGTTTGATACGAGCGTTGGAAAGCAAGCGGCAACGCAGCCAGTTCGGCTGCAAAATCAAGACCTAACTGAAAAATTCAAGGAACTGAGATGTTAAAACAGCCAGCTATTCCATACAGGTAGGGAACAGCAGGACCTCTGCTCTGTTTGACATGTGCATGTGGTTTCCATCGAAGCCAACCAGGGCTGCGCACCAGCATCTGTGAACTTCCCCAGGTTGCTGACTTTAGTTTTCCTCACTTTCACAGAAACTGCACGGCACAACTTCTTTCCAAATAAATTTATCAAGCTCTGCCTTCAAATGAATGAGAACTTTTTGTCATGCATATGAATCTTTACAGCCAACCTTGATGTGGGGTGCAACAGAAGAGGAACAGGAGAAGGCAGCAGGGACAAAAATCCCAGGATATTTTCCTGTGACTACAACATGACTGCAATGAAGACAGAAATTCCTCCTCTGCTCCATGCCTTCCAAACAAGTGGGAGGTTAAATCCCAAATGCGCGTTCAGAAGCAAAACACTGCTCGGCACAGAAGCCCCTTCTATCATCCATCACCCCTGAGCCCTCCTACTACTGCGCCGATATCGCCTTGAAATCTCACTCTGAAAATGAAGTTCCAACGCATAAAGCAGGATTGCATTTGTCAGGGCGATTCTCACCCACGTAACCCCAACGGAGTTAGAAGAGGGTATTCACTCCCACATGGGCTCGGTGCTCTCATTCATGGAGCTAGGGTGGACTGCAAAATCCCCTTTACCTGCACACTTGGGACGTACTGTTGAGGAGAAATTGCATGAACCCCCCCAGCAATCCACTGCACAGAAGATGACTGGAACTGACTGTACTGGCTTGACCCCTTGTACACACATCCTTCCTTACTTAAAAAAAAACCAAAACAAAACAACAAAAACCACTTTGTGCAACGAAACGACAATCAGCTACAAAAATACGTGCGTAGAAAAAAGAGTCTCACTTCCTGAACACCATACCAGCCTATAAAAGCAAAAAAGACAGGTTTCTGTCAGGAGAGAAACAACAAAAATACTGTAAAAAGGCCTCTTGTTGTGGAGTGCTGAGCACTGCTCAGCATTTGAGTACACTTGGGAACAGTCATCCTTACGCTCCACGTCACCTTTGCTGCTCATCTTTTTTCTCACTTCAGTTCTGCTCTCATTTTATTTTGCTTACTGACAAGATATTGTCTTTTCATTTATTCGCATGTTTTGGTAGCTTGGCTGCATCTGTTCACTTAATGCCATTTAGCAATCTCTTTTCCTGTAGTTTCTACAATGAAATTACCTGGCACCTATACCCAGAAATTGCTTTTTCCAGCTGCTCAAGAAGTCTGAAAAAAACCTTTAAAAATGCACCCTTGGCCTGCCAGAAAATCAGAGCGCATGACATGGCAATCAGAGCGCATGACCTCAGGAGATACCTCCTGGGAAAAGAAAAAGTCCCACCGTGCTCAAGCGAGACTGGGAAGCAACGTTGCTGAAACAACACAGACAGGCATCGGTGAGGCATCCTTCCAGACACAAAGCTGTGCAGCTGGAGGATGTGACGATGCAAGGACCAAACCTGCTCACTTCTTCCCCAGGCTGACATTGCTAATCCAAACCAGAGACTGCAAGGAGCTTAATATTTTGTTATTCATGTTGTTTGCCTTCACTGATGTGAACATTTCCAACAAATCACAGAATATGCTTTCCTGTAAACTTTCCTTCCTGTGGATGCAGGTGAATATTAATCTATATATGGCATTCTGTTCAGGGGTGAAACACCCAGAGACAGCAGGGAAATTTCTCTTTAAACTTTTTATCGGTTTCATCAGAAAATTATACTAAATTCCATAAAACATTTTCAGCATGGACATTTTTAACACATAATAAAATTTAAACTAGTCAGTTATTCTTGCATTAGATCAGCTTCATTTCTTAGCTCCCATGAATTAATTTACCTCCAGCCTAAAGCGTTACTCACAGAATTGTTGTTTAAATAAATCCCATAGTAAAAGGACCTGCTTTACTAGATTGGGAAAAAAACACCATGCCCGAACCTTAGCATTCACCAAACTTACTTATTTTAATCTCACTGTCTGAAAGGTGGAAGCCAAAATACAGACAGCGCTCTGACTTTAACTCTTTGTAATCCTTAAGCCACAGAAGGCAGGCTTTGGTCATGCTTTACTAAAAAGATAGCTTTCTGGTTGCTCAGAAAGGCAACATCTGGACTTCTTCATAGACCTTCGAGGTAGGTCTATGCTGCCGACGCACAGCAGGACCGAGCTGGCTCTCCAACCCGCTCCAGCTCCCGCGACGCCGCTTATACCCAGGTGCGGCTGTACTCGAGCACTGAAAAGCTCTCGTGGGAAAACAGCCAGGGCATGTGTAGTCACTTCAAGCAGGCTTCATTCAAGGCAGACTGACTGGGACCAGTACACCAGATGGTATCCTGAGCTCGGTGCATCCCACGTGCCGAGTGGGTGCTTCTGGGCCACCGAACAACCAGCAGCATGGAAGGAAAGCATACGTTTCAGGGAGCACGTGGGTACAGTCTTCACATTTCCCACAGGAAAAGAGACCAGCCTGAGCACGTATACATGTCATTTTTTCCTCCAGCAACAGAAGATCCCAGAGGTCCAAGGATCTCCACCCCAGTTCCCCACTGAAGTCGTGTTGTATCTCAGCTGCTGATGACCCTGACTATACACTGTAATTAAGCGTGGGTTACGCAGCAGACAGCTCATCCAAGCGACCCACCGTTGGGTTTGAGCCTCAGCTTCTCTGCTGTAATGGCACCTTGAAGGTCTCCTCGCTGCCGGTCCTCAGCCTCGCCGTAGGGCAACCAGGGTCCGCACTCCTACCAGTGTGACAACTGTCAGGTTGAGAGCATGCCAGAAAGTCAAGTTTATAAAACTAGAAGGGCAGAAGGGGCAAAAAAAGGCACCCGCAGACTTAGGTCATGAAGGATGGCACAGGGCTTGGCCTGCGAAGTGGAGATAGCTCAGGGTTTTGTCCAAGTTCCTGCGGGAAGAGCGACAGGTCAGCAAGAACCTGCACCCTCCCTGCGGGGCTGGAGCAGAAGAGCATGTCCCATCCACGGCAAGAACTTCGTTTCAAGCAGAACCCGTCTAATTTTACCACGGTAATTAGGTCAACAGAACTCACGCAGCAGCATTGTCCCGTCTCTCCAGCACTGCAGACACAGACTTGTTACCCTGACCAACGTCCAAGCCACAGGGAGGAAGACAACAGACTCAAAACTGCCGCTTGCAAAAAAAAAATGGAGACCAACCGAAAAGCACGTCCGCACGCGAGCTCCCAGCATCCCTTCCAGAAATCCGTGGCTAAGTGCGCAGCTGTTTTCTTACCACAAATACAAGCAGAGTCAAAGAAAAAGCTTTACCAGCAGCCACAGCCACGTGACACAGTGAAGCGCTCTCCTCCTGAGCATCCCGCTTTATCTGTAGGCTGCCTTTCAATTACTCTTTCCACTTCTGGACAAATATTTACCTCAAAGAAATTCAAGACGGAGCGCGCGCACACACACAAAAAAAGGAACAATGCCCTCATTTGAACAATATATTCCACTCAAAGCTCTGCCAAACAACTCAAACTACCCAGAAGAATTTAAAATCAGCCAGATTCCTCTGCCATGACCTTAAAACAACGTTTGACTTGCTGCTTGTTTGAGTCTATTTTGACCTTCGACAGACTGACCCACAAGTCAGCACAGCTTCTTGGAAGGCAAATGCCTGCTCTCATTATAAGAGCTCGACACAAAAGCTAAATGCAACATGACTTAAGCACGGGGAAAGCAGCGAAGTGCCTCAAGACTAAAGAGAGGCTCAAAGTAGCTCTTTTCAAGCTCAACCTTTTACTTTCTGCAGCCT
This sequence comes from Astur gentilis, assembly GCF_929443795.1. Taxonomy (NCBI): domain Eukaryota; kingdom Metazoa; phylum Chordata; class Aves; order Accipitriformes; family Accipitridae; genus Astur; species Astur gentilis. Next base: position 18,127,531 of record NC_064905.1, on the reverse strand, counting down.
GAAGAGATCACTCACCCCCAAAGGACCCGCGCCTTTGAGTTTCAAGCTTTTTACTTGGGTCTCCACGGGAGCCGCTGAACCAGACCTACCTGCACATTCTCTTCCGTGACCTCGATCTCGGCGGTGTAGATGTAATCAATCAGCTTCCTGAGGGTCTGCCCATCAACGTCTTTTATCTCAATCTTCTTGGCTTTACTTTCAGACATGTCTCCTGAAATTCATTTCAAAAGGACAGTTAGAGTTGGCTTTGCAGGACGTAGTCACAGGCCCTTGCTCCCCACACATCCAGCACATCCTCCTGGTATCTGACTAAAAGACTGCCCTGACACGATCCCTGACCATCAAAGGACAACCAGCGAGATTCCCAGAAGCCTCCTAATGCCACCTAACATCTCAACATTTGAAGACACTACTGTAAAATAAGTCAATAGATGCAACAAGCTCACCTTCTTGCCAGAAAAGAACCTGCCATGGTTCACCTGCATTCAAACACATATAGGGGCTAAAAAACCCACCCAGTATGACCCTCAACCACGTCTCAGCACAGGGACAGACTCAAAGAGACTGTGGACAAGTCTTAGGAGGGCTTTTTAAAAACATATATATTTTATATATTTATTAAAATATTTTTTAAAAAATTTATATATATAAGTGTAGATGAGTAAGTTGCAACAGCTAAGTTAGGGTGCTTTGAGGTATACCCTACAATAAAAGCAAGGCAGCATTACCCTCTTTCTTTAGGAAGAGCCTGAAACCTGCTGAGGAAAACAAGCACACGAGCCAGCAGTTACATCCAGTGTGCTGCAAGCTTCTCTCCTAAATTACCCTGCTGTAACCTGTCCGCACAGTTACACTTTATACAAAGCATCTGTGCAGAAAACTGTATTTCCCCTCTCTCACCTTCCCAACCTCACACCTCAGAGGCAAGGCAGCCTTTGGATCCAAAGTGTATCCTTTCTCCAAATACATAACTTAAAAAAAAAAACAACCAAAAAAAAACCCCCACAAAAAACAGCAAACATGCAGAACTAGAGCAATAACTTCCCCTACGGATATCCTATCTGTGTAAAAGCCTATACATGAACCAGTAATTTATGTGCACCCTCCTCACCACCGTTGTGGCCAACGCTCTGCAGGCACCATACCCACATAGTCGGTGCATAACAGGAACACGTCAAGCATCAAAAGCGTGCTGTGGGGAGGAGGAGGAAGGGCTCCCCGGGGCCCTTCCATCATCCATGCACGCGGTGACCTCACCCAGGTTTTAATCACCAAGATCTTGAGGAACCACACAAAAGAAAGAACAAACTCCCAGGCAGAAGGAAAGCAGTAAGTGAAAAAACAAAGCTGAACAAAGCAGAGCATGAAGAAGTGTCAATTCTTAAACCTGGGCATGAATAATCACTACCTGAGAAATCTGGTGACTCAGTATTGCTGTGGGATTAAGAGGAAAAATAGTTCCTGCAGCCTATGGGAGAAGTAATTACAGCCTACATCTCCGTACAGCGTGCGACAAGACGCGGCTGGGTACATTAAGTGCACAGCACAGAGTCAGATGCTAAAGGGGGTCCAAGCCTGAGCAAAATCTGGATCCTGGAAATTGAACGTTGCAGGCTTCGCTTACGCCAATAAGGAGGCGAATAACAGGAGCAGGGTCAGACCATAAGTATTAGAAGAGCCAACAACGTCCCAAGGGAAATGTAGACTGAAATAATATTTGCCCCAAATTCAATTTTTAAAATTAAATAATAAAATGTTCTTCAGAGAAATCCATGAATGCAAACGTAGATGTACAAAGGGATAAATGACCTACATTTGGGAGGCCTTCAAAACAGGCAGGACTTTTTAATTGACAAAATAAATGTCAGCTCTTTCACACGCTTCCTCCCCCACAAAAAAAAAAAAAACATCTCCAGAGATGAGAGGGGTCTTTCTGAGAACAGCCCGGTCCCCATCAGCCCGTAAGGAGCACCCAGCCGGACATCACCGGCACGGCAAGGGGCGAGCGGAGCAGCCGGTGCCCTGCCGCCTTCGCCGGGAGCACACGGGGCAGAGGGGGGGCTCGGATGCACGGACCCGTGAGATCGATGCAGGAATAGCTTGGAGGGACCGATCCGATAACATCATCTGTCTTTGCGGCGTTCATGTGACACAGGCAACAAAAATAAAGGCTGTGTGGGCTCCCACACCCACCAGCAAGCTGCCAGCCCTGCATACTAATAGCCCGCGCTGCCTCTGCTCTGCCAACAGCCCAGCACGCGATGGGAAAGGAGAGTTTTGTGGGCTGTGCCCCACGGTCGGATGGGAAAGGAGAGTTTTGTGGGCTGTGCCCCACGGTCGGATGGGACCCGACCCCTCCAGCCGCTCTGGCGTGACGGAGCGCCTGCCGCTCGGCAGACGGTGATGCTCTGGACGCGTCTCTAACGCTGAGGAGCGAGGAAGGACCCGAAGACCCCGCAAGCGAACCAGGGCAGGGGTTGGAGCAGATCAGGAGCGGGCAATAAGCTGCCCCCTCCTCCGAGCGCAGAGCCAAGGCAAACGCAGCCTCTAAAGCACGGTGGGTCAATTCAGGCGTCTCATCCCACACGCCTTCAGGAAAAGAAAACCTCACGCCTTAAAGCCCGCAAAACCCAACCCCTAGGATGTCTTTCTTAAGTCAGACTCGAGCCTTACCCGATACCTTAATTACAGAATAATTCAAAGCACTAGCGTCATCTCTCTACGTAAGGGCTGTGCTGAGAAAGGGCTGCACAGACCCCAACCCCGCACCGCCGCGGTCGGGCAGACACGAGGGGCAGGGTCGGAGGGAGAAAAGGCAGGTAAAAAAACCCAGGCAGAGTGGCTCCAAGCAGACCCTCTTTAGGGGACAGACTTTGCAGACACCAGCCCCTGGCGAAGGCAAGCCCTCTGGCATCACGCTCAACACCCAGCGGTGCTTTCTCCATCCCCCTTTGCTCACGAGGGCAGGGAGAGAGCAGAGCTCTCCCGCTTTGTCGCAAGATGAACTAGAGTTAAAACTGCAGCAGCTCGCGGTGCCTTGTTTACCCAGCACAGCAGCTTGCCCTGCCTCCTACGTACTGCGCTGCAGGGAGGCTTCCCAGTGCACAGCTACAGCTTTTCTTGTTTCTTAAATCAGAGACGTGCTGAAGGAGAATACGAGCGCATTGGATACCAAAACCACAGCCTCTCACACGTGGGGCGAGCGCTTTGAAGCGGCGTGCAAGACCCGCAAGGGAGGTTTCTGCGTTGCTGCCTCCTCCTTCGGCGCTTCTGAAGTTTCCCCAGGTATCTCACAGGAGCAGTCCTAGCAGCATCACTGAAATATCCGTTAACCTTTCTGAATTGATCGTGTTTTCTTCTAAACGGACAGAAATTACTGTCCCCAATCATCCCCACCGAACGGTGCCAACAAGGACCAGCCACCATCCAAAATGCTCCAGAAAGCCAGTTTGGGAAGGGACACGCAGTTAGGAGGTGCTGGGTCCCAGCAGTGGCAGTCACAAACAGAAGATGTGCCTGCTTATTTTCAGACTTCCCAAGGCTATTTCAAATAGGAACGCCTAACCAGAAGACCCTAAATGGTTTAGGAAAGACCCCACTGTCATTACAAGGTCATTCACGAGTCCAAAGTCAGGCCCAACCTACGGGGACAGGGGCTGCAGAGCAAGCGTCAGGCGGAGGTGGATGAGCTGCAGGTCTCGGTTTGGTTCCCACCGTTCACAGCTTTATACTGATCGTTCTCTACCACGTGGCTGCCGGCACTGCTGGGGTACCCCTCCGGCTCCCCGCACCCCCAAAAAGCGGCTCAGCGCACACACAAGCAGCCGCTGCCCAGTCCTGCAAACACCCGCACGGTGCGGCTTGCACCCCCAGCCACTGGGCTGCATCAATGATGTGCAATGCAAAAAAACCAAAAAACCAAAAAAACAAAAACAAAAACAAAATAATCCAAGCCACAACAACCAACCGAGGTTCAAGCCGTGATTTTAAAACACCCCCGGTCCGGAGAGCGAACCACCGACCACACAGCTGGAAGGAGATCGTGCGCTCTGTTTTTGCAAGAGGGAGATCCAGACTTTCGAAATTCGGGGCTAGCTAGATGGAAAGCAAAGGGAGAACTGGTCCGTGCCTGACCCGCTGCCCCCGGGGATGGGCAGCTGCCGAGGCTGTCACCCAGGGGAGCTGCCGAGCCGGCCACGTGAGAGCGGTTAGCTGATTACTGTTTAACTCGCGGTGTGAGGGATTACACGGCCCGGAGAATTCCTGCACGGAAAAACGAGCAGCCCCGCACCACTGCCTTCCCGCTCAGATGACCTCTAAGGATCAGAGGGGTTGGGGTTTTTTCCCCAATATTTTTTTTTTCTTTTTTAAACCTCTCATCAGGAACGAGCATCCCAAGCACTCGCAAGTCCTCCTCGAGGTGCCCTGCGGGAACGGTTGCCTCTGAGCAGCGTTTGCTCCTCTGCCTCACCACCGCGGCCAGTACTTCCACGGCGCAGCACCAGTGCCCTAGAAAACACAAACGCTCCCCACCTTAGCTCACCACGCTGATAAAGCCACCACGGCGAACCTCACATCTCATCTCGCGTTCGGATGTCTGTTTACACCTGAGGTTCTTTCCCTGTCTCCGCTGCAGAAGGGAAGAAAGCTTCCCAAATGACAAGCTTTTTCCTCAGAAATGCTGTGTTCTGCTTCCAGTAAAGCAAATAAAAGGAGGTCTAATCTCAAGGCTTTTACAAGGAAGAAGCAACCCCTAGACCACAGGCAAAGGAACGTGAAAGAGGGCCAAAACCTCCAAACCTCGTTTACCCTGAAGCTGACGGATGGTAACAACCATTCCCTGGAGCGTGCAATCATTTTCTTCGTATTTGGTTAAGTCAGTTCCTATCCTGGAAAGGAGGGCAAGGAAAATGAAGGGAGCTAAGGAGCTCCTGACCAGACTAATTTTACTAGAATGACTTAAATAAGCTGGTCACTCCCCTACCCGGGGATTGGCACAGGTTTTTTTGCTGGGCACAGCCTCCAAAGGGCACCTGCTATAGGAATCAGGCGATCAGAGCAAGAATTTAGTCCTCTCCTTCTCTTCACACGGAGGTTGCATCTGCCATTACCAAAATACACCAGGCTGCAGCAACGCACCCTGCAAAAAGGCAGGGCTGCTAAAACACACTGGGATCAAGAGAACAACGGTGTTATTTCGGGCAGCAGCAAAAAGTGCCACGGGAGATTAAACATCCGTGACTGCAAATCAGCATCAGCAGGGCTGAGCCTTGAAACTACAACTCCTGTGCCAGCAACTTCTTTGATGTGCACCATGAACATTTCGGGCACTGCACACGTGCTTGATGTTAATGATGTGTTTTCATGACCTAAGGTCTTGTTCGGGGGGGGGAGAAAAAACCAACCCAAAAAACCCTGAGACAAACCTCACAGTAATAACCTTCCTGTGACTCTCATGCTACCCACTCACCCCACACCCATACAACCACCCCATACCCATATACCATGCCTCGAGGAATTAGTCAAGGATGACCAGCATCATCCATCAGGTGTAGCAAACCGCAGACCTAACCATACTGCTTCTCTCCCGAAGAAACCCTTTCCTCGCTGGCCGTGCCTACTGCCTGTGCTGCAGCTCCTGCCAGAGACACAGCCAAAAGCCTCTGGGTTTGCAATGGCCCGTTCAACCCACGTACAGCGTCTGGTGTCAAGAAGAGTACCTGTAAACATCGCACAAAAATAAGGGCTGCAGGCCGCAAGGACCACGCGGTGGGCTTCCATCTCCACAGTTTCGGCCACAATCACCACATCACAGAGGAGCCGCTTGCTGGAAAAACACCAGAAAAGACAAAGATCATTTCAGAACTCCTGGTCAGGCAAAAAGCTACATCGGTATATCCTGAAAAAGTAAGCAGAAGACCCGCCATTACAGACAAGGCACCTGAGCTTCTGCCAAATCCCAGTGGAGGGTCCTCTAGTCCTTCAGCTACCAGCTCCTGTCAGTGTTTGCCTACAACACAAAGCCTGGATCCTCCTGATGCTGCAGCCCTGCCTGTGGTTCTGCTTTTCCCAGAAAAAAAAACCATCTGCAAGCCAAACTAGGCATACGTGCTGCTGAAGAAGAGATGGGTAAGGGGCTCCTTCCATCTCTCAGACAAGCAGGGCTGGGAGAAGGCACAGAAGTGCTTAAGAGCTTGGGCACTACGTGGAGCCAAGCTCTAGCAGATCTATAAGACAAGAAATAGCTGTGCAAGGGAACACCAGCAGTGCTTTCGTCTTTCCACAAGGGAAAGGGAAAGTGGAAAAATGAAGTTATTTCTGTACTTCCTTCCATGTTTGGCCCCAAAGAACGTGACCACCAAAACATCTCCTGGCACTGACCAGCACGGAGGCTGCCTCAGCCATCTCCCAGTGAGGAGATGCCAGTCACTGGACTTTATCCATGGGCCTGAGGACTTCATTTACCACATGAATTAGTCTGGGATTAAGAGTCACTGAGATAAAGCACAGGGCTCCAAACAGGAACCAAAAAACTTCTGAGCTCCCCCACTGACTCATTGTACAGCTTTGGAAACGTCACTTCATTAACTAGTGACCTTTTCTACTAGCCCCACGTATGTCCTTTGAGGATTCATTAGTTAATGTTTGTACAGGGCTTCGGAGATGCTGACAGCTAGAAGTGCTTAGCCTCCCGATAAGTTGGTTTAAGATGTTTGAGCATACAAATGCAAAATAAGGGTGTTCTTTTCAAATGTCAAGCCTGAAAAAGGATCAGTGTCTGTAAATCTAGATGTCTCCTTCTCTTCAGAAATGCTTATCACCACGCTGCACTTTGTCTTTAGGAAACTGCACGTCAAATAAACACTCGTAGAGCTTCTAAAGGACTAGGTACGTCTCCTCTTCTCCATATATTGGAATACGTGAACAAAACACCTGTGAAATGGAGGGTTATAGTTGGAAAACAGGAAGAAAGTAGGAATTGGTAGTCTGTGCTCTACATTCACCCCAGTTTGGAAGGGGGACGGCAATGAGGGAAGCTCTTTAACAGCCTCCTTACGGAGGCTTCCTCATTTCCTTCAGCTTATGCAAAAGGGGCTCTGCTCAATTCCTCTTTGGACTATAGTTATCTAAAGTACCACTCGTGGAATTAATTTCATCTACATTTGAAAGCTAAAAATTTCAAGACAGCAACATACAGCAAATAGGTTAAAGGCTTAGCAAGATTTTTCTAGACCCTCCGTATGAGATTTCTGGATGCATTTGGAGGCACTATTATTCAAGATAGCTATTAACATTGATTGTTGGCAGCTTAACGGATCCCATGCCATAGACACGAGAACTGTATATTCCGGAACAACAGCAGAAGCTGACAAAAAGGAAGACCCAGAAGAAGAAAACACCAAACAGGTGCTTAAGGGCAGCTAGCTTTCTGTCTTCTACATTTGATCACTTCAGTATTGCACAAGATCTAGCTAACTACAGGCACTAAGAAACGTTGTCCGTCTCCAGCTATTCCCACTACGCTTCAATTAACAAAGGAATAATAGAAGCACAATAGATTTCTGAATATAGCTGCAAAAACCTCTATTTTCAGATCCTTTGCTTTCAGTACAAAGAAAGCACTAGAGGAATGCCAATAAAAAAAAAAAAACCACCAAACCATACTCCACTTCATGTAATTGTTACAAGGGAAGGACGTTTCCATTTTCTGTTCCTACGCAACTGAAAACCGCTGTGAGACATCTGTGGAAGGAGACATTTCTAATCCTTCTCCACACCAGAGTATGTGTATATTGGGAAACTACTTAATCCACAGAAGAGAGGTGGCTACTACAGCATCTTTTGAGTACTTTGAGCGTGCAGGAAGAGTAAAGGGTGTTATCTGCTTTCATCACACCATCTGGACACAAAAGGAGCGTGTACGTTCGTGGGTATGACACATGTACTTTCCATAGGAATCCTTTTAAAAATTGGGTTTCTAAGTCTCTATTTGAATCGTAAAGGACTCAAACGAACCAGTCAGAGAAACTTCTATCTGGTTCATGGGATAACAACAATCAAGAAACAACTCGGGTTTAACCACTGCCACCACATTGCTGATGTGATGACAGCAGTTCTTGAAGACTGTGTTTGCTGATGTTTTTTCAGCCTCCCTTCTCCCTGTACCCACGCAGATGTGTAGAGATGAAGGCGTTCTCTTTTAACCAATATCTGGATTTTCAGATTTGCAAGTAGAGAGCTGACATTCTTCCTGAGTTGTGGCTTTTTTTTCACTCCCTACTTTGGGGTGCTAAGCCCAGACTGAGCGACACTGCTAGTTAAAGAGAATAAGAACAGCACATTAATCATGTTTGGTCTGTAATTATGCGTAGGTGTCTTAGTGTCTGTAATGTTCTATTATTGGTTTTCAGACCATTAGCTCAGTTAAGTACATAGTTTACAGAACATAGTTTACAGCTGAATTTGCTGTAAGTAATGGAAAAAACTAAATGAATTATCATCTATGACTGAAGGCTCTTGCTCAGATGGTTTTGAGCCATAGCTGGCTTCCTTCTGCTGGGAAGATGGACAGGTCTGAGACTGGGAAGAGCAACCCACCACAAAAGGGCTACATTTTAGCTGTCTCTTCCTACTTGTTGATTAATCCCCTACATGTAACCATTAGCTGTGACAAAGATGGCACAGATTTTTTTTCTAAGTCTCCCAGGAGCCTTTCTGTTCCAATCAGCACATTTCTGCTAAACCAGAGAGGGTGCCCATTAAGTCAAAAGTGTACCTCCGTAATTCATTCATGACCTTGAATGCCTTTCTCATGTGAGAGGGGTTGACTGTCACTGTGCGCTGGTCCTTTTCATCTTCAGCTGCCTCAGAGGATCGGGAACTCTGCTTAATGCTAAAAACATGGACAAAAAAAAAAAAGGAGTAGAAAGTTTGATTCAATGACACTTCAAAAAAAAAGTATCATAAATCTGTAGCACAGGGTATTATGCACGGAGTTACTGGCATGTTTGTTAGCCTGCTCAGGTTACCCATGTGAAGAGCATCAAAAAATGCAGCTACTTCTGCATGAATGTTGAAAGCCAACCCAGCCCACATTTCAGTCAGCAGCAAAGAAAAGGAAAAAGTGCCAAACACTTGAGGACAAAGCCCAGCCTTACAGGCTTCAGGCCAGGAAAGCAGTATAAGTTGAAATTCAAGCCAGAACATAATTGCCTCACTGAATAGAAATAGACTTCAGCACTGGGAACTACCAGAGTACCATGGATCCTTTAACATCCATACAGAGAAAGAGAAGTTCAGCCTTCAGTGTCCCATCTGAAACCGCAAGCATACAATACATGACTTGTATCTTCTTCTATAGAGGCAAGTAGAAAAGGACTATTAAAACTCCCTGCACAGCTTCCAAAGCATTAGCTTTACAGAGGCCACATCCTCTTTCCATTTTAGAAATAGGTCTATTTAGTGCCACTGGAACATATAGCAAGAATTATTAAACCAGACCTTCCTACCAGAACCACCAGTTATATAGGTAATATCAAACCAGATGCACTCGCTTATGTGCTGTGTTTAACCAGGCCAACAGGTGCCTAAGGCACATACGTGTCCTCATTACTTTGTCGGGAGCACTGGCTCTTTACACAGAATTGACATCAGGTCAATATCTCTACCCCCCTGATCTGAAAGCGCACGAAATCACTCGGCGCTAAAGGTTTCCACCTATGAAAAAAAGCTGCACCTGGAGCCAGGTCCCTGTTCTGCTTACACCCACGGCTCACCCCTCAACCTGCCAGCAGGCAAAGGCAAACAAGACAAATCAAGCAAGGTTGTCCATGTCAAAAGTCAGCCCCAAGAGAACCCCAGACCTCAGCAGGTAACCCCGCGGCCACCACGCACCAGACTGGAGACCTTTGCAGAGTTTTGCTCCCAAAGGACGGTCTCCCTCAGCTTCACGTTTGTCCCCTCCTCCCTGCCGCCTTTCTTACTTGGGCTTGTATCACAATAAAAAAAGGCTGAATTGGGTTAAACCAACAGGCTGAATTGGGCAGCCCAGCATCCCGGCGCTACCTGCAACCAGAAGATGATGTCTGAAGAAGGGTGGAAGGATCCTTCCCCTAAACAGCCCGCCAGCCTCTGCTAAGGTGCGTGTGCATGCACATATATATCTATATATAAGTATACTCACACACAGTGACTTTTCCTTTGAAAAAACACTATTATTCACAATTTACAACCCCCTGACAGCGTGAAGCCCTTGCTGAACATTACACCCTCCCCGCTGCCAGCTCCCGACCGGTGGCTGTTACCAGCACGATGTCCCTTGAGACCACACGAACCTCTTCGCCCCCCCAGCTGCCCTCGGTGGGTTGCATTGTCCTTCTTCTAGAAACAAGATGCTGAATAGCAGCAGCCAAGCTGCGCGCAGCTCGAATACACGCCTGCATACTGAGCGGCCTCCAGCTTTGTGCCCAAGACAAAGGTTAATGCCAAAAACCAGCCAAGTCCAATTCTTTCACTTTGCTGAGCAAGTGAAATATTTTCAGTCATAAGTGAAGCTGCAAGACTGAGCACAACATCACTCAGCACATGTCCCACTGAGGGAGACAACTTCCCAGACTGCGTTACAGTCATCATCCAATTAGTTTAGTGTGGCTGGATTAAAAGAAAAAAAAAAAATCAGAAAGAATACCTTTTGTTAAGTGTTCGATATTCAAGGGACTGGTACCAGGCAATGACACAACCAGCTTTTCTGTCCCCAAAGAAAGCTGAACTCATTCTGTGCCACACGTACCGCCAGCAGCGTTCACGGGCACGGAGCGGCGGCGGCTCGCGGCTCTTCCCCAAATCCGCACGCCCCAGCGAGAGCGAGTCCTTGCTCCAGGGACACGGCCAAATTCAGCTAAGCCGCGGTGTTGTTTGAATCAAAAACCCTGGTTGAAATCTTAGGCAAAGCAAAGTTTGACCACAGCTTTAAACACCCCGGCATAAACCTTTTCTTTTTAAACAGCTAAACACGCTCTTGCAGCGCGCCGGAGCCAAGGCGTGAAAAACGAGGTTCTGGAAGTGCAAGTGACTTCACTGAGCTTTCAGTCTCCAAAGCCAAAACACGTACAGGAAGCAAACCAAACCAACAAAAAAGAAAGAAAAAGAAAAAAAAGAAAGTGAAACCGAAAGGCAGCGGTGGGGACAGCTGTACCCATTCCACCGGACCGCCGCGGGACACCGCTTTGGTCATCGTCAAAGACAGACCTCGTGGGATCCAAAATCAAGCGATGCACACCAAAATCATGGGGCTTCTTTAATAAGAAAAAGCACACCGCTGAGATTTAGTTATTAGCACTCCAGTGCCGGAGACGAAAGATACCTTATGTTCAAACTTTTCCGCTGGCAAAAGATACAGTCCAAAGGAGACGGCAAGTTTCATTAAACACCAAAGTAAATGTCAGATCAACAAGCCTTCATAAAGCCTCAACTCCACCATTTGTCTGTGTATTTTAAAAGTAAAACCTTGCTTCAGAATTTCTGAAAAAGATCAACCAGTTCTTCCTAAGAAGCATGAAAAGTAACTTTTTAAAAAGCATCCTAAAAGCATCCTCAGCTTTATTAGCAGGGGTGGATTTCATATTTTGCCAACGGCTCACCATAAGAAAATACTGCAGATTGTCTGGTTAAAAACTCGTTTCAAAAAAATCAAGATATGCTATTTAAAGTTTTTCCAAATGACTCACATAAAAAACACATTTGAAAAATTAATGGCCAAGAGCCTTTAACTCATCTTTGAGACTGACTCAGCTTCCACAGAACTGTGTTGCAGTAATGGACAGAGGATGATTTTATCTGGGAAAAAGATTTCACACCCCCATGCACAGGCTCTCAGAGATCACTGACACATTTCCAACGTAAAAATGCAAGAACCTAAACACTCCGAGCAAATGCGACCTACCGCAAAGCAAAAGCTACCCCTGAGAAGACCAAAACAGTGCATTGCGTAGCCCTTTTCTGGTTTTTTTTTCCCCACAACGCTAAGAATTATTACACTTATTACATTGTTATTATATTAATGGAGCAAAGCAGAGGAGGACCAGGGTCCTCTGATCAAAGGTACTGGCCAAGACAACCTGGACGTGCTGGAGCCCCCGCACCCTGTGACTACAGAGACTTTCCCCCAGCACCCTCACGTTTGCGTAGCTGATGTCCTACTGCACCAGCGGGACTCGCAAGCCGGCTGCCAGGAGCAATTTGTTCTATTCCTGGGCTATCCGAGGCCGTGCACCGAGCAAATGGACAAATAATTTAATTTCCCTGGGCCAGTTGAACATCCTTGTTAGGGACACAGCAGGATTCTCCTAAAATAAGCAAAGAGGTTCTTACTTTCGTGGAGTGCCAACCCCACCACCACCTCCTGCGTGGCCTTTCAACACTGTCCCCAAGCAGAAAAAACAAACCCTGATTTGAGAGTCCCCAATTAAGCCAGCAAAGCTAATCGCAAGCCCGTTTACACCGTGTTCCTCCTCCCCAAGACCCACTAGCAGGAGTTGGCTCAAAGCACAGCTCCTGCCTGAGCGCGGCCACATCCCAACCGAGAGGTATTTTAAAAACCCGTAACCTGTAGCTCTGCTGCACGCAGGTATCACCTATAAACTTGGGTTGCCTTAGTTACCAGCAGTAATTACAGATGTCTTTGCAGATTCTACGTGAAAGACTAAAAGCCTCGCTTAGAGCTAAACTGTCCCCTGGCAAGATGATTGCTGTTCGTGGTAAACCCCCGGAACAAAAATCTCGGCTCTGCCAAAATCAATTCTACCACTGGCTTTACTGGAGCCAGGAGCTCACCCTAAAGGAGGGGCAGATCTCAAACACACTTTCCTTCGGAGCAGAGAAGGATGAGCTTCTGCTCACGTTTCTGGAAGAAGAGCCGCTGGGCTCAGCTCCTATCCCACACGTGGACACCACGAAGGTCCCTCTCCACCAGGTTCTCACCTTGGAGAGATGATGGGACTCCAGATCTATCCAGTCCAGCCCAGCTTCACCCCACTGGGCAGCACTGGTGGTGGTGGTTGGGGGGGTCTCTGGGAGCTGCTCTCATCTCATGCCTACGGACCACCGGCTGAGCTCCGCTCTCCTGGGTTGTCCCGTCACGCCGCAGAGCTTCGGCCCCCCAAAGTTGGCCAAAAAGTTAACGGGGCTCGGCGACCTGCCTTCCTGCAGCACGGGCAATCCAACACCTCCGCAGGCACTTCTAGCCTTATATTAACTTAAAAGTGACACGCTAAGTGTAAATTTTCAAAGCCTACGGAGCTTCTTTGTAGGATACGTTACAATCATCCCCGTAAAATGTTCATCTTCAGTTTCTGAGAGGTTTGACATAGCTCTGATCTAAAAGTTTGACAGATGCCCGGTAGCAGTTACTAGTGTTCAAAACTTAAATCCTCTACTAAGATAAATGGAGATCGAAATATTAATTTAGTCTCTGCAAAATGAAAAATCATTTTACCTTAACTGGCATAATTCTCTGTTTAGAATCAACGGCCAAAATCATGGTGCCAATACATTACGCCCAATAGTTTTATTCCTCGAGTCAGGCAGACACAGTAAGAAAAAGATGTCAGTGTAATGGCATATTTATAAAAATCTCAATTTCCGAATTTGCCTTTAGGTATATACAAAGATAGTAAAAAAAAAACTTGACTGAAGGAATCCAAATATTGAGATGGATTTTGAGAGGATTTCAGAGAAACATTTTATGATTAAAACACAGGGGATATAGCATAACAGAAAGGATTTTTTTGGTTTTTAATAGCAATATTATTTTCCTATTTTGTTGAACTTTTTCAGTGCCTACATCAACATGGACACATTAGCTTAGAAAAAAAAACACACAAGTGGTATACAACAGATCCCCAAAAGGATATTCGTATCAAAGGAGACCTCGGGGGAAAAGCAGACTTCAGGAACTACTGAGAAGAAAAGTCTTTGCTGACAGTAATGGAAACAACACAAAATAACTCAAATGTGACAATACCATTTGCTTTCAAAGGCAAATATTGTATTTCTCAAACAAATGCTATGAAGAGACTACCCTCACTCAAACATAAAGTTAAAATTACAGGCATTTTAATTCTTTGGAGGGAGGTGGGGGGGAAATCAACATTCCAGGGGTTTTTTTCCTATTCAAACTCAAACACATCTTACTAATTCTGAACCAGAGTACCATGCCTGATCGTACAGCCTTATGTAATTTCTCCATAAAATGAAAGTCCCTATCAGCGCAGCAAAAGAAAATCAGGATTCTGAAATAATTTACTGCCAAATGTGAACGTTTCAGGTTAAATCCCCCTTGCCCCTGGCTGCTTCTGCCCATGTGCAATGACATGGGCACATGATACCACTGAACAACTCGGATGTGCAAGTTATCAGGATATTTGAGTCCGGGCAGGCTTCGGACCAGAGTCAGAGGTGATGCGAGCACCAGTAACACGTTCCTCACCGACTACAAAAATGGAAAAAGCAGTAACATTAAAAACCAGGGGGAATTCTGCTGTCATGAAAGTCACAGAGTATAAAATTTGAGGCCTAAACCGCATGACATAGATCCGAGTTGAAATGCGGGGCAAAAGTACAAAAAAAAAAAGGGAACAGAACCAGCCCACGGTGCTGGCCCACCAAGGTCATTTTTTAACACCTCCTCCCAGGACTTGCTCCGAGCCGGCAAAGCAGCCTTGGTGCAGTCCCACACGATGTGCCCTTTCGAACCAGAAAGCAGGTGAATATTTCCAGCTTTCCTTGCCAAGAGTCAAACCCCACATCGTTACTGCCCGTGAGCAGTTCAGGGCCGCCCTCCTCTTCCTGAAAACTAGAAATACAAGCAGCAATTTGGGTAATCATTCCTCACTTCCAGAGGCAGAGAGCGTGCTGATGGGGACAGCGCTTCATGCCCTAAAAACACATGGTCTGGAAAAAAAGGGTGAGGCAAAACAGTCCAGGTACTTTCCCAGTAACTTTTTCACGGCTGTATCCCCAGCAAAAGGCCTCCAGTCAAAATGAGACCATTGCCAGTAACCATAAAAAAAGGTAATAAGTAATAGCGCCAAGGATGATCCCAGCCTGAGGTATCAAAACAGCTCCGCTCCACTTCCTCAAGCACTGGACTCATTTATAAAGACAAAAAAAAAAAAAAAAAAAAAAAAAAAAAAGGAAACCCCGTTCCACGGGCTAGCATTTAGCACGATGAGCTAGGATTTCAAGGCACTCAATCCAATATCTGGATTACTATCCAGAGGTGGCCATTCACACCCTTATGGGAAGCAGCAGCCCTACAGTGCAATTTAAAGAGAAATGTGGCAGACTGAAAGTTTTGGTTTGCACATTAAATACACAAACAAATGCAACCCTTGAGTCACATAAGGGTAGAAAGCTGCCCTTCGGAGCTTGGAAAGCAACTCCCGCAGGCTGCTGTGAGTGTTTTCCCTCAACAGAGGGAAAATTTCCAGAATTTGGGGACCGACCCCGGCTTCATTTTCCAATGTGTCATATTTAAACAAAACTTCTGTCAAGCCCTGACGATCACTACTACCATCGGGTCAAGCCCCCTCTTTGTTCCCCCACCCCCTGCAAGGTCACCAGCACAAAAGGAAGCACTCAGCATATCCTGTTTTTTAAAAAAAAAAAAAAACAACCAAAAAAAAACCCCCAAAAAAACCAACACCCAAGCCAGCTTAATGTTTAGTTCGAAGCAGTGCAAGTGAGCTGCTGGTGTGCGAAAGGCACCCCGCCAGAAGGGAGGAAGAACGAAGGCAGAGCACAAACGCCGAACGTCAACCGGCGTCTACGAAGTCCCTGCGCAGCAAAAACCTCTTTTATGCATTCAGGGGACATCAGGTCGACTCCGCGAGCACCTCTGCCCGCAGGTTTTGGGGCAAAATAGCTGCCTTGCAGGAAATCAAGTACATATGGCCCAGCTGGCGTGCGAGGGAGACACGGGATCCCCTCCTGCCTGCCGTAACACCCGCGCAGCGTACGGCTTCCACGGACCCGGGCAGGTAAATCCAACCACAAGACGTTACAGATTTTCATTCACCGCTCAGAAAAACAGCAAATATCAGGGGTTACGCCTTCAACCGAACGACGGAGCGAGCTGCTGGAGGTTCCGGACACGAACAAGGCGGACACGAACCCAGCGTTTTTCCGAAGCGCATCTTATTGCCGGAGTGACCCCGCAGCACCCCAGCCCACCTTTCCTGCCCCACGAGCGATTTTCGAAAACACCCACCAGCGCAGCCTTCCCTTTCCTCTTAATTCATCCCTAAACCCCAACCCGCTGAAAAAAAAAAAAACCCCAAAACCCACTCTCTTCCTTCGGTTTGGGTACACGGGGCGAAGCAGCCCGTCACCATGACATTGCAACATCTAGTAATAGCACGGCAGGCGCTCATCGCGGGAGGGATTTCTGCGGGCAGGAATGAGGAGGGAAAGAAGGAGGGGGGGGGGGGTCTCCCCGCATGCCCGGGCACAGCCCCGGAGAACGGCACCCCCCCCCCCCCCCCCCCCTTCCCTCCCCGGTCCCTTTTCCGAAGCCGCTGTGGCCACAAAGGTTCGCCGGCGGTCCCTACCTCTCCTCCTCCATTGTGGGGTGCGGCGGGGAATCGGGAAATTGGGGTGGGGGGGGGTGGGGACGGACACAGACACACACGGACCCAGGCTCAGCGCCCCGGGGCCGGCATGGCTGCGAGCGGCCGCCCCCGCCCCGCGGCCGCTTCCTGCGGGAGCCGAGCGCTGCCCGGCCCCGCCGCAGCCGCCGCCGCAGCCCGCACCGCCTCCTCCTCCTCCTCCTCCTCTTCCTCCTCCTCCCCGCCCCCGGCGAGCTTGCGAGCGTCTCTGGGCAACGGACCTCCTCCTCCTCCTCCTGCTCCTCCTTCTCCTCTCTGCTGCCCGGTTCGGTTCCGTTCCCCCAGAGCCGCCTCTCCCCGCCCCGCTCCCGGGTGAGCCCGGGCTGCGGTTGGCGCAGCTGGTGGAATCCCCCGATGAGGGGCAGGAGGGAACGAAATTGGGCGATGGGCCGGCCCGAGCCGGCCTCACGGGGAGGGGGGAGAGCGGGAAGGCAACGGGTAGAGGAGGGGAGGGAGCAGCTGCTGCCTCCCCAACATCCGTCCATCCACCCGTCCGTCCGTCCACCCGTCCGTCCATCTGCCTCCCCAACATCCGTCCATCCATCCGTCCGTCCATCCGTCTGCCTCCCCAACATCCATCCATCCATCTGCCTCCCCAACATCCATCCGTCCATCCGTCTGCCTCCCCAACATCCATCCGTCCGTCTGCCTCCCCAACATCCATCCGTCCGTCTGCCTCCCCAACATCCATCCGTCCATCCATCTGCCTCCCCAACATCCGTCCATCCACCCGTCCATCCATCCGTCTGCCTCCCCAACATCCATCCATCCATCTGCCTCCCCAACATCCGTCCATCCATCCGTCCATCCGTCTGCCTCCCCAACATCCATCCATCCATCTGCCTCCCCAACATCCATCCGTCCATCCATCTGCCTCCCCAACATCCATCCGTCCATCCGTCTGCCTCCCCAACATCCATCCGTCCATCCGTCTGCCTCCCCAACATCCATCCACCCGTCCATCCATCCATCTGCCTCCCCAACATCCATCCGTCCATCCACCCGTCCATCCATCCATCTGCCTCCCCAACATCCATCCGTCCATCCACCCGTCCGTCCATCCATCTGCCTCCCCAACATCCATCCGTCCATCCACCCGTCCGTCCATCCATCTGCCTCCCCAACATCCATCCGTCCATCCACCCGTCCGTCCATCCATCTGCCTCCCCAACATCCATCCGTCCATCCACCCGTCCGTCCATCCATCTGCCTCCCCAACATCCATCCGTCCATCCACCCACCCGTCCATCCATCCATCCACCCATCCTTAGTCCTTCTATCAGTGCCACTACCTCCGCACCCCCAGAGTTGGCCTCTGGGGAGACGGTGGATGAGCCCTAACTACTGTAAATCCTTGCAATCTGTAGACTAAAGAAAAAGTTTTAGCGGACTGAAAATCCCCCGCGAGGCCAAGCCCACGCACGGGGCGGCCACAGGAGAGGACCGGTGATGCTCAGACCTGACGATGAGGGTCCCAGCCCCCCCCGAGGTCTCCCCGCTCCCTCCACAGAAAGCGGGACCTAGCCTCTAGTTCCATAATTTGTAAAAATCTTGCTGTCCTTCCGTGCAAGCTCTCAGAGCTAATGCATGCTGCACGGGCAATATGGGTCCTTCTAAACTGCAGGTGCTTTTTAGCCTGAAGCACTGGACTAAATCACATTTGCCATTTTTATTCCAATTGATACAAATGCAGGGGCTTTTACGTAAATCTTTTTTTCCCTCGTTTTATTAAAAGATTTTCCCAATCTTATTCTGCAACAATGAGGCCCTAGAGGTTAATTATAATAAAGACAAGAAACATTTGCTTTCTTCATCACTCTTCCATTCACAAAATGTTCTTGTGCAAAGGAGGTAAGTGGAAGTATCAAGAGATTTCTCTTGCAAGATGCCATTCCATCTCTTTTGTAAATAAATTACCTCTTGCTTCTACATTCCTCCTCAAACCGTGTCCTCAGCCTAAGTTTCATACATCTTTTAAAATATATCCGCAATGACAATTGAACCTTCCGCACAAGAGTTTCGAAAGCTTCTTGAGATTCTTAACTAGTCCTCACCCCCATTCTTCAGATAAGAAAACTTAACACACCTGGAAGTTAAAGGACTTTGATAAAGTCGCATGGGGATGGAGAGTTGAGAGTCCTGCTGTTTAAACACTGTTTGGCAGCCTCCCCATAAACAAAAGAAATACAGATAAAGCCATGAAGTGAAACCTCACCCGGGATTCAGGCAAAATTCCTGCATGTTCCCTTTGAGAATCCTGTTAAACTATCAGTTTAAGACATCCAGATCCTCAAGTAAATTCCCCAGTGTCCATTCAGCCTTACGCTCCTGATGCACAACGTGCAAAACTGCAAGACACAAGAGTTCAAAGCGGAGAAAAAGTAACTACACTAAAAATGGCAGAATTTACCTAGAAAATACAGGCTAGAGCTCATTTCCACTAAGTCCCTCAGTAATCACAAAAAGTCCAGAGCAGGTCCTGAAATTGCTGCAAAGCACCCGTGTATTTTTATTAACACATATATTTTAAATAACAAAATATTAGGCTTTCACCATAAAAATCTACATCTCGCCTCAGTCAACCAGGGAACTAGGCACCTAGGTTGACCCAAACCAGCAATACCTTCTTATGCGCTTTGCCCCATCAGCGCATATACCGCTGGACTCGCTAAGTGCCAATAGTGACCGTGGAAAGGCAAATCCCAGCGACAGACAAGAGCAAACCAGTGAACAGTCCTTGCTGGAATGGGATGAAAGCCTGTTCCAGTAATCAGAGATTAACTTTATAGCAGCCTTGCAAAATAATTGTGACTGGGTAACAACCCCAATACAAAAATTTCTTGCTTGTTTTTAAGTGCAAGACTGGTATCTTGAAAAAGCACCCAGTTAAAAGGAATTAGTAACACCTGATAGGTGCAATTTTTCCAGCCTCTTTCAAAAATTCCTAGTCCCGATTCGTCCTAAATTCCTCCTACATCTCATCTACCTTCAATCACTGACAACCATACAACCGATGTTCAGAGCAGAAAGGTCCACAGAACGCCTGCTCCAGCCAGTACCACTGTCCCTTGGCCCACCAAAACCCTTCCAGATCCCTGCGACAATCTTCAGATCTACCGAGACCCCAAAGCCCCCAACTCTAGCGAGCCATAGGGAGAGGAGAGATCAAAGCATTGCCAACGTCCCTCAGACAGCAAGGAATTTCTTCACTAAAAATGCCAGGAAGGGAGGGGAATAAAAACAATCCCTGCCAATCTGATCCAAAACTCTCTCCTGGCCCAAAGTCCGGCAGCTGGTTTAACCCTGAGGTTGTTAAGTAAAGCACAGAGTGCTTCCGAGAATTTAATTCTGTGAAGAGCACCAATATGCTCGGACAACACCCTGTCAATCTCCACAGCTTCACCAGAAGCCAGAAAAAGCCCCCTCCCCAAAACCCAGCAGAAAGCAAACCGCATCAAGGTGGAAAAAAAACCTTTCTGCCTCTGCAAGGCAAACTGGAAAAGCCCCGAATCACGGGATCATACAGCTTAAATACAGCGCAAACAACGATGCAGGAACCCTCCACTCCCCTATATATCCCTGTTTCCAGGTATATACCAATATACATGTTCCAAAGATCCACGTCATAAACAAGTTGCTGTCTTTAGCAGCTCTCCTTTTTAGTTGCATAATCCCCTCCACAAAATTATTAATCAACTTTCTTAAAAAACTATGGCTTCTGCACTGAAGAGCTGTGAAAGGTGTACACAAAACACCGCGTTCACGTAAGCTTCCAAGGCTGCATCTTCTCAGCCTAAATGATTTTTCATTCTGTTTTTTAAAAGATATATATATATATTTAGATAAACACATATGTTTAGCTAGGTAAACATTTTTTTTATAAATGTATGTATTAAGTGTGTGTGTATATGTGTGTGTATATATATTTATCTTTGTCTGAGTGACCAACCTGACCCAACCCTGAAGTTGGTCCTGTATTGAGGGGTGTTTGAACCAGATCATCTCCACAAGTTCCTTCCAACTAAACTTCTTCTGTGATTCTAATCAAATAAACGTTCATTTAGATAGCTCTGTATTTAGACCATACGTTTTCTGGGAACAGGTCCGCTAAGGAAATTAATTTAAGAAAAACAGTGAAAGGCACCTACTGAAATAGATGCCTTGGTACCTCAGCGGCTAACTGAAGTCACCGGAGGTGGGACGTGGGTGCTGCGCTGGCTCCCGATGGACCCGGAGCACGAGGTGCCTTGGCAGAGAAGTCTTGACGGCATTTGCTGCCCAACCGCTGCTAGAATTTAGAGCATGCCATATTGCTTTCACATAACAAGACCAAAACAGCAGCTAAAATTGAGCTACTACAGCAACTCACAGGGATCCCAAGTTACCATAAGGTTCAAAAGGAAACTCTAGGAGACCTTCTAGGTAGGGACCTTCCCACAGCTGGAATCAGTGATGTTTTGGCAGCTGACGCTTAAGAGGTAAGAGACTCCCACCGAAGCACTGTTTTCTGAAGCATGTGTTTTGTAGAGGAGAGGGGGCTGGAGCATCCACCCCAGCACTCTCCCCCCACCAGGACCCTGCTCCCCAAGCAGAGATGCTGCAGAAGCCATCAGCACCTCCAGCCTCCGGGACTGTTGCCCTCTGCTGGTACGTGTCCTGCCTGTCGCAGGCCAGCAAAATTGGGGTTTATGAAATATGTTTTCCTTTAATCTTTAACATAAATCACCTTTCCTACAAAAATAGCGGGTTTACTCCAGTAGTTTCATCATAACGTTACCACCTTTAGAATAACCACCCCTGGACATCTTCACCCGAGGCTGTGATTTCTGGGGCATAAGCCATTCTATCGCCCACCCTACCCAGCAGTAACGGATCCGCCGAAAATGTTCTTCCTGCTCCTCCTCTTACTCTTTCCTGTAGCAGAAGCAATTGATGTCACCCGCAGTCAGCTATGTCAGAAGCACAGACTTCCTGCCCTCTAGTCATATTACGTACTTATCAGAAACTTGCTGGAAGATTTTCAGATAGATTTTATGGTTTAGAATTGAGCGCTCAGAAGGAAAAATTAACGTTCAGGAAGAAAGCTGTGAAAACAACTGTTGTGGGCACTGGAACAAAGGCAAAGGCCAGTATTCAGATGCCTAAACACTACCAAGTCCCTCTGCCTCAGGAGCCCTTAGTTTTGACTCCCATTTCTGTACCTACTGAAGTGTACAGTTCTTGCTACAGGCTGAACACATGGACTTGAGAAAAAATTTAGGCTATGGTCCAAAACGTGGGATTTTTTTTTCCCCAAAAAATCTTTGCTTAAGATATCATTTTAATGTGATTGTTTGTCTTTATACCATATCCCTTATGGCTTCCACTACTACCTTCTGCAATTAAGGGGAAGCTACTCATAGGCTTCATAAAGATGATGTATGGCTTAATTAATATTTGTATACTGTAACTCTGAGAGACCAGCATAAACAAACCTATTCTCATTCAGCATCTCGCCACCCCAACCCAAGTCTCTTTACTATTACTCCTTGTATACTCATTGCCTCGCACTCTTCTCAGGATTTTTTAAAACATTTCATTTTTTTATTCTTTGCAAAAGCCAAGAAACACAGTCTACCACCCTAGTATCGTAACACAACATGCCGCAATATTAACGCGAATGAGTAAATCACACAGCTGCCACACGCAAAAATTTAGGCAAGATTATTTCTGCAGGCACATTATTTTACCTGAACGGAAAAAGCTGTCCCATGCAGCATGTCTTCCTCGCAGGTAACGGACTGTCCTTCACTACCCTGCTTGGTATTTCCTGGGCAAACACCTTTTTCTGCTCAATCTCCATAGCATATTCACAGTGAGAACCGTACGTCAGGGGCTCAGCTCGGGTTTCTGGTCACTTACTGGACTTTTGCGGTGTGCTTTTCAGGGCTCAGCTTTCCCATCCTCTCTCTCCACGCAGAAGTGCACCCTGCGAGGGAGAAAGAAAACACGCTTTGAGAAGGCATTAGAGCGCGTGTGGCACCAGCTCGTTGCAACACTTTTGGCCTAGAGCAGCACCAGCAATGAAACAAGCTCAGCTCTTCCTCCCCAATCTTCCTTCCAAAGGCGATGTTTCTCAACATCATCTCAGCTGACTCCCCAGGACACAGAAATCAAGACCTCCCCATTGCCACCAGCTACACACAAACTCAACGTTAACATTTCCGAAACACACGTGGTGCTCGTTCATCACCTCCTCAAAGAGGTTTTAAAAGTAACATTGGTACCACAGAGCAGAAGCCCCAATTCTAGCTGGTGCCGGGTGAGTACAAGAAAACTCCAATAACAACTTCTAAATAATATAATTACAGAAAAAATAATTTGCCTACATTTAATATTGCAGAAAATAACGGACGGGTGGGCCTAAAGGGAAAACGGCATGGCAATTCGCTCCAGGTTACTCACTGCAAAGGCTTGAAACACACCCCCCCACCCTGTGCTCCTGGGGATCTCTCTTCTTCAGGAAGATACATCGCCACGAAAATAATAGTAGAAAGCTAGCATTACTTCTCTGGCAGAATGCACTTTGCTAAAGAGCCTATGCAAGAGGCATTAGCAATTACAGCTGCAGTGCAGCAGTGATCTCAGGGGGAGAAGCCCTGAACTTGCAGACAGACAGGACTCAGGAGCTCTCGCCAGTAAATGGAGCATCGTTATTCCAACGGGCCCAAATGAAGTCACACAGTGACGGACTTTGGCCAAATTTGTTGCCCGGTAAACTTAAAAGAGTACTAAAACCTGAAAAGCTACTAGCTAGCCACATAGAGAGAATTGGGAATTTAGCATCAGAAATCTTCCACGACTCTGCAATCCAGGCAGGGAGCAGCCAGCGAGCCCAAAATCAGAGGGCATCCCTTTTGAGGAGGGTGGGGACCTGGAAGATGAAATGGGAGTAAACTATTTCAAAACACAGCTGGCGGTGCTGTGCTCTTATACTCTAGCTAGGTAAGCACAGCCTCCTCCCAGGGCCATGCCCTGCCACATTGTCGTAATTTGTTCATCAGGCTGTGTGGTTGGGAGAGGGAGGCTTTCCCCTGAAGCTGTGTTAGTATCCAGTAAAAAAAAAAAAAAAAAAAAAAAAAACACGATTATTGATCTACAGAGAAAGAGAACAAGTAAAAAGACCATGGACCTCCAGTCCCAAACACTACTCATGCATTTTATCCAGCATTGCTTTAATCCAAGTCTATGCTGGAAATGGGGACTGGACTCCTGACCTTTCTTCTTCCCAGTCAGTGCCTGCAGTGACTAGACTCACGCTTCCTTCCCTCCGGGATTTTGTGGCAAGCAGTATTTCTTACAAAACAGAAAAAGTCCATTGTAAAACCACAGAAGGCAACAAAAGTTACAGAAATGACAGAAGAGACTGAGATGATATTCATCTTTTATATTGACTAGATTACAGACTAACAGCATATTTTCAGATGTGTAGCTTTGCATGCCTTTCAATTCAAAACTGTATTCCCAGCGAGAACAGGGCTTCTGTGAGACAAACTAGTTGGCAATCGCATGGTATAAAGTAGCATTTGAACAACTGAAGTATTTTCAGATTCGTCAGCTCATTCTGCTTCTAAAGAATTTTTCTGCAATGTTCATCAGTGATGTGTACTTTGATGGTAGCGAGCAAATGTACATCTTGACATATTTCCAGCCAGAAACTTAATCCTTTTCTAAACTGGCATCAATTCCTTACTGCATTACACATGAAAAGAGGCATTTATAGTAATGTAAAGTACAGGTAATATGTATCAAAATTATACATAGCTTTTCGTAGTGCAGTTTGATTTTTTTTTTTTTTTTGAGGAAGAGCTGTTCTTTACAAATCTGTGCATTTTCCATTTGTGAAAGCATTCAGGAATGAAACTGTGCGCATCAAACTAAGAGGGTTAATATCCAGATGCCTCAGACAGATGGCGTTATTAGTCTGACTGGGCTTGACATCTAGTTTTCAAAGTTAAGGAGCTTTGGTTACTTGGATGGCTGACAGTCTGAGAATAGCCAGTGCTCTAAGCTTGATGCTTTCTGTAATAGAAATAGGCAATACTACAGCTTTGCCTAACAGACTTTTAGCAAAAAAAAGTTACACCAAGATCAACCGCACTGAGAAAGTACTTAAGAAAATGCTGTTGCAACTTTTAGTTTAGGACTCCTACTGGCAAAGGCTGAACCAAGGACAGAAAACAGTACTAGAACTTGATTTTTTATGCTGCTGGGTTTTTTGCTACAGCCTAGACCTGAAGTGTTCCATCTTTTTAACTGTTCAGTCTATTCAGCAGATAGGAGAACTACAGGAAATACAAGAATCTGAAGAATGTCTCTCTTCTACACCAAACTACAGCTTTACAGCCCTTCCTCTTTCAGTGTTCCCACTACTCATTTTCCCCACAAGAGGGGTTAGATGTTTTTAAGGGGAACATAGATATGATTAAAACACTCTTAAAACCATAGGAACAAGAGGTATCAGTTCAGAAATAGCTATATATTTCCTCCCCTTTATATATAACAAATCAAGGTGAGTTCTGAGAGCAGAGAAGGCATAAAGACTAGGATTTGTCAAAGGAACATCAAGGAGGAAAGCACCTACTCCATCAGCCCCTTTACAGGTAAATGATAGAAAATTCCTAGGTAAAGGTACACAGCAGAAAGACTTGCATCTTGTTAGAAGAAATATACATCTGACACCGGTCGATAGTAGTACTTACATTACAGTACAAATAAATACTCATTAAAGTTAAGTAGAAGTAATAACAGAGTAGTAATACTTCAATAGGAGACCTAAAAAAAGCCTATTAACAAAACCAAATAGTGCTTGCTCAGGCTGCCTCGAAACTCCTTATGGTGCGCTTGCATCGTGAAATACATTTTAAAGTGAAGCAGGGATGTAACTTTTATTCATTTAAGAAATACAAAAATGACAAGCAGAAAATTCATCTTTAAGGGATGCATACACCAGATCACAGAGTCAGTTTTGCAAAAAAATATGAAATAACCCATTGTTTTATGAACTACACCTCTGGCTAAGGTGAAAGACAGAAATTTTGGGGGCACACTTTCAATCACCTAATATTAATCCAAGGTATTATATACAGACACAGAGTTTGAAAGACATATTGGAAATTCCTTCTTCCTATTCAATAGCTTAGAAAGCAGAGGTCCGTAACAACGTATACCATGTAAATGTGGTACAAACTGTTGATGACGTGATAAACACTAATCCATAACAGCTACAACAGGACAAGCAATCCTTTTAAAAAAGGCTTGGATAAGCTACCTTCTATTAGAAAACCAATCATCTCGCAGACTGTAAGAGCAAAATCCTACTCTCACAAAACGCACCATGTTTCTGTTTACCGTGTGCACATCAGAAGGGTGCCCTCCAGTTTTATTTTTTAGAGATTAATTAACAATTGAAACCAAACTTGTGCATTTTAGAAAGCATATTCTGAGGTACGCAGAAAAAAGAAGCTGCTCTATTTTCAGACTTGAATGGGAGATCGGGGTCCTCAGCACCACTCAAGGCTCAGACCCTTTTCAGCAGCAATAGGAATGCCATTAGATTGCGACAATAGTATCAGCTGACAGGGCAGGATAATAAACCAGTGTTCTGACCTAACCCTATCGACTTAGGTCTTCCAATGCTAGATGAAAGCAAAATTTGCTTTACAGAAGGGATCTAAGTTGGGGGGGAAGAACACCATAAAGCGTTTGAGGACTTTAAATTACATTTTTAACCATCTTAAATATTTCGGCTTCACTGATTGTTAAGTACGTATGCACAAAGTATCTGATGAGAGTTCAAGCACACCTCCTGTCAGTGCCCCCGCTGCGCACACCGCTGGCCTCCCAGCTGGTCTGCCCTCCTGTAAGCAGAACTGGGAGTCCAACAGCTACCACTGCAGCTGCACCGCTTGCAACTACTTCAACACACAACACAAACCCAAAAGCTTACTCAACTCTGGAGGGTAAAGATTGTCCACCTAGGTATGCTACGCAAGCCTGCAGGGCAAAGCGCAGCCTTTATTTTGCAAATCTGTCACAGCTGTAACACAGTCAGCGACCCACAGAGATTTACTGTGATCAAAGCTGTTTCAGCTGTTACTGCTGTTCTAAACTACCTTTTCATCACCTAGTGTTAAAACAAACAAGTGAGAGGTACTTCCACCGATTTGTGCAAGCATCAATTAATTACTTACACAGGCGTTTAGCATGTTTCTCTTTAATGCAGTAGTCATCAGTATTATAAAAGTGTATGTTAGGCTAATAAAATTAGCCAAATAAAATTTACAAGTCACACAAGAAGCAGAATCAAGAACAAATCATACTTTAGAGTATACATGAATACCCGCTACTATTAGGAAAAAAAGTGCGCACATCACAACACACTGTGCTATACTGTGATACTTGTAGTCCCTGAAAAGCTTTGTTTGGGGAAATTTTTTTGTTCATGCAGATTACAAAAATAAAAAGAACATCTGTGTTTAAAGAAAACTACTGCACTTTTACTTTCATTATTAAATGCTGAAAGTAAACTAATTGCTCTCACTTCCTATTTCTCACAGGTGAAACCAACACAATCCAGCATTCATTCCTGAACAGAAGGCCATTAAATTATTGAGATAATTTCAGACACATACATTTCAGAACTAAACTACGAACTAAGGAACAGCAAACTAAAGTTACTTTATTTCTATCTCCATGACCATCCTAGAGCAACTGTGCAGTCACAAACTTTTTTATTTACAAGCCAGCTATATATTTCATTTCATCTTAGCTCCTCCTACGCACCTCTATGCAGACAAATCCACGCAGGGGTCAGAAAATTACTAAATACCATTAAAAGCAAAGCTTTAGCAACAGACCTCTTCTGTTTACTAGAAACCGTCCTAGATACATGTAGCCTTTAAGTCACTGTGTCTTTAATGCTACCCAATACAGACTTGCATCTCTTACTATACTCACACGAGTTACCTGTATTGTCCCAAGGAAGTTCTTGCTCCCAAGAGACAAAAGTCAGAGCAGAGCAAGTCCCACCTACTCAAGACACCACAGAACACTGTTAAACAGATGACAATCTTGAGAGAGAAATTAGGTAGCATACTCCCTAATATAGGTGCAATTTCTGGGATCTACTTTTTATTCTAGAAAAAAAACATTAGTCCTACAAGAAGACTATTACATACAGATAATCAAACAGCATGTTTCAGTACAACAGTTCTCGAAATTGTGCCATAGCTTGGCAAACTCTCAGATTTCATACATGAAGTCACTTTTCTAAAAAAACCTACTTGTTTCTAGTATCAACATATTCTTTCGCGGCACGTAACACGTGAAAATACTATAAAGCTACAGTTGGCACACAAATCTTTACCTTCCCAAGTCAAATGACAAGCCCCATCACAGAAGTGAATTTAACTACTTCTTTCGAAACCAGGCTGTCCCCTGATAAGGTTAAGGCAATTCACCGTTGCAAGAGACTAAATCATATGCCCCAACTGACACAAGACCTAGAACTCAGTAGTTCACTTCAGCTACAAAAAGGCAAGCTGTGCTCCAAGTGAAGTTCGAGGACGACTGTCCAACACAGTTTTAAAGCGCAAAGGTAAAGTCAAAAACTTCAAGCCCAGTGAACTGAAATAAAACCAACCACCTGAAGCTATCTGCCAACAAGAGCTGGTCTTGCAGCGTTTTACAAATACTTCTCTGAAATGACTTGCACTTTCAACAACGTATCAGTGATACTGGTTCACAACAGAGGCTAACAAGCTTTTGAAATAGAAAAATTACCATATAATTGCAAATAGCAAGTTACTTAGAACCTATTTATAAAAGCTAAGCCAAAGAGAACCAGTTTCACTATGAGAGCCATAAATTACCAGAATCAAGAGGAAACTCAGTTCTTGGTTTAAATCCTGATGATACCACAAGGTTGTCCTGTTTATTTAAGCTCACATACGTAATTAAGTTGATGCTAGTTTTACTTCTAATAGCAACAAAAAGACTCATTTCAACTAAAATCAGCGCCAGGTTAGATTGACACCAAAGACTGACAATACCTTGAAATTTCATGCGAAATCCTTCAGCCCAGAACTACAAAGACCTAGACGTTTAACTTTCCACTGGAATCAGCGGGAATTACATGCCTAATATCTTGCATATCTGGAGCAAAGCCAAAAATCAGCTTTTAAGATGCAGTCCCATAAAGCATCAGCATTAAAGACTAAGTGCTTAGAAACCTGAAGTCAAAATAACTTTGTACTTTTTAAATCCATGCCCCATACCACACATACTCTCACTCAAGCATATAAAGGAATTCAAATCTTTATTTGATATCCATAAACCCATAAACGTTGCTATTCTATATTTCTATGCAGGAAGGCAGTTTTCCCCTAAAACATTATGCTTTTTAATAAACAACAAACTTTAATTCTATTGCGTGAAAGGGCTACAAATATACATTTGTTAATCAAGCAGACTACACAGATATTTTTGCTTTACAACTGGCACCTATGTTACTGGTACACTTAGCTGGCTCATTTATCATAGCACTTTGCCCACGTAGTTTAGATTATCGCTTTTTGAAATATGGGCAACTGCAATTATTTTTAAAAAAACAAACCAAAAAAAAACCAAAAAACACCCCAAAAACGTGCTCAGGCAGGTATTGCAAATCCATTCCTTTTTTCCAGTGAATACTCATGGAGCCCATCTTTATTCACATGCAGATGTCATTGCATTCTACACCAGTCATCTAGTGGCATAAAATAACTTTCAAAAGTCTAGTACAATTGTTAGCAAACCAATTTTACTCCTGCTGTAACGAAGCCTGCAGCAAGGGGGCTGCCATCCTGTCGGTAGATGGTGCTGCGAGAGATTCTCGGGGAACTTTAATGAAGGACAATAGTTCAGAGTGAAAAGTCTGTTAACCCGGTACTATGAAAACAAGTATGCGTTTAATAGGAGGGATAAATGTCGACCCTTTCCTGAAAGGAATCATACACAGACAAACCGATAAGAGGACTTGAAACTAAGCAATTGGAAATTCTGAACATTTTATATGAATGAAGCACATGCTTAACACAAACTATTTCTTCAAAACTACACAGTACATACGTTGATGGAAAAGTCCTATAGAAAAAATTGACCAACCATGTCAGCACGTCAAACTGCCTAGTACAAGATGGTGGATGCACACAAACTGCGTAAGTGAGAACGAGTATTTTAAAAACAGACCACATCCACGGATTAGCACTTCAAAAATTTCTCTGTCGAGTGTTTGAAAACCAATAAATCCACTAGGGGGATAGCAAAAAAGTCAATCAGGACCTTTACTGGCAATAAAATATTTACTCTAAGTACATAGAGCTTTTAAAGCAGAGGAACACTTGCTTCAAACCTAGAAAAGCCATAGAACCGTACGGAATGGATCCTAGGAAAAAAAATTAGACATGTAAAGGTCAATGAACACAATGATTTATTTAAAAAATAAAAAACGTAAAAACGATTTTTTTTTTTCCTCCTTTACAGAAATGTTAATTTCAGTCATGGGATCCGAGTAGATTTTGTAGAAAAAAATGTAGTAGCCAGGTATCGAGTCCTTACAACAAAGGAAATTCCCCCATAACCCTCCCCAGTTTTTACTCCAGATCAGCAAGACACTTCCCACCCCATACCCCCAAAAAAACAAATTAAAACAAGACATTTTTCGTTGCTAGTATAAAAACGACCAAGGTCCAAGTAATAATAAAAAAATAGAGTCCATCAATGACTGTAACACAAAGTATGTGTATGTGGGGCCCAGTCCATCTTCAGAGAGAAAGAAGTGGCACAGGCAGCAGAGGCGACCCCCAGGGGGCATTTAGGAGCTGCTCCCACAGCAGGGAGGCATTTAAAAGGAGCTGCCCTTCGGCGAATGAGGGGAGAAACCATTTAGAAGCTGCCCCGTATCAAAGGGAGGGCTCTCCACGCCACCCCCAATGGGTATGGGCGCTCCAGCTCAGAAAGAGCCTCCCCCGTAGCCTCCCCCACCATAGCCTCCTCTGTACGGTCCACTGTTACTGCGGCCCCCCCAGTTGCCGCCCCCTCCTCCACCTCCTCCGCCGCTCTTCATGGGGCCGTAGGAGGACTGGTGCTGGCTGTAGCTGCCGAACCCGCCGTACCCGTTGCCGTAGTCGCCGCCTCCCCCGCCGCCGCCGCCGCCTCCGTAGGAGCCGCTGCCGTAGGAGCCGTAACCGCCGCCGCCGCCGCCTCCTCCACCGTAGCCGCCGTAGCTATTGTAACCGCCGCCTCCCTTGGAAAGGCCGTTGTGATCCCGGTTGCCGGATCCGCCGCCGCCCCGACCCCTTCCTCCTCCTCTGCCTCCCCGGGAGGGCCTGGAAGAGCCGCCGCCGCCTCCCCCGCCCGACTGGATGTCCTCCTTGGGCACGGCCTTCTTGACCTCCACGCGGTGGCCCTGGATGGGGTGGAACTTGACCACGGCCGCCTTGTCGGCGGCGTCGTGGTTCTGGAAATAGACGAAGCCGAAGCCGCGCTTCTTCCCGCTCTGTTTGTCGGCGATGATCTCGGCCTTCTCCACGGGGCCGAACTGGCTGAAGTGCTGCACCAGGTCCCCTTCGCCTACGTCCCCTTTGAGGCCGCCCACAAAGAGCTTCTTCACCTTAGCGTGGGCCCCCGGTTTGGCCGAGTCCTCCCGGGACACGGCCCGCTTCAGCTCCACCGCGTTCCCGTCCACGGCGTGGGGGGAGGCGGCCATGGCGGCATCGGCCTCCTCCACCGCCGAGTAGGTGACGAAGCCGAAGCAGCGGGAGCGCTTGGTCTGCGGGTTGAGCACCACCACGCAGTCGGTGAGGGTACCGTAGGCCGCGAAGTGCTCCCGCAGCCCGGCCTCCGTGGTCTGCACGTTCAGGCCGCCGATGAACAGCTTGCAGAGCTGCGAGTTCTCCATGCTGCCGCCGGTGCCGGGGCTGCGCCTGGGCCTGGCGCCGAGACTCCTCCTCCTGTTGGGGGGCAGCTCCGAAGGTTTTTTCCCCCCCTTCTCCGTCTTGCCGCTTGCTTTTCCCCCTCGCTCGCTGCCAACAGCGCGACCTCACGGCTGCGGCAGCCG
Organism: Astur gentilis; assembly: GCF_929443795.1. Taxonomy (NCBI): domain Eukaryota; kingdom Metazoa; phylum Chordata; class Aves; order Accipitriformes; family Accipitridae; genus Astur; species Astur gentilis. The sequence goes on along the minus strand of NC_064905.1, from coordinate 18,095,728 downwards.
CCGGCGATGGGCTCCCTCGGCCTGGCCCGACGCCTTCGCTTCGCCTCACCTGACCAGCAGAAGTAGACGGGGCGTCCCGGCTGCCGCCGCTCACCGCAGAAAGGGGAGGGGGGGGGATGTGGGGACGGGGGGGGAAAAAACACAAGCACGCACAAAATGGCGGCTGCTACTTCTCCAGAGCTGGGCCGGCGACTGGTGCCCACACAAAGGGGACGCTGGGAGCCCCGCCCGCCCGCCCGGCCGCCGCCAATGAGGGCGCGCCGCCGGCGCCGTCCGCGACTCACCTTTAGGGGCGGGGCTCCGACCGCGATCGACGAGCGCGGCGACTAATCAGAGGTCGCGACCTCCGCCGCGCGTCGGCAAAAGGCCCGGGGGTTGGCCGGTGACGGACGCGGCGGTGCAGCCAATAGAGTCGCGCTAGTAGCGGCCGGTGATGTTGGGGCGCCTCCTGCGCGCGCCGAGAGAAGGGGCGGGGCCGGGCCCGGGCTGCGCCAATGCGTCAAGCCAACGGACGGGAGCCAATGAGCCGCCTCCGGCGCGGCCGCGCGCTTTCTCCCCTCCGGCCCCGCCCCGCGGGCGGAGTGGTCGGCGGGCGGCTCGCGCGGGAGCGTTTGAAACGCTGACCGTTAGGCGGCCGCGCGCCCCCCGCCCTGTCACGGAGGGACGTTTCCACACACACACACACGCCCCGGGCGTCCCCCGCACCTCAGACCCGGCGGGCTTCGCTGTTGTTCCCGGCCTGAGGCGCCGCTGCCCCCTCAGGGCTCGGCCTCGCCAGGCTAAGGGCCGGGAGCAGGGGTTACCGGCGGACCGAAAGCTGGCTCAAGCCCGGTCCGGTAGGACTTTGTTTACCTGCGGGCTGTGTGCCGTCCTCCGCCTCTGTGGGCCCCAGCCTTGCCCCTTCGTTTCCTTCGGGGCAGCACGGACAGGCTGTTCCTGACGGGGAGCGGGTCCCCTTCTTCGGGGGTTTTGACCGTTCCGTTTGGTCCAGTCCCTGTCTGCTGCCTCTCAGCGTTGGCCGGCTCTCCTTCCCTCGTGTCCGTTTTTCCCTCTCCAACATGCTCCCGCAGGCAGCGTCTTCCTTGATTTTCCTGCTACCGTTTCCTCCGCCGTTTCCCAGTCCTCTTTCCAACCCTGCTGCTGCTTCCTCTTCTCACCCTTAAATCCCTCCTTAGCTCGAAAAGGAGGTATTTTCTTAAAGAAATAATCAGAGCTGTTCAAGGGTGTGCAAGCTCTCTGAAATGACTAATAGTGAGATGCTTTTCCTTTGCTTGGTTGGTTGGTTGACCTTAATAGTACCTTAAACATTGTCAGCCTGAAGACTGCAGCACTCTTTTCAACACACTGAATTTTTCATCAGAAACAGTATTTATTTTTTTTTCTTACACCCACTAGGGTTTATGTTGGAAATTATCTAGGAGCTAAGAACAATTTTTGTGGCGAAATTTTCTTTTCCTTGAAGGTGAAAAGGGCAGTTCACTTTTGGCTAGGCACGTTAGCACCTGCACCGCACAGTTTCTGAAACTCAGGTTAACTTAATCCTCCTCACGGATAATTGACTAATCTGTTTCTAAAACCTTCAGTGAAGGCAATTTCACAATCCCTTCAGGTAGCTTCTTCCTTTGTTCATTATTTCCACAATGAGATGAAAGTTTCCCTTTAGACGTTGAGACAATCTTTGAAAAAAATAACCACATAAGCGAATATATTAAAGTGAGCCCAAACCTCAAGAACTCCTGAAACATTAAAGCACCCCTATATAGAGTACTCAAGCCACTCTCCCTCTCTGTTAAGTAAATGTATATGTTAATAGACTGTAGGCTCTACTTGGATGATAAGACTTCCTCTTCTATTTGGGCACCTCTCCCTGTTTGCTCTGTTCCTTGTTTTCTGATGCTTTGCTTTTTCAGGCACTAGATCTTGAAAAGCAGGTCTGTCTCGTTTCATCTATGATGATAATTCCATAGATGTTTTCCAAAATTTTTTAGGACACTGTTCCCTATGAAAGGGTCATATTACCTCTACCAGTTAGCACAGGTTGAGAACATTTCTGACCACAGCAGTATTTGCCAGACACTTAAGATCTGCACCTCTAAAGAAAGAGTTTGACTTGCAAAAATCTTCCTTGAAAGTCCCCCATGTAATACCTGGTTTATATCCCGGTGCTCGGCTTTCCAAAGCCTATCCGTGCTATTTTATTCTCCACACCATCCAAGAACATTGGCACCAAAACTCACAGTCACAAGTCACCTTACCCTCCTGAGTCACAGATGGGAAGTCCAGATTAGTGTACTGGAAATCAGAGAGTTTTGGGGACTGGCTTAATAAAAAATTACTGTCAGACCTGGTTTCCAGCAAGATCATATCCTGGATCCCGTCAGACACATTACTGGTCCCTTGCTCAGGGAGAAGAGTGTAAGTCTTCCCTCCAAGACCAACCCTGGGAGACTTTATAAAGGTGTATACTGAATATTCTGACCCTTCTGATCCAGTGGCTACAGTTTTGTATTAGGCACGGTATCAGGATGCAGTTCCACAGTTGTCTGAACTGATCTGCGCTGGGATTGCTGCCCTCCAGCCGTGTGATCCTGCCTTCTCCCACGTGTCAGCCTTGATGCTTGTGCAAACACACAGCAATCCACTTGAGAACTGCAACAACCAAAAATAATTTTATCATGAAAAAGGGCTTAGTTTTTAGCTGCCTCAGCTCTCTGAAACAGTTTTTTGCATGATCCCATGAGTGCTGGTGCTGGCACGAGGGAGGAAGCAGAACTGCAACATCCCCCTGATTTAGATCAGCTGCCGTGGAAATGCACCCTTGGAGACCCACAGATACAAGCGTAACATGGACCGCGCTGGAAGGTTAGTTAACTATAGCCCTAGATGAAGTCCAGGGAGGCTGAATGTTTCAGCTCAAAGATTCTTCCTTATTCCTCTTCAGATGGTGTCAACTCCACAGATTAATACTGCTAGTAAAATTCTGGCCTCATTTCTATCAGCGGGCCAAGTTTTCATGCCTTAGTCTCAAAGGCTATGATTATCATTAACCGGTAGGATTAATACTTGCAATATAGTAATCTGATTTTTCTTAAATTGGATTTCTTTTCTGTTATAGCCAAGTCTGTTAAGAATAACTTATTAATATGACAGGAATATTAAATGTCCGTGTTTGATAACCACTTACAGGGAAAGATGTCACATGTTTAGAGACATTTATTTCAATGCATGAATAGACACAATCTTTTTATCTAGTTTTAGAACAGACAATATGCCTATAGTCTCACTGAAATATTTGTGGTTTTAAAACAAACAAACATATCCTACTCTATTAAAAAAAAAAAAAAGCTTCTTCCCAGAGGCCGTCTGCAAGCTCCACACAATTACAGGAAAGACAAAAATATATTTTGCCTACCACTTACCATAAAAACTGTGTGGCCCTTCCCAAGGTAAAATAATATCTATTCCATGTAGAAAATAACCCATGAGAGTTTTATAGACTCTTAATAATTTACAGCAAAAAGGAATAAAAATTAAGAGGAGCTAATTATGGCCTCAACAGATAACAAAGAAAACAAAGTGCTTGTTTACAGCTCACTTTCTCTCCCTGAAAGCAAGACAGACAAGTAAGCCAAGGAAGAGATCAAAGAAAGAAATCGCTACTTCTTTCAGCAGGAGGAGATGAGGGTCTTTAAGATGTGAGCAAATCAGTAGTCAAAATCAGTCGCTGACACAACTCAAGTACAGCCCAACTGCTGACTCTTCATTTGCACTTCTGACTGGGTGATTAATGAAAGGAAAATGCCTTTAAAATATATATACCCATCTCTTGCAGATAGAAATGTCTCCTCCGATACTACAGAAAGGCCAAACTCCACTTGACCTGGTGTCCTCCCATCCACCATCCTTTCCCAACTGCCGTGTAAGTGACCTCATGTAGTTCATGTAGTCACTCAAAATCATGTTCTCAGAGTTCAGGCCCCACACTGAAAGGGCCGTGTACACTGCAAACATACCTGTGCCCTGACACGTACCACCATGCTATGGAGATGCAGGGTTTCCTAGACAGCTAAACATCAGTTTCTCCTTGTCATGGTTTAACTCCAGCCAGCAACTAAGCACCACACAGCCGCTCTATCACTTCCCCTCCTCAAGTGGACAGGGGAGAGGAAATATAACAAAAGGCTCATGGGTCGAGATAAGGACAGGGAGAGATCACTCACCAATTACCATCACGGGTAAAACATACTCGACTTGGGGAAAATTAACTTAATTTATTGCCAATCAAATCAGAGTAGGGTAATGAGAAGTAAAACCAAACCTCAAAACACCTTCGCCCCACCCCTCCCTTCTTCCCGGGCACAGCTTCACTCCTGAACTCTCTACCTCCTCCCCCACAGCAGCGCAGGGGGACAGGGAATGGGGGTTACCGTCAGTTCATCACACGTTGTCTCTGACGCTTCATCCTCTTCAGGGGCAGGACTCCTCACACTCTTCCCCTGCTCCAGCATGGGTTATCCCAGAGGCACTACTACCGTTGCTGATGGGCTCAGGCTTGGCCAGCAGTGGGTCCATCTTGGAGCCGGCTGGCATTGGCTCTGTTGGACATGGGGGAAGCTTCTAGCAGCTTCTTACAGAAGCCACCCCTGTAACCGCTCCCCCCACGACCAAAACCTTGCCACTCAAACCCAATACACCTGCATACCCCACAGACATCCCAGGTCATCTGAGCCATCACAGAGACTCCAACCAGACCTCTCCAATTCCTGTCGGATTCATGCCTCGTGAGGCATCCAGTCCCCCGATCAGTGCACCAAGTCACTTGTTAGACACAATCCTATGAACTATGTGCCTTTACATCCTGCTGAAAATGTGCCTCTTCCCTCTAGCTATGTGAGCCACTGCAAACGAGAGACATACAGGTACCACAGCAGTGAGAGTGCAGGAGCAAAGAATGAGTCTTACACTGTGCATGTGAGATGTGACAAATCTGTTAAAACAGACAACGCTCCAACAGCTACAGCAGTTTCTCCACCATATTTTTAAACTGCTTTTAACTACATACAAGTAAATGCATAATATTGTCCTATGTATTTAAAAGTTCTTTAGGCAAACACCATTAAAATGAAATACATTTTCCCCTCCTGATATGGCAGCGTTACACTGTTTCAATTCTGAAATAGCAACCCGCAGAATAAAAATTCACTGTATAAGCAGTTTAAGTTTCTAACACCAGTAAAAGCTCCAGCTGTATAATCACCAAAAGAAAAAGTGTTTCTCAAACCAGAGGCACTAGCCAAATAATAAACCGTGTTAAATGTCTTCATGCGATATCTTAGTTAGTGTTAGAGTATTAGAAGGAAGGAAACCTACATTGTTTTCATGCAGAAAATATTCGTTATTCCAGCAGAAAGCATACTACCTAAAGTCCACAGGAGGGCATCACTGCTTCAGAGATCATAAAACAGAGGACTCGGAACAGTCCCTTTCCAACAGTAGGCTTCCTATGTTACCATATATTCTTAGTAAAGGCTGATACAAAATAAATTATTAAGGAAGTCTTTATAGTAATTTTTGTCACTAAAGAGACATACTTCGTCATACTGTTTAATGGGTCCAAACTTCTAAGATAGAAAAGGAATACTGAAGTTTTGGAAAAGAGCATCAGGGGCAGAAGAAGGGCATTAGGAAGTCAAAAGTAGTTCTCGTAAGTTATAAATATTTTTATTACCTAAACCCTCGTATAACACAAAGTCATAACCTTTTAATGTTTCAGCCTCTTTAGTTTATATCAGTGCTGTTGGCTTCCATAGTCAACAGGTGTAGATTCATTTTTTTTAAACAATTTAAGTGTATCAACTGGATTTTTTATGAGTTTAAGTATGTTTTGTTAGTATAATGCAATCCTCTAGATTTAGGTCTGGTTTTATCTTTCAGCAGATGGAAAGCATTTTGAAACCTACAGGATTCCTCATGCAGACTGTTTGCTGAATTAGTTCTGCATTGACATTATGCTCTTTGAAGACTGTAATAACATCATCTTAGCTATAGACAGATCTAATCCTGATTTTTTTCTAAATGTGCATAGGTGGAAACAGTTGGGAATAGAGGGGATTCAACCATCATTTCCCAGATCACTCTGAGATTCACACATATTCAGGCAATTTTAGATTAGATTAGATGTAAACCCCTAGATTTTTAATGTAATCATTTCAAGGAGATATTATTAGAGTTTCAGAAGCCTCGCTCCTACCCAAATCAACACCTCAGGCAGAGAGTAATTTTGCAGTTCATAGGAAGACATTTTTGATAAAACACGCAGCAGCGCCACAAACTTCCCCATCCCGGCCCCTTGCTTTAGCTACAAGTATGAAGAACTTCTTAAAAGAGATACAGCTGTCCTTGAGACAGCTCTTGCTTTTTTTGGCAAAAGATTTATCTTTCACTTTGTTCTGCTCTTTGTACTTTAATCTGCATAAACATCAAATCTGTGATCTTATTTTTGAGACTATCATGAATTAGCACTGGTTGGGAGAGGGTTTTCATTGAAAAAAAGATTAATTAAAATGCACTGAGACGAAACTAGATAGTCTTTTGCCTACCTACAAACCAAGTTTGAACATGACACTCTTAAGGATAAAAACTTCTACCCTGTGCAAATTCAGAGGGAAATAAAACACTACCCCTCTCTTTTATTTGCTTAATGCAAAATAAGATATTCTACAGATAAAAAGGTAGCTACAGAAAACCCACAGGAACTATTTCTTCAGCAAGTAGTATCAAAAGTTCACCTTACTGAACAAAATCTTCCCTAAGCCCTTTGTAAGGGGAGTGTGCTGCAAGAGAGAAACACACCTTTGTGAGAGGTTAAGAGGAAAGTCATCAGAGAATTGAATTAGTATCCTTTTCTTTGGACTTACATTACCATCTTTCCTTAGCTCCTGCTCTCCCTCCACTTCCCTCTAAAGCTCAATTTATCTTTTTCATCTTTTCACTCTTCTGTCGTAATTGATGATTTCCTTTCTTCTCTTTCCTAAAAGTTTATATAAGAGCTGGTCATAATTTGGAGTGATGGGATGAAAGCAAGACAGCAAAATACAGTCTGAAAACTCAAGGTTCTTGTCAAGGATCAAAGAGTCTAGCAATGCTGTGACAGATGTGAGAGGGTAGATCTTTCACTATATCTTAGTCTGAGACAGACCAGGATCATAAGTTTTGCCAAAATGTCCTTGTTTCGGCTGGGGTTAAACCACAACACAAAGGAAAACCTGAAGCCAGCGGCAATCTCAGCCATGCTCTGATCTTTTTCATCTGCAAATCTTTCTTTATGTATTTTCCAGTTAAATTAAAATCTGCTTGCTTTTTTCTTCCCTTAGCTATTCCTAGACTTCATCTATTTCTCATTCCACAGAACCTCTGGAGGGTGTTTTTTGTGGTGCTTTTGCATGACTGACATTTAGCTTTGTTTGAAAACAGCAGGAAGCGTTATGCTATGAAGTTCAGCATGTACCTGCCTGAAATTAGCTGTAAGACATCCATGCTATTGTATTGCTTTGCATGGCAAGGTTTTGGTAGCTTGGGGGGGGGGGGGGGGGGGGGGGGGGCGGTTACAGGGGTGGCTTCTGTGAGAAGCTGCTGGAAGCTTCCCCTGTGTCTGACAGAGCCAATGCCAGCCGGCTCCAAGTCAGACCCACTGCCAGCCAAGCCTGAGCCCATCAGCAATGGTGGTAGTGCCTCTAGGATAACGGATTTAAGAAGGGGAAAAAAAAGGTGCTGGGGCACAGAAACTGCAGCCAGAGAGAGGAGTGAGAACATGTGAGAGAACCAACCCTGCAGACCCCCAGGTCAGTGCAGAAGGAGGGGAGGAGATGCTCCAGGCGCCGGAGCAGACATTCCCCTGCAGCCCGTGGGGAAGACCATGGTGAGGCAGGCTGTCCCCCTGCAGCCCATGGCAGCCCAGGGAGGACCCCACGCCGGAGCAGGGGAAGAGTGTGAGGAGTCCTCCCCCTGAGGAGGAAGGAGCGGCAGAGACAAGGTGTGAGGAACTGACCCAACATCCATTCCTCATCCTCCTGTGCTGCTGTAGGGGAGGAGGTAGAGAATCCGGGAGCGAAGCTGTGCCCGGGAAGAAGGGAGAGGTCGGGCAAGGTGTTTTAAGATTTGGGCTTATTTCTAATTACCCTACACTGGTTTGATTGGTAATAAATTAATTTTTCCCCAAGTCAAGTCTGTTTTGCCTGTGGTGGTAACTGGCAAGTGATCTCTCCCTGTCCTTATCTCAAGCCATGAGCCTCTCGCTATATTTTTCTCTCCCCGTCCCGCTGAGGAGGGGAGTGATAGAGCAGCTCTGGTAGGCACCTGGCATTCAGCCAGGGTCAACCCACCACAGGTATTCAAGAAATTTTAAAGTGAGGTGGTGTATAAAAGTGAGGCTTTCTAGACACTAAATAGCAACCTAGAATTCATTTTTTTAGTTCAGAAAATCAAAACTTATTAGAGTTTGAAACACGCAGGAAAATTGAAACAGACTGAGACTAACAGGAAAAACCTTTTGATTATTTAAGTATTTCTTAATTAACAATTAGGACAGTGAAAGATGTCATGGCATGAGAACAGCAGGGTTTGGTGCTCACAGTGTTGTTATAAAAAGACTGTAGAATGGAAAAAAAACCAGATACAAATGATCATATTCCCCAAAATCTGTGAGCTATTGAAATAATTCATTCTGTAGCAGACATCACTCTCAGAAGACATCAGCTGGAGAAGTTCTAGAAAGCTACAAAGGATTGAATCAGGGTTTGGAAAGTGGAAACTATTATAAAATATTAATTAATGCTGCCACATTCCTATTACAATTACTCACATATCTTATCTCTTTTTCAGTAAGAAAAGTAACTTGGCTGACCCAAAAAATAAAGATGCTACCCTTCCAGCCAGACAGTATATCAGTCTCCATCTCAATCGTATGTCAACTGAATAAGGTCCAGAAATTAGCCGAAAGTTCATGGCATGATATAGTTTTAAAAATGAATATGCTATTATAAGTAACTCATTTAAAGTTAAAGCAGATTTTTAAATAGTTGACTTTTCATTCTAGGCATGACCTAATTGAGAGGTACGAACCAGAATGAAGCATCAAGGATATTGCAAAGCTATTCTCTAGAGCTATGCAATATAATGGAGTGAAACCTAAACTCCAGGTAGTGAACCTGAGTGATTTTTGTGATAATTTTTTCCAGTTAGGAAAAAAAATTCTGAATCATGCAGCAGTGCTCCAACTTACACATATACATCAATCCTTCGTTATCTGCATGATTTTTGGAGAAAAATTTACAGTGCCTACTTAGTTGACATTCAGATGTTGCTAGTTTGGTAAAATTATAACCTATTTGCTGAAAATACCTTATTAGGGTGTTGATCTCTCCATAAAACAGGAGAATGTGAAGGGACAGTGTTTTTCCTCCATTATAGCATATTATCTTACTTTTGTGACATTAACCAGCACATCTGATACTAACATAAGAGATTTCCAATTATTCTTGCTTATTTCTCTGTGCCTCTTTGAAGTGCTATAAAGAATAATACTTATTAGGAAGAAATATTCCAGATCCTTCAGAGATGTTACAGGTCACTGAACCAGCTCTTAGCCAAACTGCTATTAAAGAACTCTTTCAGCTAGGAAGCTGAGAAATCGTATGTATACGTCTCTACTAAATCTTGCTTTCTGAAGGAGGGGGCTGCACCAAGTAGGAACAAGAACTGCTGCACAGCTACATGGGAGAAGCAAGCAAGCAAACTAAGCAAAAGCTTAGAGGGGTCAGCCATCAGCAAAGATTCCTGCTGGGCAAGGAATCATGTAAATGCCAAAGCAAAAGGTGAGCTCAGAGCAATTATATGCTAGAGAATTTTTCACCAACAGGCTGTTGCCAATGCAACAGACATTATTACAAACGTAAAGTCTGAAAAAACTGTATATTATGGCATCTAAATCACTTACCCTAGTTTTCCACACTGCCCATGGTCTGTATGCCATAGCCTGGGAGCCAGAGTAATAGCGTGTCTTCACTGTGATCAAGATGAGGCTGCACTTCATAGACATGGACCCTGTTTAGCTATGAGCTGGCTGGTTCAGGTGACAGTGCCCTGAGCTCTGTGCTTGTGATGGTTAATTGCTACCTGGTTTAAAACTAGCTTGGGAACATTTACACAAGTTGAGATCATGCCTCCAGCTGCTGTATAACCAGATGCTTGGAAAAGATGCTCCAATTTATTTCAATTTATAACTATAATTTATAACAATTTATTATACCTGGAAAGCTTTTAGGATCAGGCTTTTATTGGAATGATTGCGATGAGATGACAATCAATATAATGATTGGCATTCAGTATAGCGAGAATCAGTACACTGATTGTTTTGAGGTTTTGTGTTCATTTGTTTGTTTTGCAAATTGAGACAGAAATCCCTAATAAAACCCTTTAAAAATTGCATCAAAACTCCTACCATTTCCTATGATATAGAGTCATGTTTGAGCTGCTTGAAATCCCACAAGGGCAGAGTTACTAAATTTACACTTGACATTGGCAAGCCAATTGCAGTCTTATCTGCAATATATTTTAACTTTTTATAATGAGGTTAAATATAAAGTTTTCTTCTCATTACAGTTGCCATCCTGCCTTCCAGTTAGTTATCAACGTCTACCGATAACGGCTATTTTCCCATCACTTAATATTGAGCAATTTAGAAATATGGTGATCATTTATATAAAGTAAATACAACTCTGCTATCCATTAACCTTTTTTTGCAAACAGATGCTACAGCATTTGGCTGAAAACAATCTACCTTGATCCCCTTATGCACAGCCACAGATTCCACTTAGTATACATACCATTGACGTCAGGCATAAACAGACCAAGAGCAGCTACACCCACACGCCTTTGATGTCAGATGTGATCTAATTCACAACAGGTTACAACAAAATTAAATCCACAGAAGGCAGCAGATTGATATGGCTGTAAAACCAAGGGGATCACACGTTAAACACTTCAGTCTTTCCACAGATGGAGGACTGCATACAGTGTTATATTAGAAACAGAGGCCTATGTTAATAAGCAACCTGACCTTTGTTTGAAATTTATAAATAGAATCAGAACATCTTTTAATTTTCTTGACTTATTTCCTTTATAAACAGATAATGCATCTTTATGGCTTGTTCTGATGCATATCTAGCACATTGCATGTTTATGTCTTGATTAACTTCCTGGGCTACACTACAACCAGAAGCAGAAATTCTAAAGTACTTTGGAAAAGCTTTGTTTTTATAGTACTTTTGACATAATCAAAACCAGCAAGAGCTAAAAATGTTTCAGAAAAGTATATTCACATTGCTCAATTGTAGCGTTTTGGTTGAAATTTCAGAATTCGCAGACCACACCTAGAATAAAAAGCAATGGGCTAAACTAAAGTGAAGGAAATTTTAGAAGGAGGTGTTAAGGAAGTCTTCCTAACAGTAAATTAGGCACTTGAATACCTAATCTAGGATTACCACAAATGTTTAAAAAATAGGTCAGACAAACACATCATGAATAGCTACAAATACACGAGAAGCAGAAGGTTCGTCTGGCTGACCTGAGAGGCTCCCTCCACCCCTATTTTCTACAAATACACTAGCATGACAACTAACAATATTTTCAGATAATTAGTTCTAACCCTCACTTTAGGTATAGCATCAGTCTTGCTCATCCCAAAAATCCTACTACTTTTCAAAATATTCTTTCCAAATCAACAGATGCAGTAAGACAGACTCCAGTACTCTCTCTCAAGTGTTTCATGTGCAGGTTTCTACTTCTCTAATTTAAGAGGGAATTCTCATCCAGTTTTCCCAAGCCTGTCCCCACACAAACACATGCTAACTCTGGACTATTTTCTATTGCCTCTGCTTTTTCTAGTACTGGAGAGCCACAGGATGGTTCAGCATAAGAGATTGAGATACTGTGGGTTAAGTGGACCCAGGTACGAATGCAAGAGGTTAAACCAGTTCCTTTCCTGTCCCGTAAACATCCATTCCAAATATTCAATAGGGAAACATTGAATGCTAATTTTTATAAACAAGTGACTATAAAAGGTATGGGCTTTTACTGGAAAAACAGTAAAAATAATAAAGCACCTTTTCAATATGTGCTAGTGTAATATGTCATGTTTTGCTTTTCAGGAGTATTTTTGTATCTTTGGAGTATAAGCTAAATTAGCAATTTATAATGAAAATATGATGATCTTAATTGCAATAGAGCAAATTACACACTTAATAGGATGTGCATGCTATTTCTAAGCAGCTTACTGTATTTTCCCATCTCCCCCAGTTAAAAAAGCAATAAGCCATCTGCAGATGTTTATGTATGAAATCCAAAATAGGGAAAACATTTGCACTACAAAACAGATAAGATAATTGAAAATGAAATTGCAAGATAAGGTGTTTGACAGGGCGGAGGGAAGCCACACAGTGGAAGAAAATCCATCCCCATGACTACTGGTCCTTTCTCCTCCCCGCTCATTGCTGTTCGCCTCTTCTTGGATTCCAGAGCTTGTTTTATTCCTCAGCAGCCTTTCCACAGACTGCTGGATTCAGTCACAGTTGGAAATTGTGAAACTGTGGTTTGTTTCCGAAAGAGAAGAAAGAAGAGTTTAAGTATCGCTTTAGCAGCAGATAGCTTTGCTTTGGATTCTTTTATACACAAAGGAGATGTGTTTGCTGGCTTTGTAATTAACTCAAAAAGGGAAAAGAAAAGTTGTTAAGGGCAGTGTGGATATGACTTGAATTTTTCATCAGGTAAGAAGTCAGAAAATACATAAAACTGTGGCAAATACTGAAATATATCTTTTAAAGGATTATTGTATTCTGTACATCCTATATTTAAAATTGAATGGAAAGTATCTTCCAGATTTCATCTATGCAATACTTTGGGACTTAATAAACAGACGATGTTGGCAACCAAAACATTTACTGGTCACTTTGGAGGGATGGGACTATGCATCTTTAACATAGGTAAGAAAATAATTAGGAAAGAAAGCCTTTTAAAAGCTCATTTTATTTTCTACTATGCTTTTAACTTTATTTTGTTTATGCACGTTTCAGTAATGTTTCTGCACCTAGAGGAATGAAACAACTAGGCTAAGTGGATCATCATTTCTTATAGTGTTTCTCTCTGTAACTCTCATTGTGGTAGAATATCTTGTTCAAAATGCATGGACTGGGGAATGCAGTAATTAGTTCTCTTATTAAACACTTCAATCCAATTCTGATATCAGCTGTAGTTGCAGTTCAAGGATGCTGATTCCACTAATATTTATTAGCTTAAAAAAATGCCAGTATGTATTACAATAGAGTTCAGCATGCTGCAGCAAGTACTAGTGTAACTTATTTTTCTAATGCTATGAATATTGCACATGTTTAAATGAGGCAGGTGTAATTGTTTTATTGCCAAGGAAATATTTAAATTGCCTTGCAGTATGACATGTGCTAAAGACTACACTTTTTAACTCACAGTACAAACCAAACAGTGAAAAGAAATTAATCTTTTTTCTGAAAAAAAGGACAATGTAGATGATCAGCGTGCCTAAAGCTAATGTAGTGAGTGAACTGATCAGAAGGTCAGTACAGGGACTTCCCCGTAATGGTAGAAAGTGCCAAAGAAGCCCTATCGCCCACATTGAATTCTTGGGAGAGGACATTCAGCACTCGCTATCAAACCATGTTGTGCAACCATGGATAAATAAGCAAGCATAGCAAATAGTGCATAAAATATTACAAACCTGGCTCAGCCTCATGCCCTTTGAGTCCCCACAGCTTCTCCTGCTCACATAAAGAGCAGGGAAGAACAGAGCTTGTCTTTGAAGGTATCTTGCTTCTAAGCCAGATCCCCTGCTAACACCTGATCTTTTCTCATGAAGGGCAGGGCTCAGATCTGCGCCAGTCAGGTGAATACCACAAGCAGTGCGCAGAGAAAGATCACGCTTGGGATAAAGCAGCCAGACTTTAGACCTTTACACATCTCAAGTGGCAGTAAAGCTCACCAGGGTAACATTTGGCCTCTTGTCCTTCCAGGACATGCATCCTTCTGTGTGATAAATCCAGCCAGGCAATTAGTCTGCTCCAGGGAAAAGTGGTTTATAGCGCATTCCAAGAAATATGTTGCCTGAAGGTGCTGTTGCTCAGCCACATCATCGGTTTCTGCAGGGTGTGACTGTGGTATCTTCAGAATCCCTTTTATTTCTCCTGGACTCATTAGGAGAAGAGTTTTTGCAAGCTGGTGCACACAGAGTTGGGTACATAGCTCTTGCTCCTGCCCTACTGGAGTGGGGACACCTGCAAGGGACTACAAAGTCTATCTGAGCCACTAGACTTCAATAGCTTTTGCAGCATGATTGTCCAGGTTTCTATGCCATTCCCTCAATATAGCTGTAACCAAGTCAGGTGGGTTATTTAGGGAGACTACAGGGCTTAATGTTAGCCCCTGACCACAAATTAAGTCATATTTGGAACATGAGGGCCACATACAGTCACATAAATCTACAGCTGCTTCTTGCTCCAACATGACTACACTAGTTAAAAAGTGTGTTTTAATCAGAATGAGAGTGGTAATAGATGCTCCAAAGGTGGTTGTGTTGGGTTTTGGGGAGTTTTTTAGAACCTTAAATTGAAGCACCCAAGCTAATGCCAAGCAGAAGTATCAGGATAAAGTAGTCCAGGATATAACTCTAGCTGGAATATTCTTTGAGTGCCTGGGGGCAAACAGTTACAGAATCATAGTCCTCAGGTTAACCCTGGATTTGGTGTTTAATCTCATGCAAGCAATCAAACATTTTTTATTCCTTAGTGATTAAATGATGGCAATGATTTCTATGAAAAGGTTGATAAATCTTCTACACATGAACAGATTATTTCTAGTAATAATGAAACATCCACTTATCCCTTCTTCTTTTTGCGCATCCTTTTTAACTTCCCACTGCTTCTTCATCCTCCTTTCTCCACAGGTTCTCAACACTATGGTATTTATTACTAGGGGTGAAGAATGACCTCCTTCCAGCTAGTTTTCCAATAGTTCCTACTTCAAAAAAGAATTAAGGTGAGTTAGAGTTGAGTTTTGAAAGGTATATGTGTAGAACATATTTATCCATCTTTCAGTTTTAAAAGTAACTCTTTACATCCCTCTTTTTTCCTTTCCCAGGTTGGAAACAACCTCTTTCTGGCCAGAAAGTTGGTGAGCCTTTGATTTAAGAGTAACTTTTTAAATTGGTGATAAATTCAAACCCATCAAGATCTTCTGCTGAATCTAATTCTTCCCATTAGTATTAGTTTTATAACAGAATTGTACTAATATCAGATTTTTGCTTGACAGCAGTTTAAGTGAGAACTGAAAGAACAATCAGCTCCGTGTCTCTTGAGTACATGTTGCACTTACCACAGAAAATTTGGGGGGTGTCATTTGTCAAACTTGTACAACAGTGGACGGTGTGTAGGGAAATGAGACAACTTTTGGCAACTACTGATATGGAAATAATTGTGTGTATCGCTACGATGTGATCTTTGTTTGGTTTACATTTTTCTCAGATTAGATTGAGGAAAAAGGACATTCTATCTTTAATATATAAGCAGAACAGGAAACTCCCTTAAAGATGTCATTCATAGAGGTGTTGAATATCACTTAAGCTCAAGCACACATAATTTTGCTTAAGCCAGAAGAATTTGGTGTATTAGCTCACATTGCTTTGTAGTTCTAGAGAAAATCTAAGTGCGACGTCTAAGCTAGCAATGTGATGGCAGGACCCTGTTCTTCTTTTTTGATAACAAAAAAGCAACAGATTATCCTCATTGGAATTCCTTAACCTTGCTAAATCTTTGGCTGAGACAGATCTTAAGATATTTTATTCTGAAAAGCAAAGTTTATCCACGGTTGGTAAAAGAGGATTTGTATGAAAATGTTCATACAAGTTTAATCAGAGCCATCACTGCTGTTTCTTATACATCACAATCAGCTACAGGTCTGTAACACTGTCAGTGCAGAACCTCAGAAAGGTAGCATCAACCTCCACCCATATATATATATATATATACACACAAAACCACTAATACTCAACCACTGGCTTTTCCAGTGCTGGAATTAATTATATTAGACTTGCTCAAAACTTCAAGGACACCAACTATAACGATAGACTCATAGTAATCATTGCCTTGGAAAGCTCCATACAAGGTATATTCTAAATAATACTAGGTTTTGTCCATAGGTTGGGAGATGCTTCACAATGGATAAAGCCATTCAGCATCCCAGTGAGATTCTGTCTAATCAAACTGTCTCTAACATTAGCTATTCTCAGTTTTTGAATTTTGATACATGCCAATCTTCCTTCCTTGCAGAATTCTTGCTTATTACAGCCTACACATTAGTTACAATAGTGGGGCTTTTTGGAAATCTTTGCCTGATTATTATAATAAAGAGACGGAAAGAAGCTCAAAATGTTACCAATGTTTTGATTGCCAACCTCTCTCTATCAGATGTCTTGATCTGTATCATGTGTATTCCTGTCACGGTTGCATATACCTTAATGGACTACTGGATATTTGGGGAAGCTATGTGTAAAATAAGTTCTTTCATACAAAGTATATCTGTCACAGTCTCCATTTTCTCACTTGTACTGATCGCTATTGAGAGATACCAGTTAATTGTGAACCCACGTGGCTGGAAGCCTAATATTTCACATGCTTACTGGGGAATTCTTTTCACCTGGGGCTTTTCCCTCATAATATCCATTCCTTTTTTAATCTTTCACCGATTAACTGATGAACCCTTCAAACACCTGTCTTTCCATAATGATTTCTACAAGAACAAGGTTGCTTGCATTGAAGCATGGCCATCTGTTACAGAACGACTGATTTTTACCACTAGTCTGCTGGTTTTCCAGTACTGCTTCCCACTGGGGTTTATTTTTATCTGCTATCTCAGGATATTCGTATGTCTTCGAAGGAGACATGGTAAAACAGACAGAATGAGAGAGAATGAGAGCAGACTAAGTGAAAACAAAAGGATTAATATCATATTGATATCAATTGTTGTGACTTTTGCAGCTTGCTGGTTGCCTCTCAATATATTCAATGTTATTTTTGACTGGAACTATGAGGCACTAATGAGCTGCAATCATAATCTGGCATTTACAATATGCCACCTTGTGGCCATGATCTCAACATGTATCAATCCCATCTTTTATGGATTTCTCAACAAGAATTTTCAGAAGGATTTGATCGTATTAGTTCACCACTGCAGATGCTCAGCATCACAAGAGGAGTATGAAAATATTGCCCTTTCAAATCTGCAAACTGATGCATCTAAAGGATCTTTGAAATTAAATAATCCCCCTGTGGATATCTAAAAAATCCAACAGCAGTTTCCAAAATTTTCTATTTTGTTGCAGATGATCTCTTTCTGTAGGTCTTGATCATGTTACTGCTGAGTTTAGAGGAAGTCTTTGCCATTTAGCTCAGCAAAAACTGGAGTATGCTCCCATAGGCATACTCTTAACAGGTACCTCATGATAGTATTAATGCTAATAAACTGCTTCTAAGAGTCCTAAATATCAATAATAATGAATTATAAACAGTATTAACATCTTACTTTTTTAATCCACAGTTTCCAAGTCACTGGCATACTAGCTTAGCACCAATAAAAATATTTCCATTTCAGCCACTGATGCAGTTGTCCTTCCTAAACACCTGGCCTCACCCACTTAAACTATGAATACTATGGCACTCCTAACTTCATCAGCCTTTTCACAGATGGTTTTCTGGCCTCTTAATTTTCCAGTACTACATTGTTTCCACCTCTGGTTAATCTGCACAACAGTTTATAGGCAGTTCATACTGCAAGGAAGGCCCTTTAAGTTATCCTAAGCCTCCACCACCTTCCTTTCAGCCCCAGCATGCAGTTTGCTTTGGTTTAGTATCAGTTCAGCCTAGAAATTGTATTTTAATAAGGGAAAAGGCTAGAGTGGGAATTTCTTTGGGGGTGGTTGTTGTTTTTTAAATGAGCACTAATACAGGCACCATTTGATGTACTGAAAATTCCACTCAGATTTATGCTGTTCAAGACGAAATACATATTTAGCATTTATCCTAAAAGCATTGTATCGTACTCCAAACCACCAGTAGAGATCATTGCTTTTTCTGTTACCATCATTACTGGTCCTTAAAACAGACCTTTTAGATTCTCCATTATCGAACAAACACACTATGAATTCAGAGTAAATTTTGCTTTAGCTACTTATCCAGGTTATAAGTTCCTCTTTGAGTAGAAAATTAGGTTGGTTTGCATTTTAATTTCACAAATATCTTTCCCCACATTTCTGCACTAGCAAGAGGCCACACTTGAGGTGGATGTGTTCATTTCTGTTAGACTGTGTTTGAAAATAGTTTCTTTTGTGACAGAGTGCATAGAGGCCTAAAGGTGTAACACTGAACACAACTTTTCTCAAACTAAAACATTTTAAAAAACATTTTCCAGTTTGGCCATAAAAAAATAACCAAACATATTCTTCATCCATGCTACAGTGCCAATATAAATAATCAGTTAATATTGGGCTGTTTAAATACAATACTTAGAACACTTTAGTCCAGCAACTCACCATGCTTTCTCTTGTTCAACTTAAATGCAATTAATCGCCTGTATTGCTAAAGCCCCTTCTTTTTTTTTTTTTTTACTTCCAAAAATCACCCTTCTTTTAACATAAAATTAATTAATCTGGTACATAAAATTCCTTGTAATTTATTCTCTAACTTCAGCAATTTACCGATGACCCACTTAAGCAAAAAGAATTAACATTCAGATTACAATCAGCTCCTTGATGATTCAGCTGTGATGAAACTTACCTTAAGGCTATAAAATTCTCTTGGACAGGGACCATCATCTTCTATAGCCATACAGTTCTTAAAGGATTCCATCAGGCCATCATTCTCTTGTTCTGCTGCTACAGCATTAGCACAAACTGTCTGCATTGCTCCACTCATCAGACGAGCTCTGGGAGAAGAACATCACAAGCTCTTGCCCCTATACTGGATTGTGAAGAGCTTCCTGATTCATGCTGAGCACGATGACCTCATTGAAATCTATTAGGGCCTGATCCCATTGAATTCATAAGGGCAGCACTACTCACAAGAGCTAGAATGGCAGAATTAGCGACATGGTAATCAAGTATTTGAGTGAGAGGTATGGACTAGTTTTGGCAAAATTTAGTATTTTTTTCTAATTAGATCAAATATCACGCATGTGAAGTAGAGTGCATGAACCATAACTAAAACACCTGCCTTGTTCATCATAGAAAAAAAAACCCAGAAGACAGATAAATACCTAATAAGGGCTAATGATCCGACTGTTGAGAGTATCCTAGTATTAATTATTTCCATTAACTCCAACCCTCAGTCACTGGGCTCCCTTTATTGCTGATACACACCATCTGCTTGACCAGTGCAACAGGCATTTAACCAAGTAGAAAGCAGTAACTTACAGTCAACGGTTCTGCTGACATATCGTGCATAATCAGAGTGGCTGGTACGTGCTTTGGTGAAGGGGAGGTGATGGAGTTGGTTGTCTGATCCATCGGTGAGACTCCAGGGTCATAAAGTGATTAATTATCTCCATTTCACTTGCTTAACTGAGAGCAAATCTGATCCAGGATTTTCACTTTTCTTGGAGATTCCAATACCCATACAGAAAGCCATCCAATATTGTCAGAAGATCATTCACTGAACAGAGCATTTTAACAAATTACTGTGATATACCTGCTAGAGGCTGGCTTATCAGCTGCATTTCTCCAAGTCTGGAACACAAATCTATACCACCATATCCCTCATATTTAAGCACACTGTTTACAGATTCAGGGCCCATGCTTAAAGCAATTCACAAGCACATGACATTCACAATATACTCTAATTTATTAATATTAGACATGATAGTTCAGATTACTCTCAGTTCTCATCATAGCAAACATCTCAGACAGTATTTAGTGTTTGAATCAGGCCCAGCTAAGACTCCCACGTGTGAACTTGGCCTAAGTGGCTCCCACACCAGTATTCCCACCCCATAGGATGCCCAAGTGTGCTTAGTTTTATAGCAAAGGTGGGTTTAGTATCAGGCCCCAAGTGGTTTAAATACAGCCACAAAATGAACCAGTAGGCCAGTAGAAACTCTTGTGACCTTAAGAGAAGGCCAGGGATGCTGATGGATCGTCTCCCTTTACTGTCTCTCCCTACAAGTGCTTGGGCAGTCTGTTTCTGTGGCATTAAACAGCTGGTGGGGAAAAAAAAAAAAGAAAAAAAAAAGGTTGCTATTGCTTTTTGTAACACCAGTCGTCTACTCCTGACATCCCCATCAGAGTTAAGCAATCAATTTTTCCAGTCTGAATCTTGGCATAAGAGGGTTCTTAGTTATCAGGTGGAAGCTCTCTGAGCAGTGAAACTGCTTCAGAATCTAATGTGAATAATAATACTTGTGCCTTGATTTCTTCTTGTCATTTCTTCCTAACACTTTCATTTGACTGAAGTGCTGATGCTCCATTTCTGTTCTGAGCATTCAGTTATCAAGTATCTCTTTTCTTAATGCTGCACTTTTAAAAATCATTCCTAACCAAACAGAGTATCATCACTGTCTTGAAGACACGGCCCTTCACGCTGCATGTTCTCTCATTACATCCACTGGCTTTATATGCAGTCTGATATCTAATTTCCAGACAAGTCAATAAGAGTGAATTGACTTTGACAGGAATAGGAACAGACAAAGATCAGTTGCTTACTTTAAATACATAAGCATTATGGACTCCATCGTGGTGTGTGATGGTGATGTACGGAACTGTGCAATATGCAGTATTTAAAGATTGCTCAAGTCATAATATTAAACTGACAAATGTTGCCCTGTGTTAGGTGATGCTGATAACTTTATCTTCCCTTATTTTATTGGTATAGCAAGTAGACAAAATTTTAACAGCCTTGCTCACCAGACTGTTGTTACTTGGTGCAACCAGATGAAGGACTGTCAGCTTCCTCAGGGGAGCAGAAAAATGGAATTAATTACAGAAAGCTAGAGGGGGAACCTGAACTCCAGAATGCTATCCAAATGTACAAACAAAATCTTAACAGTGATGGTTTTTAAAAAAAACTGCATCAGAGCTTTGTTCAAGTGGTTCAGTCATGTAGACCAGACCAATATATTTATAAACATCCTTGTAAATTAATATATCCTTACATGTATTTGTATTTTATGGTTGATTGGCTTAACTGTAAGCACTTATAACTAGAGTTAGATACTTGGAAAATGGCATTCATTGTGAAAATTATTCCATTGAACAGAGCGCTCAGTTGATTATTGACTGTAATTACGTACATGGACAAAAGCAGTGCCGTTGCTGTGTGTTGTTTAAATACTTTGATTCTTCCCGTCTACTGACAAATAAATATTACCCTGTATAAAACTGCTATGTTGCCCAGCTGGTAAATTTTACTGCCTATAATCTCGATAGGACACTTCTCATGCAAACAGTTCTGGAAACTGGTTTAGCATTTCACATGCTCACTTATTAGATAAACAGAGATCAGTGAAAAATTAGATATTTGCTTTTTTCCAGAAGAGAGTAGGACTTAAAAACAGCTAGAGGACCTTCTCAAGGCTCATGGTGCTGACCTACTTTTTGGTGGAGAAGGACAGAATGATAAAACAGGGAAGTTTCAAGTGAATTTATGCCTCAAGAGCAGAGCAACTTTTTACTATGGTACTTTATGATTTGTACTCAAATACAATGAATGTGTTTGGAATACTGTTTTCTTAGACATTTTGCAGATATGTTGAATAATATGTGCAATTTGTCAGAGTGGAAGTTTCCCTTCAGCAGCTCAGGAAATTTTACCTGTAGCACAAACACTGAGAGAGCTCTTCTGAGCGCTGCATTGAAGCCTCGTTGGTACATATTCATTTCCAAAGTAGCATCTACTACTGTGTTTTGATTCATCAATATTGAAGTAAGAGAAAGATACTTCCGATTTTTCTTGCTTAAGCCAAAATGTTCATACCACATTTGCCTGCATTATCAATATTTTATCACATATGATAAAAATCTCCTGGGATTTAACAATGACACATAGTACTGGGACAGATTCCAGCCTTGAAGATGAGATGCTTTTATTTTACCCAACCCTGACCCCCTGCAAGTGGCAAATGATAGTCAGGTTCTATTTTTGCATTATACTTTTCAAAGTTACATCACAGCTGCATCAATCGCAAGACGAGAATATTTCACCCTGACATAACTGTAAATTAACATTCAACTAAATTGTACTGCAACAGGTACAACTCTGCAAAACACTAGAGCTGACTTTCAGGGAGATAAATTTTGCCTCTAAGAAGTGTCTGAAATTCTAGAAAGATTCTAGAAAGAAATAGAAATTATGGCAAGGCAGGTAACGACATACTTACAGAAATGCGGCCATATAAGGCAATTACAATACGGTATTTTATGCCATCGCTCTTATTTAGCAAGCTCTGCTCCATGCCTCTCGAAGCACATCTTGATTTTAGCCTACTTTCCTATAGAAACAAAGCTCATGCCATTATGCTTCTGTCCTTTTGACCCTGATAACAATTGAGCTGTTGGCCAATCTTAAACACCTGTGAAAGGATAAATGTGTCACAGATTATTACTCTCTTATCTTTGGAAGAAGGGTGGGTGGCTAGAAGACAGGAATGCAGATTGCCACCCCCACTGAAATGTTACACGTGCAGCAGTACGTGCTCAGTTCTGCACTACCTGATCAGAAGATGCACAGCTTCAGACTAGCAAGAGCACATGCTGTCCATTGCCCGGGAAGGGTATCAGAATTTCAGAGAGATGATACAGAAGTTTTGCCCCAGCATTTGGGATCCTTTGAAGTTAAAAAAACAAACAAACAAAAAAGAACCCGCACACAAGTTGCCACATTATGTCCCCATTACGCTGTCATAAATGCATCAAAACCTTAGCGTTCAGGTGGTCGTGAATGGCATTTTTAAACATTTATGACTCTTTTTCCAGGTTGAAATGGCCTATGGGGCAGAGTAAAAACAAAGTAAAAAGAAGACAACAAAATATCACCAGTGACAAAGAGAGCTTTTAACCAAAACATTATCTTGGGACTCGCAAACTATCATGGTCTAACTATGGCAAGTCCTCTAAGCCCTGCACCTCCTTTCCCAACTTCCTCCTGTTCCCCATGCACGGACTGTGTGTGGCAGGGGCTGTTTTACAATCCGCACAGAGCGGCCAACACAAGCCATCTTCTTACCTGGAGTTCTGGAGTTTATTAATGGAAATAAAAGAGGATTTGGCTTTCAGGAGAAAAATCATTCTTTAAATTCACAGACTCACCTTTTTCTTTTTTTTATCTCATCTCCCCACTTTTCGCAGGCCCATCACAGTAGATGGGTGATAAACCAAGCTATTAGGTTATATGAAGCTTGCTTCATCATATAAATATTTGGTT
Organism: Astur gentilis; assembly: GCF_929443795.1. NCBI lineage: Eukaryota > Metazoa > Chordata > Aves > Accipitriformes > Accipitridae > Astur > Astur gentilis. Next base: position 18,072,185 of record NC_064905.1, on the reverse strand, counting down.
TTCTTCTCCTTTGTTTTGAATAGTACTCTGAGAGGAGAGCAAATCTATAGAAAAGCTTTGAGTAACCTCACAACAAAGGGTCAGATGGACTGCAGATGTACTCAGTGGAACCTCATAGGCTCCATAAATATAAAGGAACACTGTCCTTTCAATTCTATGCTAGTAAGACACTTGAAAATGTTCCACAATGGCAACCTTAGAAATAGCTTGTCTGCCATCATTCATTTTTATACAAGGTTCCTTTGGCATATAGCTTGGTTTCCATGCAAATGCACTGACTGATGTCTTTTATTTCATTTCATAGGCTTCTCTATTAGTCACAGGCTATTTACATAATGTGATGGAATTGGCACCTGTGCGGAGCTATTCTCTGTGCAGAATTCATTTCACCCTCATACCTAGTGAGGAAAACTTGTTAATTCATGTAGATGATAGGGCTATAACAGCTACATGCATTAGTTCTTCCAACCAAGAATGGCTACTAGAATCAGAAGCAGCTCTCAAAGTTTCAGGTCTCTCTAAAAAGAATCGCTTATACCCCCTTGCCAGCTCCATTTTTAGGTTGGAGACTTCTGCAGCGCTTACTTCCATGAAGCCAGAACCGCAGTCTCAGAGGTGGCTGGGAGAGGCACAGATTTCCCTGGCACACAATTCTGTAGTGACTGCTGTACAGCCTCCACCTCCACAATCTCCCAGGCCGTGGTTACTTTTCCCCAGCACATTCAAATCTCTCTCTCTCGTCCTCAATACATGCCAAGAGATTTATCTATTAACAAGCAACAAAATTACTGCTTTTGGGACGGTATAGTTGTGTCAGATGATCCCATGCTTTAATTTCTACCTGGAAGCTATCTCAGGATTTGGCATCACTACCACTACTACGAACCACCCCATGACTGTTAGTCGGATCATATTCCCATATTTCCTCAAGTACTTGGCCAATGGAAGCCATTTAATCCACATTTGATTGTTGGATTTTAGGTGGGGTGCTGTTTGTGTTTTGTTTGTTTTTCAAGTAAATGCAATCCCTGGTTTTTTACACTTGAGAAGTAAATCTAGGCAAGAATAAAATTCAAGTAATTTTGTGTGGATTGAAACAAGGAAGAAGATCCCAGAACAGTCCTCGTACTCTCTTTTGTCTCTCCAGAGCCAACTGTCCCATTCTTCTGGAATTTTCCTCAACAAAATTATCTAGCTGCCATCCCCTCCCCTTTTAAGTAACTCTGCAGGAACTTAACAGCAACTACTGCCTCGCAGTCCTTACCCATTCCCATTGCCTCTTGGACAGATTCCACTGCTGAAGGAGCTCTCTTCGGCTGCAGAAATGAATGCCAAACAGCCCAGATTTTGGGGAGGGGGCTTGACTCTGAAGTGGCAGGGGAGGAGCAGAGCTTCACGGAGTAGAACAGAGCCGAGACGAACACTCACAGGAGCTCAGACCCTGGAAGAGACTCAGGAAGATTCTGCAGGAAAATGGAGATCCAGTTTACAAGCCTTAGAGTAGATTGTAACAGCATGAAAATATACATATGTGTTTAACTCAGTAGACTGTGTCAACTATCTGGCCTTTCAGAGAAAAAATTCTATTTGAGCATCATAACTTCATGGGACATTTTTACAAAGATAAAAAGGCACAGAAACCATTTCATATTTAACTTGCACAGGAGGGAAATCCACATACACGCTGCAGCTGTGCCTGGATAGGTAAGAAATACGGGCTCTCCTTGCAGGAACACAAGGTCATCAGGTGCCCAAGATATTAGCAAGGGACCCCAAGCCTTCTAATGTAAGACTTAGGTCTTACAGCAAAGAGGACAAAAAAGCCCAAGACTATGGGCTGCTCTGAGAATACAGCTGACCTGTGGCTTTGCCGCAGGCTGGGCACTTTACATCCTCACTGAGTGGTTCTAAGTTTATTCCCTTTTGAGGAACTCCAAAGTAAAGGTCAGAGGGACCTCACCACACCCACAAGATAAACCTTTGGGAGGATAATTAGTCAGCAAATAATCTCTTTTAAGGTATTGAGGCCTAATATTCCACTATTTGTAAAGAATAGCTTTATCAGTCAACCTAGCAAGGCCGTCAGCATGGCATGATATCCTATCCAGCATACATTTATATTTTTGCATTTCAGATGGCTTAAAGTGCCTTATCGCTTCCAGCTTTTTATTCACAGACCTTTCTGACCATGTGAGTAGGTCAAATTCTCATTTACACCAAACGCACTGTGCACCCCTGCGCCTGTTAGAAATCAGACCCGAAGATCTCCTCCTTGGGACTTGTATCATTCATTTCAATCAACACCAAATATCTGTCTAAAACAGCCTATGCTTTCTCCTGAAATTGGCTCTCGACGGGGCTATTCCCGCAGGCACCGTCTGTCTCCAGCTCTTTGTCTCTGGCCGGAGCAGGGAGGAACTGTGGAAAATGTCACACTCCAGCAATTCTGAATGCCGCCGTCCGGGTTAGTGACCGTAAACGTGATCCTAGGAGAGCACATTCTCCAGGGGCATCCACAACCTTTGAGCACTGCAGAACCTCCTGCCAGCCAGGGTCAGACCCCACACTTGTTGGGCAGAAAACCCAAAACCTAAGGCATATGGGGGTATAACCATATTTTGAAGTGCTCTTTATTAACTAAAACCAGCTAAAACTTTGCCTGGGGTTAGGCATGCTTACAAAACCATCAACATACTACACTTAATTGTCAGCTGAAGTAACTGAAGTCCTGTGACTGACTAGGAACGCAAGCTTGCTGGCTTCTAATTAAAGATGAAGTTGAGACTCCTTCAAAAATTGGCCACAGAATTAGTATTGAATCCAAAAGCAAAATCTGAGTTGACTGAAAGGTCATCAAACACGAGGAGATAATTACTGCTTGATGTTCCAAGAAACCCAAGCTCTGACACTAAATCTAAAAAAAAAAAAAAAAAAAAAGCATGCTGGAAGCCTTTGATGAACGAGAATGATAACAAAAAGTTTCTTTCTTCCCTTCCCCATCATGCAAACAGACCAGGCACAGAGATACTGAGGGCATTATGCAAGAAAACCTCAACAATCATGTAAGCCCAAGTATCCTGTTAAACCTCACATCTTTATTCATTGAAATACAGAACAAATGAATTATTTCAAGGGAAAAGTAACTTTTTTTTTTGTTAGTATCATTTACTTTGCTGACTAATCAGTTTACAGAGTTGATTAGCTTTTGCTTATGCAGCTTTGACTCCTTGCCTCTTTCCAAAAGGAAAATATACAGTGTACTGATTCTAGGAGCACTAAAGTTGTGTTAAAAGGCTGTGTGGGGTTAGTGATAAAATACTTTCAGTATGCTTTTGCATGGAGGGGATCTGCAGCAGCTGTACAAAAAGCATTTGAGAACAGCAACAGCAAGTTATAAAGAAAAACAAATTATGAATGAAGAAAAATTATGAACAGTCAAATTAATATAATCAGGAGTTACAGTACATCTGTCGCTAAGAAATAATAGCTGTTTCTTGTATTCTTGGAAAAGCTCAGAAAAAGCAACTGCTAGTTTAATAATTAAGAAGTCTTTAAAAACATACAGAATGACTGAATCATTGAGGATGGGAAGGGACCTCTTGAGATCATCTAATCTAACCCCCCCCCCGTGCTCAGTAAGACATAATGCTTTTTCTGAAGTATAATCATAAATTTACCTAATTAAAACTTCAACAGAAGACTGCTCCTGGGAGAGCTGGCCATGGAGGAGCCGTGAGGGTGTGCGTAGCCAGCAGTGCCTGCATTTCTGCCATGGCACGTTGCTTAACCACCGCTGATCTCCATGGAAAGCTTGGTGCCGGCTCCAGTTCAGTATCTCCCCACCCTGGAGTATTTTTTTTTCTCTGTCCCAGTTCATGTTGTTGACAAACCGGGAGCTGAATTTTTTCAGAAAAATCAATATCCCCTGGTGGAGGCCACTCCAGCCACCAGCAGAAAGGCAGCTGTCGGGGAGGCAGCGGTGAGCAGACACGATGTGGAGCCACTGATGAAGCAGACAGGAGCCTGGTATGTCTGGGCAGATGTGCAAGGCAAAAAGTAATATTTTGTTTTTCTTTTTTGACCCAACAGGCCCAACCAGTGCTGAAATCAATAGAAATTAGTTTCCTGCTCACTTCATCTGTGGGATCCTGATGAGTTTGGAAGTTAAAGTTTCAGTACATGGTAGAGATATAGAAAAAGAGACCAGCAGAACTGCCTTAGATGACCAGAATCCAGAAATCCTGCAAATTACTGCCATCTACATTTTATATTAAACATGTTTGGAGAATGCTTGTCAAATCTGATCTTCAGCAATATGTGTCAACCTTTTATACTGACTTCATTTGTTTTACCTTTAGAGCAATTGAACTGGTTCCAGAGGCAGGTATTACCCGCATGCCACCTTTAACACAATCAGATTAGTGCCATGATTACTCTAAAAGCTGGAGCCTTGGTGCGGTGGTGAACTGAATGCTCAGCATTGAAATGAGATCACCTGAACAGAGCACACAGCCTGGCCCGCATTTCCAGCCCCATCTTGGAGAGGACCATGCTCACCATATGGTGCTCCTGCTATGCCTGTGCTATTTCTAGCTTCAAACACTGAAATTGGAACTGACAGATTTAAAAATAAGGCTTTGATCCTGCCAAGATGTCTGCTGACCACACCATAGACCCTTTTTGCTGGTTGTCAAACCAGCGTTGTGCCATGCTCCCTTCAGATGATCCCTGTTAGTCCCTTCATAATACAGGTTCACACACTTTGCTCTTCCTTACCCGATTCCTTTGACTTACTTTTACCTATATTGCTTTCTCTCCTGCTCTTCTTGGAAACCTATGTAACTGGATTTGAACGTGCTTTGACTCTGACATTATTTATCTAGCTGGAAAGAAAGCAAATGTATACTCTAAGCATTTCTTGAAAACCTCGGTCCACCATTTACCCGACATCCACCATTTACCCGACATGCACGAGGTACCACTTCTGCAGCACAAACAGACATCGCAAGGACTGGCCAGTCCTGTGCCCATCACCCTGCGCTCACCCCTCTGGGCACAGCGTCCAGTCAAAGTCTGGTGGAAAACCAGGTACTGATGACTCTTTCTCATCCAAAGTTGCCTACATCCCAGTGTCAGCTTTAGATAACGCTAAAAATAAAACAACAGTTTACCTAAAAGCATTAATTTCTACATAAATTTCTGGCTTTCTAGTTAATAGTCCTCTAAGGATTTTTTGGTAGACCAAACACTCTTTTCAAAGCAAATTATTAGGGCTGTATAAAACCCATCCTTTTTACTCTGCTGTTCATCATTTAGATTAATCTATTAACTAGCTTTAACATCTCAGCAGCCATCCTCCTGCAAAAATGAACACTTTGCAGTCCTAATCAAAAAGCCTTGAAAGGCTTCAGTATTCACAGGGGGTGGCAGAGTACAAAGGATATCTCCTTTGCACAGCGACTAACCATCTTAAATCCCCACAGCTGTAGCAAAGACAGAAATCTGGCTTGCATAGCACTTACTTCAGTGCACGGAGAACAGCATAAATGAACCACTTGGCATGTAGGATCAAAGCTAGGAAATGTGTCATTATCTGGGATGGTTATGGAGAGAGGAAGGTTTCACCCAGGCTGAGTTTCCAAAACAAAAAAAAAGGAAATGGATTACTCCTGTCTCAAAGCTCATCACCCATTTTTAGCTACACCAGGACAGAGAGTCCTGCAGTGCTCAGCTTGCTCTACCTGGATTTTCAGTTTCCCTCTCCCTCCTTCTCTCTACCACTCCATTACTTACTGGGAAAGAGCAAAGATGATGTTTCTCACAGTATTTAGCAAGAACACCTACATGATGCAACTGCCCAGCGCCTGGATTTAACAACCCGTAATTCAGGTTTACGAATCAGGACAATGCAAATCAAAGTTTTGATTTTTGGAAAAACAAACCAAAAAAAACCCCACCCAACAAAAAAACCCAACTTTGGGACTTTTAGCAGCTGTAGTGTCTACATCAAACAAGTTGTTTCCATTCACTTAGGTCATTTTTTAATTAAAAATAACAACTACAAAGCAATGGAAGTCAAAGGTTAGACTTTGGCACCATTAAGCAAGCCATGGGATTTTTACTAGCATAATCCCTGAACACTGGGCTACCAAATACCAGACTCCTCATTTTCCTTCCTGGAAATTTTGGCAGTATTATGCTTTCCAGAGCACACCTGAGACACTCAGGAGAACCTGGACTTGCAGCACAGCCGTTGTACAGGAACTCCTTGAAAGAGATTTTTCTCCTTTACCTCTGCAGAGGTGAGGCACACATCAGCCAAGGAAGCTTTTCTCCCAATATCACTTCACCACTTCCACGAACAGGTTTAGCAAAATTCACATGCACATTCTTTTAGCCTGGTTGTGCCTAAACCACAGGGACTTGGTTGGCACAGCTACATCAGCTGGAAGTCTCCAGTTTGGACCAACATCCTTGCAGTCTCTAGCTAAACATAAGCTTAATATTTTACAGCAAAAAATAGTTCAAAGAAAAAAAGATAATTTCCTTCTTACCCTTGAAGTTTTCGTAATTTGGTTATCTGAATACTTGAGCTTATATATCCAGCAAGTGTCTCTTGCAGAAACATGGCCTCATTTACAAGGACTATGAAACAGGCAAAAAGAGGTAATTGTCATAAACTTAAGAAAATCTAGGTGAGCCTAGCTTCCCTCAAAAAAAAAAAAAAAAATCAGCGAGGATATTCTGAGATCCTTGAAGCAGCACACGCTTTCTAATACCTGAGAACACCACAGTTGCAGCTAATGTGTTCCAGGAAGAGGAGTGAGATTTCCAAAATCAGTTTTCAGCTACTGCCTCTGATCTTCACAGATCTACTTGCACACTTGGATGCTGACAAGCAGCAAAAGACTGGGGAAAGGAGGGGATTAACATTAAAAAAAAAAAAAAAAACAACCACAAAAAAAACCACCAAGACCCCAAAGAGCTATAATCCCAGACAAGTCATGGTTCTTCAGACTGAAAAGCAACATAAAGAAACTACTCTATATTCACCTGGTCTGTGGAAGCAATCTCACAAGGTCTGGAACTTGCACAAGGCATAAATTAACGTCCTTTGGACAGCCCTCCTTGGATTTATTTACTTTTTTGCCCATTAGTCCTTACAAAGCAAATCTTCCTGCTGTGTAGTGATGCAAACTGGCCATGCATTAGCACATGATTTGCTCCCCTTTTCAGTAAAAGGCGAAGGAGGGTGGAAACTCTGAAACAGCCTGCAGAAAAACAAGGCAAGATAGCAGGAAGAAGCAGTATCTGACGCTGCTGGATGAGAAAGAGTCTTTCTGGAATTACCAACATTTCTTCAGCTCAGATGCAGTAACATCTGCTAGAAAAGCCTGCAGCTCCTTCTTGGACACAACTGACAGTTCAGAAAGTCTCTGAGGCTAGTTTGGGCCAAGTCACTAATTCCTTACTGAGCCTACCCAACACAACCAAAGCCTGCCGTCTCATATTGAGGGCAGCCTTTCTGAAAGGCACAAAACGGAGGTTGCTGCAATGTCACATGCTCTATCAGGACAGTAGTTTTTAACCGTATCAGAAAGGATGAGAACTTTGGGACACAACAACCACCAAGAGCTAGACTTAGTAAAGAGTGACTTGAAGCTAGAACGAAAAAGGCGCTGCATTTCCACTCCAGCTCTCTTCTGATGGAGGTAATTCAGCTGGAGTTTACAGTTTGCGCAGAATAGAAACAACTTGCACAGAAGACGCTCAACCTTTCAAGCGTACTTTATGAAGAACTTCACAGCGTAATAGCCGATACTTCTGGCATGCCAAGGACTCCAGAAATAAGGATTTGTCAAACATACAAAAGAAAGTAGTCCCAGGAACAGCGATACCCCAGCTGATGCACCCATCACGACTGCATCCTCCCGCAGGGGACGTAATGAACTCAGTAACGAACTCAGACAGTAAGACAGACGCAGAGCCTGCCTTCATATCGTTCTCTTGGAGCCAAATTCAAGCCTGCTTTTCCTTGTCTGCTGTTTACTCCACGTAAGTGCCAAATGACATTAACATGAAGGCTCCCCGAAATTCCATCTCACTAATGTTTAAAAATATGCTATTGATTGGTGTCTGTCTTGTGTCGGGACTTGTCAGCAAGCTGCAGTGAAGGACACGCGAGTGAAGTGGGGCACTATCCAGATATGTTCTGCATCAGAAAGGGAAGGTTCAGAAAGCTCAGCAGCTAACTGCAGTTCCCAAAGGGATACATACACTTTGGTAATTGAGATTATTCTGGTTTCCCAAGCCAGGTGGCTGATTGATCTGATATTATAGAGCACAGAGTCAGACTAAAGCGGTTTGTCATGCTTCATTACACAGTCTACTTGCATGTCTAGTTGAACATCTTACGATCCTCTGGAGAAGTAAAAAACCAACAAAAATACATTACTCCCAAACCAATCAGAAGATAGAGGTACAGCGATACCCTTGTTAAAAACTAAGTCTTGAACCTTCATAGGGAAATCAGTGTACTTCCAATGCAATAAGGCTTTTCCTAGGCAAGTATTTTGCTCCTCAAATACTTCCAAAACATGAAGTTGTTGGATGTCACAAAGACAGACATTTGCAGGTCAACTGCTTCATTTTAAGTGTAATGAAAGGTCAGGAAAAACTCAGCTCTGGATCCCTGGCCAGGTCTACTTACTCTGCTTTGATTCCCAGCAGCACATGCTTGTTTGGGCAGCCTGGGAGGACCAGCAATCCCCTTCTGCGCGTTACTGGGAGCACCTGCAATGCTTCCTGCATGAGCACTCCATCAACTCTTCTTCCCCAGCAACTCAGACCTCCCACTTTGCCAATTTACCACACTTTACACCGACACTACTATAAAACATAGTGAAAGCATTCAGACACTGTATTATCAATGAATTCATACAGCTGCATTTAGACAAAACCCGAAGAGAATCCAAACCTGCTGAGCTTCGTGCATGAACTGCCTGAGCTGTCTGCCGAGTTCCACCACCATGCTTGCCATTCTGCTAGTAAATCTGCAATTTCCACATATTTTTCTCCTGGTGGCCTCCATGTAAATATGCAAAGCCTGAATTTATGAAACAATCAGATTTTTTCTTTGTTCAGTTTTGAAAAGAAGGAAGAAAAATAACCTAATTCTTTCCCAAGCTCACTCTTCTATAGTATTGACATTTTGTCTTTTATTCTCTGGCGAGCAGAATTAAAGTTCCAACTTGGTCACAAGGTTAGATGGAGTTGCTTCAGTCTCTAACAATTATTTGTCCACATCATAAAACTATTATGGCACAATCTGCCATTACTAGCCATTAATGTTCGGCCATGGCAGCAGGTCGTATTGTTTACACCTGAAGTACAGGCTGGGTTGGGCAACTTAGATAACACAGCAACCACCTGCACAAGGCATACTTTTTGCTAGGACAATTGTTCACTTTTTTGAAAAAGAACCAAATCAACACAAAGTTTAAGAGGAGTGGTTATTTTATTGGCATTTTTCCTGCTAGTGTGTTATGGGTACAAACTATTTTTTGCATCACAGAAAATCAAGGCAGTATTACACTTAGATTGTATCTAATTAATTTTTCATACTAAAAACCTTCTCAGTGCCAGATGGCTGATACGTGGCCATTTAGAAACCAGAAGGTATCTGTCAGAAAAAAACCCAAAGCCCTCAACTTTGTTCACTGAGCCTCCTTTTTACCTATGGCCTTGCTAGTCAAATTGTATTATATACCTTTGAACAGGGAAGTCATTTAAGAGAAGCATGAATCTTTATGATTTTCATGCATCTCTCTACCCTCCAGAATTATTCTTTCCCATTCAAGCCATCGCTCTCCAGGGTAAAATACAGGAGCACAGAATATTAACCTTTGAGTTATCTTTTGCTAGATCAAAAGATCTTTGGGTCGTCTTCATCATCATCTAACTTGGGGCCATTGAGAAAGATACACAGGGAAACTTAAGAGTCTGGGTCTGCTGTGGCTCCCTTTGTCACCCTGAAGGTACAGCCTGCTAACTGGCAAAGGAAGAGCGTCCCCACCAGGACAGCTGAGCAAGAGACAGAGCACTGCCGAATCCAGCACAACCGCAATCAGACTCCGAGTTCGTCAATCATAGCGCAGAGAGGAGCAAAGCCTCCGTCTCCCTTCCGCACAGGTGAAGCCTGGGCTTACACAAACAGCGCAAAGGCATTTCTGTCCTGTTTATGCCAGGCTACCTGCTGGCTAACATTTGCCAGAATGTCACAGGGAGAGAAAAAAAAGTGCTCCTTAATTATAGTCCTTCTGTTGTTCGACTCAGGGGTTTTATTAAAAAGGAAAAAGCATAGAGAGCCGCTAAGCAGCAGCTCCTAACAAATGAAGTTCTGGAGATTGATTTTTCAAGTGATTAGCGGTGCAAACACACATTTTCACAACTCAAAATCTTTGCATTTTTATCCAACAGCTATTTTCATTAACCAAGAAAGGATCAGAGAGGGACAGTTAACAGCCAAGACTAGTCTCAAATACTAATAGCTTTATTACCACAGCACACAGATTTAAAAACCTATATTGCAGCTTTGTTTCCATGGGCCCAAGAGCTCCATAGGTTCCATATGCAGCTTTAATTTGAATTTAATTTACTTTAATTTGAAGTAAAAGCTGTAGCTGTACCTTTGCACATATGATTCTTTCACAACAAAACACCATTTGCTGGACAAAATGCCATTCAGCTTCACACAAGCCATTCCACCACCTCCAGCAGCGTGTAGCACCGTTGCTCCCATGCTCAAGCTAGAAGCTCTAATGACAGAGCAAAGCAGCTGCCAGCAACTTAGGTGCTGAAATAGGAATTGGAATAGCTTAGAGATAGATGATATACCCTGAAGGGAGCTAACAATAAGAATGGTGGCATCAGACAGCCTTTATGTTTGCTGTGCTTCTTTCCATACCTGCTAGTCCCTCGAGGTATTGAGAACTTGCAGCTGACTATACTGCTGGGAGCAGGAGCACTGGGTGCTCAGCACTCACACAATAAATGTCCAGGTAAAGTCAAGCCACAAAAATTACAGGGAGAGAACCTGTGGTATAGATCCCTAACTAGATTTAGTTTAAAGTTCCAAACAGGACAGCTTTAATAGAATCGTCACTTGTCTACCACTCGTCTGATTTTCTGAAGCTGAAAGTAATATAAGTTTCACCAGTGACTTAATACCTTTCCGAGCAATAGACTAGATGGGGAAAATTTCTTTGCTCCCAGAAACGATTAGCACATATTCACCTCCTTGGCCCCACATAAGTTGGTGACAGAAGATGTATTTTTTTCCCCACGAGCTCCTTTTTAGCAGCCATATCCAAGAGAACAGGCTGGATGAGCTTTGCTGCCTACAACTTGAAAACAACAGGGGATTTTCCTTCTCCCAAACATGAGTTTCCCTGACATCCCCAAACACCAGTCCAAAATCCCTTGGATGGCAGCAAGTTAACATTTGTCAGAGTAGGTGAGAAATGCACATGTGCAGCTAAACACAGTGGCGTGCAAAGCAGCTACACTGGGGAGTAAGAGACTCTCAAGCTGTGTGTTGCATTGCCAAGTGGAAATTGTACACAAGGAGAGATTGGTTGGGCTCTCACCCCCGGGAGGTGGCATTCCGCATGCTCCATGGCTTCTCCTTCACACAGCACAGCCTGGCTCACCCTCCCTGCCCTGCAACGCCTCGCCGGCACCTCTCCACTGAAACGGCGGTCCTGACACGCTGCTAGATGTGACTTTGGACTCTGAAGACTGATGGAAAAGTCCCAGTTGGACAGTGGGCCAGCAAAAGCCCTGCCCACACAGCAGCAAAGGCTTTCACAGGCTCCCAGGGGAATTAAAATGTCCCTAACTCATATGGGAGAGAGATGTTTTCCACACTCAAGGAAATACATTTAGACTGTGAATACTTCGGTTCCCAGCAGCTGGAGGGAGAGGAGAAGGGGAGCTGATGCTTTTACTTCATTCTCACCAAAGCAACCTTAGTCTTGCTTCACTCAGAGACAGAGTTTATGGCAGGTTTTAGATTCTATTCCTTCAACATCTTACAGCTTCCCAGATGCAGCATTAATGCCCCAGGAAGGCAGAGGACTCTGAATTAAGGGCAGAGTTGTCACACGAGTTGTTATAGCCCTCCGCGCTCTCATTACAGAACACCATGGGATAGTCACTTACACCAACAACTGGAGCTTCACAGTGTTCCTGCAAACAGAGTGATTTTTCCTCTAGTGAAATGCCATCATTTACAATTAGTGCAGTTGTGCAGGACACTGTTACTGAACCTGCAGTTGATGATTATAATTAACTGTTGGTGATAGGAGAAGCATGGATTAAAGCACCATCTATACATCACACAGATCCATAGAAACTATTCTTCGGCAAGACATTTCATGCTATATCTGCAAACCCAGCCTTTCCATTGCACTGCTTTTCATCCAGTCCTGCAGTGATTAGAACAGGTCAGTGGGACCAGGACAGAATATGACTATATGGATTTGTCCCCACTCAAGATTTGGGGCTCCTGGATCATCTTCCCAGTCCTCCAGGATGAGCCAGTCTCATAGTGATCAGCGAATTATTTCCAGTCTCAATGCCAGGTTTGTTTTTCCTCTCCAAACTGCCTGCACAGGCAGCTCTTAGACAAAAACTTCTCTCCCAAGAGAAGTTTTGCTCCAGTGCAGCGGCTGGAAAGCCACCTAAAGTTGCTTCCTAAGAATTGCTCTCTTGAAGAGAAATCCACCGCCTAATTTAGGGCTGTCACAAAATCACATGTGCCCCAGCCTCCAGTTTCTGGCCCATGGCACTGACGGTGGAAGCAAGCACTGGCAATAGCCACGTGATAGTTTTCTGGAGCCTGAATTACACTAGACAGTGGAGCAATGCATCCAGCCAGGGTTGTTTCTCCTCTCCCTTATGCAGCTTTAAAATCATAAAAGTCTAAATGAACACATACAGGACCTGAGAGTAAAGGTAGATTCCTCATGCTTACACAGGCTCAGAGATAATCTCACTGCTGTTCTCAGTGGTATTAATTCATGCACTGTGGGCCCATAGTGTTATCAAGATATGAGAAGGAATGCATTACATAAATATACATTTATCATAGGGAGTGGAACAGCTGAGACCAATTTTCATTTTTGCTTCTGCACTTAGATATGCTTTGTAGATATTTTCCTTCAGCAAATGATTCAATCCATCACAATTAAAGTAACACAATGTAATCTCTCCTTTGATTTAATTGTTCTCATTCTGCCAGATATACAAGTTCAAAATACATTCGAAGTAATATTTAAAATAGAAAGATTATTCTCAAAATTAGCACAAATCTCCTAATGGGTTCAGAATTACATGCTGGGAGTCTTGCAATGCATTGATTTTTGGTACTTAATTTTAAAACATTTCCAAAGTATACCAGCATGAATCTGAGCTGATACTTCCCAGGAACTCTAATGGACTTGGGTATTCAAATCCCTCAGAAGATCAATCTTCTTTCCCGTGTGCTGCTGCAAACACTCTCCTATCCCCCACGTGCTCAGAGCAGAGCTGTCCCTCTCGGATCCAGGACAGTGCCCACAGCCCACGGGAGGAGCGAGCCCTCCCTCCTCGCAAGGCAGCAGAGCCCACAGCATCTGCATCTCAGGTACTTACATAGCTCAGGAGCAAAGCCATGGGGAAGGTGACAAACACAAGGTCAGAATGAGAGATGCATGGAAAGACATCAAGCAGAAACTCGGATGGTCTCCATTTCTTTGACAAAGATGCTCACGGAGAGGCAATGACTGGCTACGAAGCCAGGCCACTTTGCTCACTGCTAGCTTGGGCAGATTTGACCTGACAACTTAAAAGCTTTTACCAATAGTTCCATAAGCTTGCCCAAGGTAACACATATGTGCATACAGATATTCTCGTTAAATAGCAACCAAGAGCTCGGCTCAGAGCTTTTGCACTCTCCTGTAACCAAGAGACAAGTGAAGAAGAGCAATCCAACATCACTCCAATTAATGAATGCGATTTCTTCCGTCCTTTCTTTCTATTTTCCATCTCCTGACTTTGTTTTCAACTCCTTTCCCTTGCTGTACCTCCTGACTGTCTCATTTCATGTCCAGGCACCGCAGTGGAGAAATGCCAGCGCTGATGCTTCTTAGGTGAAGAACTGAGGACTTCTTAGCATGGGGCAGCCCAACACTCTCAGCAGGGACACCAAGTGTTGGAATGCAACACTTGGTGTCCCTGCCGAGATCCCCAGATTGCAGAGCTACTGGCAATAATTTTAATGGAAATGGCATGCACCATCACTGTAAGGATTTAAATTTTCATTAGCTCTTGAAGCAGAGGTTTATACAAGCAGTAGCACTGTTTTTTCAAGAACCCTTCCTCAGTAAGCGATTCAAAGGAAATGATTACCCAAACCAAGCTATAAGTGTCCACATTACGCTGAAGCACTCGCCCTTCCTCAGCACAGCCATCTTCAAGCTCTCTACTTAGCAAGACAAAGGATGCTAAAATAATCAGCACATTCAAACCCTTACTGTAGCAGGTATGCAGCAGGACCTGAAAAATAGCCTCAGAAAAGAAACCAGTGTAAAAGCAGTAAAAACTCGGAAGGTGTTTTTCCTTTTTCAAATGTCTCGCTCTGGCAGGCAGCAAGCAGTGTACAAGCACACGCAATGAGCTTTAGAAGGTCAGGGTGGGAACCAAAATCAGTAACGTCCTACCAGCTCACTGTCCTCCCAGCTGGGTTTGCACAGAAAGCAACGCTGGTCTGTTCCAGGTGGGCTTTTCCTGGGTGGGTATTTCTACATCACGCCGCATCGGCCAGTACAAACCTATCCCAGAGTACGCTAGCATTGCTGCACATCATCTACGAGCATAAGCCGGGGAGAAAAGGGTCTCTATTCTCCCTCCTGCCCAGGTGGGCTGGAGCAGGGAACAGCCTTCATCCCAAACCTCTCCCTTTCCTTCTCCTCCACACGCTGAAAGATGCAAGCGAGGCAGGATGGCGAGGCAGTAAGGGACACCCAGCAGACGGAAAACCGGCTATTTTCAGCCCACAGCAACAGGCAGCAACTTGCCGAGTGCAAACTGCGGCTTTTGGAGTGCTTCTCCACCCCAAACTGGTGTCAGTGGAGGAGCGAGCTGACCAGCTGCGCACTAACGGATCAAAAGGGCTGCGTCTCTCCTGCTTCACGTATGAACTGAGGACCGTTCTGCACAAAACCACTAATTACAGTTATTTACACCAGTGTTGCAGGATCTAGACCCTTCATCTCCAGATACAAACTTACTTCATGCAGCCGCTCTATGCAAAATAAAAACTGCATAATTCCTTACTTATATACTCATAAATTAAACCACCAGAATTCATATTCTTATTTTTCTTGTACACATGCTACTATTAGTCTATCCCACCTGGTGACTTGGAGCTAAATGCGATGCATGTTTATATCAGTGAAGGATTCTTCTCTCATCTTCAACAGAATTAAGTGAGACTCTCAATACCAAGATCCTATTGAGTTGTGATAGTGTTAGTAGGATGCATATTAGTATGTGCAGCAAAAAATAACATTATATCAAATCCTGTTAGAATAGAGCCTTATCAAAGATTGACAGGAAATATGTTCTCTGCAAATAACCACAGTATTCGCTCGTGGCACTCAACAAAGGATATCTCCGAGCCACAGCTCGTATCTTTGCCAAATGAGAAACCTCTAAAAAAGCCTAATTTTTTTGCCCATTTTACTTCTGCCCATTTTAATTTTACACATGAAATTAAAAAAATAATAATGGCAACATATTTTAAAGAGAAGTATAACATTTTTGTGTGTGGTGGTTATTTTCTACAACATATGGAAAACATAAACAAAGCAAATTAGTGATGTTAGAGCAAACTAAGAGACTCCGTGCAGCAGAGTTTGATGCTCATTTACAGAGAGGAAATAAGCAGGGACAGGAATCCTCCTAAAATACAGGATGGACACAAGCAACCATCTATAGGGTTTGAGTTGCCAGAAAACTAAAGGCACACCATGGCGATTATAACTTTGTGAGGTGTTTACAATTTCTTCTGCTTGTTCATGTAACCACAGCTTACATCTTTCTAACATCCAAAGCCTGACAAGCTTTTTCTATGCTCCTACCACCTCCAAGCCATACAAATAATTAAGAAGCAACCTCATTTACAGCAGAGAAGAATAAAGTGTCTGTTGAACACAGGGTTGTAACAACATAAAGGCTGGGGCCGCAGCCACAGTCAAAACCAAGTCACACAGAAGGACAGGCTGTCAGGCCAGGTTTAAAATAGGGACTAAAATCGCTGGCCGTTGCTGTCACACACCCATACATGGTCCCGGCCAGGGGAGCTGACAAAGCAGCTCATCCCTTCCCGCGACTTCACCAAGCTGCTGCCTGTGCCAGCCCCTGAGGGTGGCTGGTCTGTGCCCACCTGGGCGATAAGGAGCTCTGTCCCATCCGTCAGCCACAAAGCAGAAATCAGATCTTTTGTTTGTTTGTTTGGCCACAAACCTCTGCAGCAAGGCACCCAAGATGGGAAGAATTACATAGGAGGAATTACAGCCACCAGCTGCCTATGAACTTGCTTCTATTAAAAAATAATAACAAAAAACCACTCTGCTGTGGCCTTAATTTTACAGCTTAAATGCTCAGTGATATTTCACCTGCTCAGTTACATGTTGTAAGATGTTCTGCTGAAGTTATCTGTATTTTGCCTGAACAGGCACAGAGTGCTGGTGCCATCTGCCGTTTGCTGGGTATTGGCAGGCAAGCACAGGCAAATCAAGTAATAGCATAACAAAAGAAAATTACTTGATAAATTAATACCTGGCATAAATGAAAATCCTTCAGATGCCGGAAGGTCTCCTGTGGCAGCTTAGGGATAAATGGGGTTTTAGACAAGATTTATTGACATGGGAAATATCACAAGCAAATCCTTGCTGACACAATCCTTAATGCTGCATGAAATTAGACACAATGCCCTTCTAGAAGCAAAGAGCAGGGTAAAACCAGAGATAGCCACTTACTTTTAGGGTTGAAAGTACTTTTAGCTTTTAGCTTAGTTAGTCACTTTTAGCTCCTCAGCCAGGAGCATGACTCCTGGAGCTCATAAACCCAGCAGTCCCGAGGAGAACAGCACCAAGCGCTTTTCCTAAAAACTTCTTTACTATTTAGGGCATGCAAAACCAGCTCCGTATATCAAACCCAGACAGAAACCCAGCCTGCTCTCACCCAGCTCCTCCACCAAAGGCACCACCAGAGGCTCACGACCCCCCACCCTTCCCGCTGTTGAGACCCACCTTCCCACACCACTGCCCCTGGAGCCTTCCTCAGCCACCCTCCTCCTCGCATCCTCCAGCCGAGCCGCCCCCGCTTTCAGGACCCTCTCAGCAGGGCAGGAGGTGACAAATCCTTGGGGAAGCAGGTCCCAGCTGTCCTGGCAGGGAAGGTGCTGCCCTGTGACAATGCGGCTGGCCCAGCAGCAAGGCTGAGCGCTGGGACACGTCTGCTCAGCGTGGGGACAGGGGACCCAAGACCATTGCAGCCAGTGACCTGAGGGACTGCAGACACAACCACTTGCCCAATTGCCTTTTCAAGATGCTCCGTTTGCATCCAGACCTGACACAGAGGCAGCAGCTCCCAAGATACTGGTTTGACTTTGACAAGGGAGGATATTATTTTGCTGCAGCCCAATTCAGCTGCTTTGGACGAGAATAATTTCCACTGTCCTTCCGGAGAGTTATTTATACTGACAGTTGTGCTCTGCCTTAAGCACTTAAGCCTGCTGTCCAGCCAGAAAACAGGTTTCACACCAGATATCGTGCCTCTTCCTACCCATACCAGTCACTAAATGCTGATAAAAGGTGCCGTGCCATACAGAGAAGGCAGATAGAATATTTCTGGCAGAGCACAGGCAATGTAATTTTTAAATGTCCTTGCTTATGGGCATTGAAACCTGCAAACTCGAGGGCCAGAGGTGCTTGTGTGGCCATCAAGAGAGTTGCAGCTGTTGGGATGGCATCCTGAATATGCAGAGGGAGCTTCTGCCAGAGCTAAAAACAGAAAGCCTGGGCAGCGGGAGCAAAGTGCAGGCAATCCACATGCTGCATTTGTTCTGAACATCTCTGGCTGAGGCACACCAAAAGGAAAAGTCTCTGCTTTTAGCCATTTTCTCTACCTTAAAAAATTGACTCTGTCTCCTAAACACCAAAGGGAAAAGCCAATTGTAAGAACCACTGTCGTGATGGGAAGTGGAATGAGAGCTTATGATGAATGCAATCTTTTCTGCTTTAGCAAGTCGGTTGCTTAGGGAAAGGCCAGGATAAAACAGCCCTCCCTGGAAATATCACAGTTCTAGCCTGAAAAAAACCTAGACCTACATCCGTGGAGGAAACTCACATGAAATTCTGACATATTTTCTGGAGCTGTATCATAATGCAGCCTGCAAAGCTTTGTTAGGACCCAACTTGGGGGCACATCAGTACACTGTCTCTATAGATATCAGGGTAAGTGTCCTACCCAGGACTGGTAAACATCCAGCAATGTTCACCACTCCTCAAATTGCCTATAGATAAGTCTGTATAGCCCAGACTGGCACAGGTTTAAGTTACAGTGGAAAATATATTAGATATGTCAAAATGTCTGAAGTTAAACCCAAGGGAATGCTGCCAGAAAGCATAGCTGTAAGATCATCCAATAAGTGGATGCCTCGAGGCATCATATAGTAACGTCCCTATTGCAACACTGTGAGTGAATTTGAGGCTAGTCAGTCTCCCCATTAAAATGCTGTTCCTGGGATTCAGCATGTGGAGAGCAAGCAGGCACCTCTGCTAAGTTTCTTTCAGAAGTTAATACCCTCAGATGATTGAGGACATCTGCCAGCAATGCCACTTCTGTTACGTAATAACAGAGTTCTAAATTACTCACACTCATCTGCAATCCATTTCCACACACTTGCTCAATCCCCTTGAAGTCTACAAATATGTGCCAGCGTAATTTAGAAGAGTATTTGCCTAACATCATCAGAGATAATCTAAATTTACACCAAGATACCCATCATAAGCATCTAGGCTAAAACTACTGATCTGTCTGGCTCAGTGAGAACATCAAATCTTCAGTGGAACAACTAGCAATGGCAGGAGAAAGGTCAAATATGTCCTGTTGTCCAAGCGCAGCCCTCACATAAACCTGCATCGCTCCTCTGAAGCCAGAGGAACCATACCAATCCAAACTTGCATTTGGAGCAGTGTACTATCAAAGATGGAGGCAGCCCAACAATTACTGGTCTCAGACAGCCTTGGTTAAGTTTAATCAGTCAGACTTGGCTGAGTCTACTAGTGAGTCCAGTTTCAGACAGGTTTGACTACGCATAATCAGCCAAGCTTGGCTGAGTCTATCAGCATTTACCACCCACTTGGAGACCGCAGTGGTTAGAAGAGAGGAGGGAGGGCTTGGGGAGCCACCCAGTACACACACTCGCAGCCCCTCCACTGCCTTTGGACCACAGGCAGGCTGTGACACCTTCTGGCAATGACACCCCTCTGTGACTTAAACCTCCCCGAGTCTCTCCTCCTCTGTTCACAGATGATTACTTTTAACTTGCAATCGCGTTCCTTGCGCTTCGCGGAAGATCTCTTGGAGGAAGACCCCTGATTATTACCAGCAATGGGCACCACCACCTTCAAACATCACGGCGGGCAGATGCAGAAGACTGTCCTTGCACATCTCTCTGCTCAGCACCCTCCATTCCAGCAGGTAGCCTCCACCAGACTCTGACTGCCAGAGGTAAATCACTCTTTGGGAAAGACCAGCTGGGGCCTGCCAGGCTACCTGGAGCTCCTCTCTCTCCTGAAGTTCATAGCACTGCCAATATCCCTCCCTATCCCAAGTTGCCTTGTGACACAAATGCCAGCTTACGCTCGGCTTCTTCACACAGGAGTTGGAAGATGTGCTGGATTTCCTTGCAGAAGTGAGAAGTTTCTGCCTGAACTCTGAATCCAACCATAAGAATTAATTGAATTCTTACTGTCAAAACTACCCTAAACACCAATTTGCCAGTGAAGACACCTAGTTCCTCCACAGGGCAGGTCCATTCATTTTCATGCCAAGACCATTTGTTACCTACATTCCTCCATTCAGAAATCATTTTTGGAAAAATAAAAATTAAAAAAAAGAAAAATCACTGCTCATCTGTCTCAGAGTTTGATGTGGTATAAACTGAAATGTCACTTCAGAGGCCCCTGACAAAGCACTTCAGGAAGAAGAGCCCCAGCATTTGTGGCCTTTGCGCCAGCTGCTTTTCCATTTTGGGAACGGTTTAAGATGGCTGGAATAACCAGTCTCTTCCCACCACTCCTGCATTCAAGCCAGCGTCAAAAGTTCATCCAATAATTACGCCATCAAGAGATGAGTAATAGTTTAAATTCCTTGGGCTAGGTTGTCTAGCTAGAGGATCCAAGTAAATCCCATTGACTTGCAGCAGAGTTGTGTGTCCGCAGGAGGGGAGAGCAGTGCTCCTGGAGTTCAAGACCCCTTCCTCAGAGGTCTTCAAGCACAGACAAGAACCAGAGAGGCAGAAGACAGCCAAAGGAAGCTGGTGCAAGCAGGTGCAGCTCCCAGAGCATCCCTACCCCACAGTCCATGCTGGAGGCAGGATCCACCCATCCTTGGGCCCAGATGGCCTCGATACAATTTGCAGCGACACAAAAAAATGATACAGCCATTAATAACAGTGCCAGGAGAGATGCTTTAGCCAAAAGTAACGTATACCCTTTCGCACAGCTCCTGGGACTCAGCATGAATGAAGCAGGCGGGTAACTGGAAAAATTTAGGAGATCGTGCTTGCAGGAAACCCAACTGCAAGTCATATTTTCAAACTGGGAATCTGGGCGAGACCTCCAGAATCCCACAAAAGGTAACTAATTCAGCATACCTTAGACTGCTGGGCAGGGCTTTGCAAAGCAGCTGGGTTATTTTCATGGTCACAAAATTGAAGGCTGACAATGCAAAGACCGAACGGTCTAACACCCCTTCAGCCTTCAGCTGTGGAAGTGCACTGCTATGGTAGAAGACAAGATTCAATCTGTGCACAGACACTTTCAGAGCGATGGACAGCTTTGCTTGGCGATCTCTCTTTCTACCCTTTATGCATCTACAGAAAGGAATTCCTCCAAATGAGCTGGTAACTAGTGTTTTGGAGCACAGGCACTTGCTGCACTGACACTGGGCACAGACACAACCCTGCACTTCAAAAATGCCCTCGCTCCAGCTTCTCCCCTACACGGTACCTCACTGAATAATGCGCCTTGCTTGAAATTCAAGCGCATAATGGCACTGTGCTTCTGCCATCATCAGGACATTACTTTGGATCCCACAAGCTTTACACAACTCTTCTACCAAGTCTGGAGGATGCTACTGTGAAACTGTTCGAGTCAGCAAGACGTACGCTGGCTCCACCGAACCCAAGCTATCCCCCTGCATTCCTCAGCATTTGGGGAGACAGGAGAAGCTCAGGTTTTCTTTATATCCCAAGTGAATAGGAAATTCTTTACATTCCAGATCTGTATAAGAGTCCTGCTTCTAATGAAGTTTTGCTACGCTTCTCTTTCTTGGCTCTCTTTCAATGCTGAGAGTCACAATTGACCTGAGCTGGCATCTTTCCAGCAGTCAGGACTACTAGCATGATAAATAATAAGCAGCTACAGATCTGGCCACTGTTGTATCTCACAACAGTGGACCTGTTTTGTTCCAGCTAATGGTGCTGCTCTGTTGACTTTCGAACAGGCTGGAGAGAATAAATTGCTGCAGTTTATTCCCATACAGCTGACATTCCCGCCATGCCATCACTCACAAGCAGGGATCTGAACATTAGAAATGTAACCCACCACCCCAGACAGCCTTCAGTCCTCGGAGGGGAGTTGGTGGAGAGGAGACTTTCCACGTCAAGTCTCAGCGCTTTCTCAAGCTGCTGGCAGCAAGAGCCCCAAAACCAAACTGAAGGCTTAGAGAGGTGAGTAACACTTTAATTTCTAGCATACTAATCATGTTCTTAGGTTACATGAGGGCTTTTCAGGGGGTGGGGAGGTGCGGCAGGGAAATGATTTTCAATTTCAGGTGGCAGCATTCCCCTTTCTGGCACACTGAGCTCTGCTCTTACCTGTAGGCTCATTAAGGGTGGTTATTTGAGCATCCTGGCAAACCAGGAGCTCCAACCCCACAGTATGCTTGGCTCAGTCCTCCTGCCTGCATGAGCATCTCTTACCCTTGCACCCAGAAAACCCAGGAAGACTTCGGTTTCCAAAGCAAGAGAGGACTCCACTGCCAACCAGAGGGCATGCTGGCTCCACAGCCCATGTGCAAGGGGTGAAGCCATGCTGAGCTCTGCCCTCTTGAACATCTCACTTCATTAATGAGGTACTTTGCAAGCAGCCAATCCATCAATACTTCATTTGGTGTCCTGGGCCGAGAGAAGAGGCAAGTGGTCCACAAGACACTCAGCTGAGATGTGGGCTCAGTTGTGCAGCAGAACATCAGCTGGGGTCCACAGCCTCCTCCTAAACATGGCTCAGAGGCAGGTTAAAAAGAAAAGAGAAGGGATAAAGATGCTACAGGGAAGAAACTGGCCAGAAGGTATAATGCATCTTCTCGGTGAGTCTTTTCATAGCACTGGGAACTGTATGTAATGGAGGTAACCAGAACCACAGGCGTGGGATTTGGACTTAGTCTTTCACACTGCTCCACCTTTCAGCAGCACAGACTGCTCTGATTCTCTAACAGCACATCATTTGCAGCCACAAAAGTACACTGTCCAGCAAACTAACTCAATGCTACCATCATGTGCCACAGAAACACATTACCTGGATATTCCCCTGCAGCAGCCAAGGAGGCAGGACACCCTGTTTGTGTCCCCTGCAACAGGGCAGCAGCAGAGGGTAGCCTCAAAGAATGGGCAGAGCTGGGGCAGTAACATCTTCTCCTATCCCAGCAGCACAGGACCCACAGCCCTGGCCCTACGGCACAAGAAACACCTTGCACATTATCTGTAGGCCTAATCCAGAGTGTAGTGAAAACAAGGGCCAGGTGTGGATGGGACTTTGTGGCCTCCCAGCTCCAAATGACAAAACAGTTGAGGATCGAGCATTTCCTCGGCAGACCAGGGAGTGAGGAGAACCTGAGGCAGGACCTGCCTCTTGAAAGGAACTTTATGCCCTCTGTTGCCTGAATATCAACTCTTCCTTTTCATATTTTGCTTTTCAGTTGTATTAATTAATAGATTTGGGGTATTCAAGAGTTTTGTCCATAACACTGTGTTATCTCCTAGAGAAATTCCTAGCTGTTGTTGCAAAAGGTAGCAAGAAAATTCAGTGGTGCATCTTCACTGCCTGAGGGACAAACTTTGTCCACTTACCACAAATACTGTTAACAAGAACTGTAACTCGCCTCTACTTCTGCTGCTTATTTAACGTATAACATTTTACATGCATTTACTGACTAGCTCTCTAAACAGAAGCATTTTTTTGGCAGGAAGGGCAGGCAGAGACAAAGGCCTGGCTCTCCTGTGCCTTGCACTGCACACATGTCTTCATATTATCATTTCCTAATTTCCAAAGGCTATGGCTGATGGGACAACCCCTTGCTGCAGGCTACGGCTGCTGCAGGCTCCGGCTGCAGCACTAGCTGCAGTTCACAGTCACCCAGACGCTGCCATGTTCGATGCTGAATGCTGGCAGGTGAAGTGTTCTAGAACAGCTGGGTATGCACTAGATTAGGCATTTCTGTTTTCCTGAGACTTTCCAGTAATTAAGCAATACAGTTTGCTTATGAGACACTTGAGCTGGAGTTTTGCAGACACGCTATCTCTGTTAGTCTCTAGCAGACAGAAAATTCAAGCCCTGCTGTATTTTTAGGGTTTTTCCACCTAGGAAGTTCGTGTCTCAGCTGCCAAAAAAGATGGCAATCCAAGCACCCACTGAGATCACTGCCTAGATATACTCTTGAGCAATTAGCATGACATCTAGTAGAGCAGGAGACCACCAGTAGCTTAGGCTCAGACCACTGATGGCTTTCATTAGATAGACTTTTCATTGTAGAAAACCTTTTCACAAGAGGGGAACAGAGGGAGTATGATCTTTCTACCAGTTGAAAACAGAAATAGGTATGTACTAGTGTGAAATGCAGTACAGGACAAGAAAAATAAGTCATGCCTCACTTTTCTAATGAAGGCATTAAAATCTAAATCTAAGAGTTTGGGCACTGCACATCTATGGTTACAAAGCTAGAGCACTGATTTATATTAAGTCAAGTGCAAGCTAAAATCAGGCCTGGCTTTCTAGATTGCCTTTGGGTGGAAATGAACATATTGCTTTAGTGCTGAACTCGGGTTGCTTGACAGGCCCACAGATTTGTATGACACCACCTGTTTCCATATCAAATGCTGTCCATGTAGTTAAAATTAGACCGATCATATTTCCTGGTGGGGTTTCGGCTGTACAGCCCACTGTCAGCCTGCGCGTGGGCTCCCCAACAATGAAGAGTTCACTGCTCAGCATAAAGCAGGCGCACGGTACTTTGTGGAAGCCCAAATGCCACGGCTATTCATTTAAACTAACCTTTTCTCCTCCTTGGACACAGGGTATGGCACATGTCACTGTCATAAGAGGTGTTTGTGAGAGCTTAAACAGTCCAGTCTTGCTGCTTCCTAGAGACAGAAAATAACCGTTAGACCAGGTGTACGTTTATTTTTCATTCAAGAAACATATGTGCAAGTTATTTAATTTTATGCAACACTTTTTGCCAGCTCAATATTCTATGAAATGGCTTGGGTTTTGTAAAATTATTTCTCTATAAAAAGCTTCCTTTGACTGTGCACTGACGGCTTAATTTATGCAACTTGAATAATGACAGTTTGGGGAATTGGCATCTTTAACTGCTTCATAGTCTATGCCTTAGTTCTACAAACGTGCCTCTAAACTACAGTGTTCAGGGATAGTCTGATTATTTGCACTTTGCATGCATGATTTCTGCTCTGTGTAAAAGCTCTGAGGCTGGAATAGTTTTTCTACCATGTTTTACAGTGCAACAGGTAGGTCCCTGTTTTGAGCTTCGTGGTGATACTGCAGCATGTGCAATGGGATGACAGTACTCTGACCACTGCAGGTCTTCCAGACTTGGTTATATGATGCCTTCTGGGTCCCAGCAGTTTTGGATAATTCCCATGAGCCCCGCTGGCAGAACCAGAGCTTTTGGCATAGACTCAGACTCTCTGTCAGATGTCAACAGGTGCCCCAGCTTCTCTGGTGAAGAGATCAGAGATAGGGCCTGGCCTAGACATAGACCTGAGAGCAAGTATTTAAGAGAGCTCCGCCCCACTGCATGGTAGCCCTCCAGCCTCTGCAAGAGCCACTCAAGACCAAAATCACTGAAAATCCCCTCCCCGTGTTGGTATCAGCGCCAGCTGCATCTCCCTGCTCCCTCACTGTTACCCTCGCACCACGCAGCACTAACATCCTATTCTAGCATCGTTTTAAAGTAAGTCACTTGAGATAACTCTGCAGCTCAGGCGGCAGAAGAGGGAAGACCCCTTGCCCCAGCGTGAACAGGAGGTGGCCAAGGGGATGCTCAGCTCCCAGCTCCCAGGCCTGCCCACCCCACGGCACTGCACGCAGCGGTGCAGAGGGAGCCGGTTTCACCCATCTCTGATGAGCAGCGGCCGCCCCTGCGGTTCACGTGCCCACCGCAAAGCCCACAGCTCCTGGGGGAATGGCATGGCGCTGGCCTGCCGCCCCGGAGAAGGCACCTCTGGTCAGATCCTCGCACCACCAAGACAGGGACACGGGAGAGCTCTCCTCAGCAGCTCAGACAGATGCTCCTCCATCAGGAGGCGAGTGAGCTAAAAACTCTCCTGGCATGTCAGTGAAACTGGAGACGAGAGTTTTAAATAACCCTCCCCTCAAGCAAATAGCCTCCAGAGGGGATCCTGGATTTCTTCTTTAATTGTACAAGTTCAAATCTCGCCCACTAGTCTTGCTCCACTTGTGGAAGCGCTGGCACTGCCCGTCCCGAGTGTCGGTGGTTTGGCACACACTGCAATGGGGGCAGAGCAGGCAGCGGCACAGCCCCCAGCAGCAGCTCCACATGAATGTGTGCCTGGCGTGAGCGGTGCTGGCGGACCTGAACCAGGACAAGATTTTTAGGCCAGAATTCACTGTGGGCACAGATACAAGGTGATGAAGTGCAGCGATGGGTAGCCTGCAGGATTATGTGCTGCTATTCCTGTGCACGGGCTCCCCTGCCCCTTCCCGGCTGGAAGCAGCTCTCGTGGCACTAGAGATCAGACAAGGTGCATGAAACCCTCACCTCCGTTTTCACTGCAGCCTTCTCCATTGCACAGCAAGAGCACGGGCAGCTCAGGGGCCTCACGTGCAGTGGGACAAGAGGGCAGGCAGGCTCAGGAGCTTTGGTTCATCTCTGGATCCACCAGCTTTGATGACATCAGGTTTATACAGCAGAAGTACCAGACTACCAGGCAGGATATGCTGTGGGATAAGCACCCAGGGCACGCCTGTGTGACAGAAGACAGAAGCTACAGCAGGCACATACTGCTTTGTGTAGCACTTCAGAGAAGAATATTATGTGGGCTCTGCAAAAGCTACCCCAGATTCCTATTTGCTTCTGAGTGCAATCTAGCTACTGCTATCAGGCTACAGACATCCCATTTGAATGTGTTCCCACCTGAGGATATACTTTCTCTTTATTCCTATTCAAAACAATTTAAATCAGCTGAGTAAAAGCAAGAGGCTCTGGGACAAAAAAGGCTCTTTCTCCATCTTGGTAATTACTAATATAGTAAAGACATCCTGTGCTACGCTGGATGATATATCAGACATAATTCACACAGCGCTATTCACAAAAATTCCTTCTTCATAAAGAAGGAGGGACACACGTAACAGTTCTGGTTTGGGGACAGTGAAGATCAGAACATGCTGCGTTCTGCAGAAAGTGCAAACGTAACAGTACAGCCACCAACAGCAGAGACAGCAAGTCATCGTTGGAGCACTGGATAGCAAACCCATGAGTCACGCACAGTTACATGCACTGACCACACAGTTCTGATCTCCTAAGCCTGCTGGAATGACATAGCCACCTCCTTGGAAGGTGTGCCCCACATGAAATATCGAGCTGGCTAGACTGCTCTTTTTCTTCTTTGGCCCCGTTAACTTAATCCTCCTTATGACTCACAGGAGAGTCATCATTGTATTCTAGGGTGCAGAGGTTAACTTACTTGCTGGCTGAATAGCGTACCATGGTATTTTCTACTTTAAAAAAAAAAAAAAAAAAAAAGACTGTGGGTTGGTTTATGTATGAGGGCTGAGGCTCTGCTTCATTATTCACTGCAGGTATCCATGGGGAAATGGGGAAAGCATCCTCCAGCAGGCAGCAGTGAAAGGGAGTCCTGGAATTTGATTCATCCCCTCCTCATGCGCAGCCAGGCTCGTGCAGGCAGGAGGAGCCGCTGGCTCCTGGCACTGTGTAGCTACAAGGAGGGGAAGCGATAGCTCAGATGGCTCACAGATTTGTACCAGACCAGAGCAGCCCAGCACTGCCCCAGTGCATCAGCTCTTGATCCATGCACTGACAACGCAGAGCTCTTAGGAAGCAGTAATCCATGAAACAGCAGGCCTGTGGGTGTTTCCCCAGAGCTTTCAGGAAATAACTTGGCCTAGCTTTGTTACTACATTGCATCCTAACAGTAGAAAAAGCAGTTTCCAGGTTCTTGAAATACCTTTCTTTCCCTGGCACTAAACACTTGTCCTTAGGGTCCACATAAAAGGACCCCCAACCTCCACCAAACGCAGCCACGGGGATGTGCCTCTGCAACGTGAATGCCAAAGGTACACACAGCACAGGCAGCAGAGAGCAGGTGGGTGCATCAGGATGCCCAGGGACTCCACAAATATTATCATCTTTACTCACATCTGCATGTACCTGGCAAGTTACAGCCATGGGCACCAGAGTCTTCATGCACTTACACTCCCCAGGATCTGCAGTCTTCATGTGTCAGGCAGTCTGGGCTCAAAATCCTTCCACATTCCTGTAATGCTCTGGCATGCAAAGAAGCGGGGCAGGGTTGAGGTTTTTTTATAGGGAAGAAAGGAAGCAAATCACCAGGATCTTTGTTTGACATGAATCTACTTACTTTAACAAGTATGGAGCCTCATGATTTCAAGTGGAAGCTTAGCATCTCTTAAAATAAGCTCTAGGCGTCTTTTAATGTCGGTGCTTAAAAAGGGATTCAGTCACTTGGTTCTAGGAACTCCAGTTTGACTCAAGTGTCCAATATCTGTCGGCAGTTCAGCTGTTACCCAAATAGGGGGAGAGAAAGCCAGGATTTTCCAGCCCTGAGAAACAGCTGTACTCAGAAGAGGCATGTAATACGAGGGATAAAATTAATTTACTCTCAGCCCCAGTTTGCGAGCCATTCCCAGCCACTGGATGAACAGCCCGACTCACAGCGGGTCCCGCAGGGCTGCTGGGGCCACACGGAGCGCACCCCGCTAGGCGGCCCTAGAGCCACGCCACGAGGGACCTCTGCTCTCGTCCAAGGGACCTTCGAGGCCATCGAAAAGGTGATTTGAAGGGAGAGATACTGAGAGCCCATCTCTTCACGCTGCACTTGGAGTGGGACGTGTACCACGAGCAATAACACTCTGAGTACGCGCACCCCTGCATGCTGCCCACGGACACCAAACATCCCACAAACTTCACGGCAACATGAGCCATATGCAGGGTGTGTTTGCAAATGCTCACCATCTCATCAGAGACATGCCTTAACTAATTCCAAAATCAAAGCTCCCTACTGTACTTTTTCCTATAGTAAGGCTACTGTTGCCCAAATGCCATTACATTCAGATTGCTGATGTTCTTTTCCTTGCCACAGTCTGCTCTGTACAATGGACAAATTCATCCTAGCAAAGACTTTCAAGCATGGAGCACAGTACATGCATTTCAGCAGCTGTGCTGTTCTCCATGCTTGAAAATCTTTGCTAATCCCAGAGGGAACCTGTCCTTGAAAGCCAGCACACCTTTCTGCCCTTCCTGAACAGCATGTATGGAGGTGCCCACAGGATTGCCATACACAATTTTTGAGATGCGAACCTAATATCCTACTTGCTTGGGGGGAGGCATGAGAAACATAATGCACAGAAAATGAGCCTTTGAAATAGTGCACTTCAGTGCTACATGTTCTGAAAATATGCTACAAAAAATTGGTCTTTGAAACGTACTCAGTGTTCAGCTGCATTTCTACAATTTAGAAAGACTCTCAGCAAGCTTCAAATCTAATCAGGATTCTGCAGTTTCTGTAAATACTTTATCAATGGCTACAATAACCTCTTTCAGCTATTTGCTTATTTTTGGAATATCTTAGCCAATGCAAACCTGCCCTTCTTCTCCACCAAAAAGTAGTCATTTTAAGAAATCATTCCACAATTTGATACTATCACAAATTTCCCTGCAATCTAACAGGTCATCTCAGGATTCTTGGTGTGTGGGAAGAGAAACAAATAAAATCGCTCTTTTCTCACTTCCTACGGAAGTCTTGTTATTCACACCCCAGGAGCAACAGAGAAGCCGCTTTCAAATCACATATTCACGTCACCAAGTAACTCACAACTAGAAAGCTCACTACTCAAGTGGTGATGATTTCCCAATTTAGCCATATGGCACAGAGGAAATACAGCTCCAGAAAGAGCTTTCTCCAGCCCACTGCCTTTGGGAAAGCCTCATTCTTTGCAGTCCTGTGTTCATATCACTGTTAAGCCATACAGGGTAGTGCCATAAGATAGCCAAGTGTCTAGCATACACTCTCAAAGCTTGAACACCTCTCTGAAAATGAGTAACACCATCAGGTACATGCAGATGGCTTGCAAAATGCATCACTTCCAAATTGACTGAAGGTTGTTGGCCTGTACTTCTATTTGAGCCCATTTTCTAAATAAAAGACGTGCTGGTACATTAATATGATGATGCAGTCTAGGTCTGCCTTACTTCTAAGTGTAAATTTTAAAATGTTCTCCTCCCCTCTACGTACACTCTTTACAATGCAGTGTATTTCAGATCCAGCAGACGCTCATTTTTTTCCTAAAACAGATTTAATGGGTTTTCCATTATCTAAATGTCTGGCAAAAGGGCTCCATGCAGCTTTAATACTTTCCTAACCCTGTGTTAAATTTGTCTTAGTGTTGCATATAGCATAATTCTGCAGCCATGTCAACTATTCAGGTAATGCTAGAATGTCGTCATTATGGTTTGTGTCAACAGCATGATCTGCATGTACCTTGTAATCATTCTGGTGTTAGGTTGCAAAGGTCCTTGGACTCTTCATTTGGCTGAGTCTAATTCTGTCCTCTTCACAAAGATCTAGAATTACACTAAGTAAAGGTTGACATTTACATGAGACACTAGGACTGCTAGAATGACTCACCAAGGTAAAACCTCGGCTATATATTCTTTCAAGGGCGTAAGCTGTACAGTGCCAACATTTCCGCTGACCTGCTGTAGAAAGCCTCTGTGCTTAGCAAGGCAAACACGGACAGAGGGGCACGTCACACATGGAGCTCGGCAGGACTCAGGAACAGGATCTCAGGAGTCTGAAAACAGATAGTTAAAGAAGCCTGGAGCAATCGCTCATATCTCAAAGAAAAGGAGACACGTCAGAGAGAAACCAGCTATCTCAGAGTGACCTTCCAGGGTTTTCTTGGAAGCTGAATGACATCCTCTCATTTTTTACTACTAAGTTGGACAGCCACATACACCCTCATACAGAAGACAGCTTTGCAGTTGCATAGAAGCCCGCTGTTTCAATCATGCGAAACCAATTAGCAGTAGCAGGGCTGGTCAGTGTTGCAGCTAGAGTCCAAACACTCTCAGTACATTTACTCTCCTATGCTCACTCTGCCTTTTAAAGCAGCACCTGCCACCAAGTTTGGCAGACCTGAAAGTCTCCTGGTTTACTAAATATCCTAGGTCCCTAAATGTCATTAGGTCTCAAACAAAACCAGGAAATTCAGACTAAAACAGTGACTGTTCTGGTGATGAACCTTATAAGCCTTTTATCTATTCCCATGAACTCTTCCTTGTCCAAATCCAGTATTAACAGTGAAAGCATCCAACACACTCATGAGAAGCAAATTGTGAAATGGAAGGACCACAGAACATCAGATGAGAGCAGAGCATCTATCATAAACCATGCATGTTAAGGATGACTTTGTCTACAAACCAGGGTGCTGCAAGCAATGTGGATTTCAAGGATGGCTTCTGCTTTAAACAGTAGAAACCTACAGCAGCCAAGCACAAACAGACTTCCCAGTGATGGGGTCTCCTCTCAACTGAACTAGTAAGATCTGCTTTGGCAAGAAATTAGCCTAGCCTTCCTCGAGCACTGGCAGCTGCAGCATCACATATATAACTTCCTGTATCTACAGTGCAAACACTGACTCCTTGGTGTGTTACATGGCATTAGTCCAGTTTCACTTGCGACTTTGACAGCCATCATCTTTGGCCATGGTCTCTGCCGTGTCAGAAGGTCTTAGCAGTAATCATCGCATTGAGGAACTAATGCCATGCAACTGAGTAACTGTCTTGAGCACAAATTCATAAGCTAGTGTTATTCTTGTTTGGTGCTAAAGTTCAGTGCCTGTTTTATTATGGCTGGAAACTTGTCAGAAGCTGTTCTTGTTCCGTTCAGTAGACCAACCTCTCTCCAAGATCTTGCTTCTCGCTCCAGAAAAGGTGCATCTAACATTCCTGAGCAAGCTCCCTGGAGTGCCTCACTGTGCTTCAGTGTTAAACCACAGCCTGGCACAGTCCCACCTCTGACCTCTTTACTTACTCTTGCTAAGGGGCACATCTGTGCCTTCTGTTTCTTTGCATGTCTTGCCTAATTCCAGACCGATCATGGTCTTGGAGATAGAGTGGAACAACCAAGAGTGATGTCATCTCTACAGGAGAATTAAGTCTCTTATTGTACAGAAGAAAGGGGGGCAAGGGTTGTCCAATGCAGTTTTGTTAATGCTGTGTCAGTTGTGTGAGGTGACCTTTAAAGCAGGTATGTCAGCACAGGAACTCCTTTCACAATCTGCACGTGTCTGATTTTTCACCACCCTTTTTCTTTGGGAGAAAATCAGAAAAAAACAATCAGCCTATTTCACAGGTCCTGAAAACCGACTATACTGACCATTACCTGATAGATTGCAAGAAGGCAATGCAAACAGCATCCCAGGGATGTGTGGTGGAGTACAGCCAGGATTGGTTTGTGGCGGGAGCCCGGGGCAACTCAATAACATTGGCTTCCCAGGCCCTCCTCCCACATGCAAGGGTTTGGGATTATCCAGCAGTCCTTGCATCACGGCAGAGCCCTGTTGATGGCCGTGTGACACAACCTTGGACAGGAGCCATCCTGGAACTGCTTGAGAGATACTTATAACTCAAGAGCAACAGATAGAAATACGAAGGCCATGGGTGGTCCAAGTACATGTGTAACCGCTTTGCTGGATCAGGGTCAAGGGTAACATACTGCAGGTTTGGATGAGACACACAGTGACATGTTCTCATCAGAGATGTCTGACTGCCTTACAGCAGCCCATTGTCTCACGTGGCTGCCTGCGGTTGTCACATGGCTACACCACTCAAATCCAACTAGACTGCAAAATATCCTTCCCTGTAAGCAGTTATGACTGTTTTGGAGAGTGACAGAAAGCAGGAGAGAGAGAGAGGAGATCTCAAATAAATTATTTGGACCAAACGGCTAAGCAAAGCCTCTGAAGAGCTCAGATGCATATACTGATTTTATTTGATGAGATGGGTGCTTTTGTAGCCTGCTGACTTGTTCGAAGTAACTACATCCTAGTCTCTTGAGGTGCCTCCATATCTCTATGCCATGCACCTATCTGTATCTCTACAAATGTGACTCCAGGACAGGGTGACAGTCAGCTAGAAGACCCCAGATTTGAAGTTACTCTACCTATCATGTCACGAATGCTGTAAGTACCAAACAATACCATATGGAACCAGGAGCATCAAGCGTAGGATCCAGACCCTGAAGAAACACACATTTGTCTGACCTCAAGCACTGCTGGGGTGCAGAGAAACAACTGTAACCTTAAGGAGAGACTTCTTACCTACCAGACCACTCATATCTGGTTCCTAGCAGGCTGCAAACACAAAGCAATACTGCCACAAAGGCAGTGGTTCAACAGGCGAGGAGCTCACAAGGGGACAGTTACAGCGGCCTTAGCAACTGATCACTAAACAAGAAACAACAGCTTTGTAACCATCTGCCAATACCTTAAGGAACTGTTTGCATGACCACAGACACACACAGGCACAAACATAGGACTTGGCAGTACATGACAACATCAGCTACCAGACAATGTAGAATAAGGCTCTGAATTTGATGCCGCAGGTGCTAAGAATGGGAGAGGGTGAACAGCTGGCTTAATGGATGGGGAACACAAATCCCAGGGCACCCTTTAGCAACTCAGGAGTACTGCATCACACCAAACAGAGCAGCAGAGGACATATATTGCTCCTACAGCTAGCAGGAAGTCAATTCAGTTACTTCCATGCCTTCTCCTTTTTTTTTTTAACCAGGTTAAATTCCTTCCCCACAGCTGTAGCTCAAAGCAGAGAGATCCAGGAGCGCTGTCTCCACATCTCACAGATGCTGCCGTCTCTCAGTCCAGAGTCACATTTTTCATGTTGGCTCCAGAAGCAGAGCATATGACAACAGCACTGCTGCTGCTGCAAGTTATTTGTCAAGACTGGCATTTTTACTTGATACAGCTGGGCCCAGGAGAAGCAAGATTGTTAGCCTGCAGTACTCCACCAAGAAATATCTCTCTTGCCATAGTAAAAGGGAAACAAAGATGAAATCTGTAAACCTTTTATTACCACCATGAGCTAATAAGCTACTGGTAACTACTTTTTTGTGTCAATCCAGTATGCTACAGTCCATATATGAGAAGGATCTGGCAGCTGGTTTATGAGGTACCATTTTCACTTTAGCTAAAGTAACCAGGGTTTCCTTTAGATTCTTCCATCCAAATGCAGAAAAACCCCTAACTCCACCATGGAGCCAGGTTTCATGGGTGACTTGGGTCTTCTACTAAGATTCATATCAATAACCTTGGTTAAATGTCTCCATGGTCTGGAGGCGACCAGAGCCTACTCTCAAATACTAAGGATGCTTCTATTTTCTCTGGCACATATCACTTGCTCTTCAACTAGCATATGCTCAGTTTACAAAATGGAGCCATCACTGTGTTGTAAGGAAAAGGAGATAGTTCTAAACACACACTGATTTATGTTTGTCTCTCCAGGTTCATAGGGTAAATCCAAAGGCTAAGCCTCCTTGCAAGTTTCAGCATCCTGGCAGGACCAGAGGAATGTCACAGTAAGTGCCAACATTGTTGGGTCAAGTGTACTCAGCCTCCTAAAGTCTCTGTCTCCATCCTGCCCTGTTTCTTTTTCCCCCCATGCTAAGAAACAGTGGAAAGCCACCAGTGTTTTGCTGACCACTGGTTCCTCAGCCAATGAAGTCTCTAGCAGCCATTCAGTTCACCAGTTACACCACTTTAATTCAACTGTTACCTATTGACCCTCATAGAGTAGGCTACACATTTCTAAAATTATTATTTATAGTATTCTAGAAATACTTTACAAGGATCAGCTCAAGCTCATCTTCAGCAAGTGACTAAGAGGCAAGGGTTATCATGAATATCAAGATCTGGACCCTAAGCTCTGGAAAAGGGCTTTCTGGCTTGGAACATTTCCTAGCCAGAATTGCTAAGACAATTGATGGAGCAGGTGACAGGGCTGGAAATGCTCAAGGGACTGCCACGCAGCTTAGTCATTTGTCAGCCTACCTCAAAGATTCACTTCAGAACAGATAGTTGGTTTAGAGCGCATACTTGGTCAAGAGCTGGAGAAGTCAGACTATCTAGAGACAGACTCACATCTTAACTCAGGCTGGGAGGGAAAGAGCTGATAACTTGAGTTATTTCAGAGAAAAGACAGACTATAAAAAAGACCGGTGTCACAGCAAAACAAACCCAAGCACTTCAGTTGCACATTTATGTGCAAGACACATAGTTCAAAAGCTAAGTGAGGTGGAAATGAGTGCACATCAACACTTCACCATGGAACAAGGACATATCTTGCACTGCTAATATTTGACCATCTTAAAACTGCCTTTCTTGCTGCATCAGAGACCTCATTGTAATCTCTGCGTCAGCTGAGCTTTAAAAGAGAATATGAGGACAGCGTACCAAAGTTCCTGCTCATTTCTCTACATTCAGCCTCACTGTAGTTACCCCATACACCACAGAAGCCAAGAAGAGCTAGACCTGGGGTCAACTAAACCAGGTAGGGATCTCTGTAGAAGGGGACAATTACTGGCAAGCAACACTGATCTTTACATAGAGACTACGAGACGTGAGCAACTAATTAACTTACAGGTCTAAGACTAGCAACAGTTACTGGTTATCAGCTCCTCTTTCCACTAACTTGGTGTTCACAGTCCAGGGAGGCATTTCCTCTTGGAGCACTTGAATGGAGACTCTTCACAGGATATTTATTAGGCTGGCACATGAACAACAGATAAAACACTCTGATGTCTTCTTCTGTTTCAAAGTAAAATGCCAGCAACACAGCTGGGTTTCTGCATATGAGAAATTAAAGCTATAAAAATCACTTTTCTTTGCTATATAGATGCAGAGTCCCTCAGCGAGCCTGACCGGGTCTGCCTACGGAAGCACACCTGTGTTTACAAAGGTAAAGAGCACACGTCTGAATGACCTAGCTTGTTCTGCAACTACTAGCATTAGATCTTGAATTTTCTTGCTCCATCTGAAGGTATTTTGAGGCTGGAACGTTGGTTCATTGACAATTCAAAAAAGCCAGCATGCTTCATTAGTGATGCTATCAAACTAACATCTCAATTGGTAAACGATCCGGACAGACAGAACCACTTACATGAATTCATCTCATTTATTTCCTACAAAGGAGGCTGAAGTGGAAACCTCTCATAGTAACCTCCCTTATTACGGTGTACCCACTGGAATAGATGTTTTTCCTGCATTTGTCTCTTTCTTTAAATGCATAAACAAACTAAAGCCTTTTAACAAGCACTGGTCTACAGGTGAAAAAACCTCCACTCACAACCCACTGCAAATGCATTTAGAATTAAATTAACTATTGTAAGTAAAACAAAAATATGAGCATGAGATCATCTTCTTCACTGAAGGGTGTACCATTCCATAATAATTACTTCAACAGGGAAATACTTATGTCAGCCATTTAACACCAAATTTTCCTCCTCCAGGGTCTACAAAACATAAGAGCTACAAAGGGTCAATTAGTGGTATTTGAATGTCGCATTCGTGCTACACCCACCTTACAGGTTCACTGGTACAGAGAATACGATCAGATAATAGATTCTGCCGATTTCCGAATACTACGAAAAAGTAGGTATTACTATGTCTGATGTACAGTAATTTTATTGGGACAGTGATAAGACAGGAACAAGAACTGCTGTAAAAATTAGGAGATTGTACATGTTCATAGAGGCAGAGTTAAGTTTACAAGTATCAAATGACCTGAAGTCACACACTGCTGTACAGAGCCTGTGCTTCCTCTGGCAACGCGTGAGCAGATCAGGCACGATGGGAGGAAATTCCTGTGCTGTTAGTTATTAATGAAAGTACTACTGAGCCATGGAGGCATTGTCACCATATATTATAACTACTGATCAACTCAGGAAAAAAAATTAAAATACACGCACATTTTAAACATCTTATAATACTCCCAGGCATGAGGTCATAGCTCCAGTGGGCCAAATTCACAGCTACTAACTCCAAAGTCAGTGGAACAATTTCTGTATCATCTCAGTGGAGAGGTGTTTGCACCATCAGGTTCCCCAGCCAAACATGGGCTTCCCCTATCCGGATGGTATTCCTCTTGATGGACAGTAAGGGATATGGTCCCTTTGTAACCGGGGTGAGAACTGAGGTGGGAAAGGGAGTGAGGGCTGAAGGTTTTTCTTCCATTCTGGCATTATAACCATTTAATTTTTTTCTCTCTTATTTTGAGCAGAGGCTTGTTCATCAGCAGTTCCTGGTAAGTACACAGCACATTTTTTGTTAGACATCTCATCGGTTAATTACCCCACACTTAGGTTTTCCTAGCTCATCCAAGATAAAACAGTAATGTTCAAAAGGTAACCAGAAGATAGCTTTCAGTGTCAGGTTAAAAGCTTTCAAATTCTTAGTTTTGACACAAGCACCTGAAAGGCCCTGATTTTTTTCACAACACAATGAAAAAGGTACCGTCCCTTTTACATTCAGTTAATGAAGAGTACCATGTATACTAAGGGAAAACATACCAACTATTCTAACCTACAGTCTTTTCTGGGGTAACTTGTGCAAGAGAAGACAGGATTTAGCAAAAAAATTGTGCCTTGTTTCAGAAAGTCACAGAAGAAAGAAAGTCACAGGAAGAAAGATGCTTCCTTCAACTTTGCTCCTTCCGAGTCCCTTGACTTCGTATGCCCTTTACATCACCTTTTTACACTTTATCGCTGCCAAGGCCCATCACTAAGTAGCAGTCCTTCTGCAAGGACCAATTCCCAATTCCTACAAGTTAACATTTGGCTTTTATGGTGCAACAGCATGCCTGAATTTGTTCTTTCAGAGGAAGTCTGCACCCTGGTTATTACAGAAGCTTTTCCAGAAGACTCTGGAATATTTAAATGTGTTGCTGAAAATGAATTTGGATCTGCGGCATCCAGTGCACGTCTCTCTGTTTCCCCAGGTAAGCACATGGATTTCTGAGCTGAGCAACTAAGCACAAGAGAATTTGCTGCTGCTCAACATCAGGCAGAGTCGCAGATATTTGCCAAGCAGAAGCCAGATGCAAACACTTTTGTAGGCTCAAGAGAAGAGAAATGCCCCCAAAATGCAGTCTGCTTGGGTACCTCTCAAAGCTGGATACAAGTTGTTCTGTGTTTCTGCTTTTGGCCCCTCTTCTTCCTAGGTCAAGGATGACAGGGTGGAGATGATGTTCCCTCTCACAGAGGAGTCTCATCTCCGAGCTTCATCCCTTCAGGGATTCCAGCTTAGCCCAACACATTGGCTGTATCTATTCCTTGTTTATTGTAACTGGACTTGTCTGGCTTGTGCTGAAAGCCATCTCCAAACAGAACAGCACCTTGCCTGTAAACCAAAGCCCACCAGCCCTGGTGAGAAGTCAGGTTTGGCTAATGCAGCTGTGCAGGTTTTGGTCGATGCAGAGCCCAGGCAGCTTGAACTCT
Source organism: Astur gentilis (assembly GCF_929443795.1). Taxonomy (NCBI): domain Eukaryota; kingdom Metazoa; phylum Chordata; class Aves; order Accipitriformes; family Accipitridae; genus Astur; species Astur gentilis. The sequence continues at coordinate 18,033,763 of NC_064905.1, read as the reverse complement.
CATCCACCTGCACAGACATACCAGTTTCCCTTCCCCTGTTACTGTGGCATGCTGTACTGGTGAACCACCACTGCTTTCTACCTGACTTGTGGACAATTCTACTTCCAGGAGCAAAAGAGCTGGAAAGCTTTGCAGGTGCTGCCCACAGGCCAGCTGTGCAAGTCACTATGAAGAAACCCACCTTCCCTAGAAGCAGCCAAACAGGAGCCAAGGACCGAGATGCGGCTGGCCTGCCGTCCTACGGCACAGAGACCCCAGGGCTGGGCAGTCAAGCGGAAGCCACGAGCTTCGGCCAGATGAATTCCAAGAGTGAAGCTGAAGATTATCATGGAGCTTATAAGAATTCATCTCAGGCTTCACCTCTGCGGTAAGACAAAGAGAAAATCATATCCCTGCGTTAGTTTTATACAATACTTAGGGGATGAACTTTCTAGTGACCCCAGCAATACAACTGCAAAGCTCCTGTGCCCCATACCCTAGGAGGGAAACATGCACACGCAGTAACCTGAGCTGTTTGCCTACATGACAATGGGAATGCGTAACACCAGCCCAGCTACAGAACAGCACAGACTTGATTTGACAAAGAATGTAGCTAGCTAAAAGCTCAGGTTTAATAGCATTTTCAGAAGTGCCTATCTGTAAGTTACTTCAAAGCATCACCCCAAATAATTAGCCTCTAGAAGACCTTTGGCTCCACAGCAGAGCATGAGGCAAAAGATCACAGTACCTGGGAAATTTCAAGGTACAGTTCTGTTACCTCCACCTTCCTCTGTAGCCTTGGCCAAGTGGCATCACCCCATGTTTCTGTTTCCCATTCTGAAAGACAGCAATAAAACTCAAGATCCTCTAAGCATGATGCAGATAATACCTGCAAAACACTCTGTGGAGGAAAAGTACTGAACCAGTGACCCACTGGATAGAATGAAAACTGTCCCACATCACAGTAGGAACACTCCCTACTCAGGAGATGGAGATACTCCCCCAAGAATAAAGTGTTCCATCTTATAACAAGACTCGATCCAATTTCTGTCCCAAGTGCAGCTCTCAAGTAGTTATGTACTTATTGAATTATTAGTTATCCTGGTTTAAATCATTCCAGAGAAACAAAACTAGGTAGAACATACATCTTAGCAATTCCATCCCAGATTTTTGTAGTATTTCTCAGGCATTTATAGGCACAACAAAGACCTCAAATGGTCACAGTTGAGAGGTCCAAGCCCAGCATTACAGAGGAGTTTCCTCAGTCCTGCTTGTGAAGGCGAGAGCTATGAGGCAGAGGTGTGTCTCCTCTCTCAGCTGAATGCCAGCGTTGCATTGCAGTGATATTATTACATCGTGTGTAAACGGCTGTCCGTGACAGAAAGCACTCTCCGTGTTATTATTTTTGGATGTACTCAGCCACTTTAACTAAACTGGTTATTTTAACAATTCTGAACCCCCTCCTCCAAATTCACTACAGGAGAGATCATATTTCAATATAGATTTCTCCATGCACAGGAAATTTTTTTTCTAAATCACTGAGTAAAAAATGGGTTTGCTTCAATAACCTGCAGTTCACAGGCTCTCTGTTTAGCTTCAAGCCCTTCCACGAAGTCCAGGCTTGCTCCAGGGAAATCAGCTGGGATCCTAAGCAGACCCCACTGCAGAATCAAAACCCTGGCTGAAGCTAACTTGTACGGACTTTAGGAAACTGCAGCACTGCAAAGCTGCGGAGGACTTGCTTGCAGCCTGCGATGAAGCTGTGCGTGTGCTCTTATTGCCTTCAAACATCGCAAGCCAAGCACGTGAATGCAGCAGCGTATTCAAGTCAATGCACGCTCTACTACCCCAGGTCCAAACACCTAGAAATAAGGCTGTTTGCTTGGGAGCATCTAACGCAGATGAACATTGCATTGCTTGTAATTTTTACCTGATGATTGTTTTAAACAAGGCCAAACTGTCTGCCGAGCAAAAAATGAAAGCCTGTTATAAAACCTCTGGCATAATTACCTCTTGGAAGGAATGGGGACAGTAGGACACATTTGCTAGCTGTCCTTTTAGAACAGGACTAGTTTTCCACCCTCTCTCCAGATTTCTCAAAGGCAGCAGGAAGCCTGTATTTTGGCATTTCTAACAAGCAATCTGTGGGAAAGCTCTTTTAGATGATACTTGCTGCTTAGGATGACTATTTGTAAAGTCTATTGCTTGCAGCAGTACCAGTGAGCTGTGGTTTCGTTTTTATTTTTAAAATTCTGGTTAGTTTGAAATGCAGTATCTGATGTCCTGCATGAAGGGATATAACATACCACCAAAATCAGCTATGTAATAGCTGTTAAAAATTTGGGTTATATAAAACATTAACTAGTGTATAGAGCTGCAGACTGCTTTTGATTGACAACAATGCTGAACCAGATTTTGGAAGGCATTTACACATCTCAAGATACAGAGAGAAAACTATTAAAATTTCTAGATATATCCATCTATGAGCATTTAAAGATCTTTAAAGCCCACAGTCCTATTGGCATGTGCTTTGAAACATCATTATGAATGGGACTCGACATTGTAAATGTTGCTGTTACCTCAAACTAAGCAATCATCTCTAATGACTAGCTGTACAATAACTGTCTTGTTAGACAGATTTAGCCATATAACTCTCTCATGTAGCAGATGTGGTTGCAACTGTATTACCAAAGACAAAAAGAAATACCAACAAAGACAGTGATGACAGAACAAAGCTATTACTGGGAATAACTATAAAATGAATGAAGTCCTTGTGCTCATACTTCTCCAAATTATTGCTTAGCAACAGCCACTCCACAAAAGCTAGAAAATGCAGTTCTGGAAGACTGTCACTACTAGCTACTCCTTTCTGAGCCCTTTATATCTGCATCGTACAGTGTCCTTCTCAATAGCCTTAAAAAAGCAGAACAAAATCTATACTGATTATATACTTTATGAAAGGAACTTAATCCAAGCAAAAGAGGAGGCTTCAGGCACTAAGGATACTACCAGGTCTTGTAGGTAGCTTTTAAAACTCCTTAATAAATAAGCAAAAGATTCTTAACGTTTTTTTCTAGATATTTTTTGCTGTATGACTCGGGCAACTAGGAGAACCTGATCAGACGCAATGGGTCACCATTCATAGAAAGTAAACTGAAGCAGTACAGAAAAGCTGGTTTCTAATACCTTGCAGTGCTGGTTAGAGTACTATTAAGTTACCCTAGCACAGGCTATAAGATTTATTCCTCTGTCTTTATCAGTTCAGCTTCTAGTTCTTTCAATTTTTTTCCTACCTTCCAGATCTCAGGTTTTGCTATTCCTTCTCTTTTCCCCAAGTCGTCCTAATTGTGTCCAGCCTTTTAAGTGCATAAAGCTGTCCTTAAATTGATGCCTTGCAGCCAACTTTAGTTCTGAAACAAGCATACTGCACCCTCATTGAAGTGGATGGGAAGCCAGGGAGCCCGTCTGAGCACAGAGTCTGACCTTTAACATGCTCACAGCTTCCTACAGGGCAAATGATGATGCTACAGTTACCTTTTTTTAAGCGTCCAACTCTCTGTGCAAACTACAGACTTTTTTTTTTTTTTTTTTTTTAAACTTAAAAAAGCAAATAACCTCTCCAACAACTGGGGACACACTTCCTCCCTTAATCACTTTCATCAGGAGGAATTTAAATAAATTAGCACTCAGTTAACACCTGCTGTGTAGATTTAGTTCACAAACGATGGGCTGATGTTTAAATGCAAACACTACATGTGGATTAACTCTGGAAGATCGCTGTGCTTAAAGACTCACCGGTGCAGTGCAGGGAGAGAAAACCACACGCAGCCGAGCTGCGGTATTTACGGGGTTGGGGTTTTTTTAAACAATAGCGTGCAGGTTAGGCAAGAATTGCCAAAGTATATATAATTAAGATACTTAAAACACTATAATGTTAATTTAACATGTAATTAGGCATTGAAGCCCTTGATTAAAGGGATACAAATCACCTAATCTGCCAGCAGGATCTGTTGCTGTTCTGGTGAAAACCCCACAGTCGCGTCTTTTAGTCCAGGTAAACACCTGTAGTAGTACACACAAACAGCAAAATATCGAATAATATTTTACCACCGAGCAGATTTTATTTGTGTTACTCGGTGGGTGACCCTTCAGACACACCCACGGGCACTGCCGCTGCCCTCGATGGAGCTCGGCACCAGAGCGGAGGGGGGTTAAGGCCGGGGGTGCCCACGGAGGGCTCGCTCGGGGCGCTGCTGGGATTTCAACCCCGTTTACGTCTGGCTTTCAAGGATGTGTTGCCTTCAAGTCCACAGCCTTACAAGCAGTAACAAAGCATTAACTCTACAGAAGCAATTAGCCACAGCCAACGAATTAAAAAAAAAAGGAATTTCATCGGGATAACGAAGTAGGATTTAGTGATGTTTAAGCGTATCGCAGCAGTCCTTCCTCGCTGCTCCCTGTTACGGAGGGGGGGGAAAAAAAAAAAAAAAACCAAAAAAAACCCAACAAAACCAACAAGGAAAAAAAAAAAAAGAAAAACCCAAGAAACCCAGCTCTTCTGTTCAACAGCTGTCGACTTCTTCAATTCTTCCCCTTCTCCTGCTGAACACACCCGGGAGCGGGGGAGGCGGCCGAGAGCGCTGACCCTCAGCCCCTTCACCCCGGGGTGGGGAAGAGCCGGGGCCGGGGGAAACCAGGGTGGGGAGCTCCGGGAGCCGAACCCCCGGATCCGAGCCCCGGGATCCGAGCCCCCGGCGGCGGGGTCAGCTCCTCCCGAGGGGAGAGCCGGGCCGGGCAGCCGCGCAGGGCAGGTTTTACCGCTGCCCACGCCGGTGATTTGCTGACCGCGGGCACCTGCCCAAAAACCCAGGCTCCGGCCCTTAAATGAGGTGTCCCCGGGCGGCCGGGGGCTGGTTGGAGACTCTTATTCTGACAGCGGTGCGGGCAGGAGGACAGGCAGGGCTCGCCGTGTCATCTGCTGGCAGCACATTAAAGCCTCTGGTCTTATAACGCTACGCAGAGGGCTACTATGCCAGTCTGGGTCAGTGAATGACGGTCCCTTCCCAAAATACTGGTTAGAGCCCAGGTGACAACTCCTAGGCTGTAGGTAAGGTGCTGCGTTTGGTTTTTTTGTTCCACGTCACTTTTTACTTCGAAGCCGGTTAGTGAGCTGTCGTGGGAAATAGCAAGGCGCTGGGTAAATGCGGAGATGAGAAGGTATCTTGAAAGTGTCAAAGGTAACGTGGGAGGCAACACAGGGGGGAAAAAATAATTGTTTTTTTAAGAAGCAAAGCGTCTCTATTATTATACTTACTGTTTTCGTCTTGTAAAGTCAAAAGTCTGTTTAGATATTTTTTTTGCCCACCCAAATCAAGGTGGAATGATTTGAGGAAAATGCAACTTATCCGTTGCTGTGACAAGTGAATCTGTGCATCGTACCTTAAGTGCAGTGTTCTAGAAAACAAAGTAAATGCTGGCTTTTGTACGCAGCCTGTAGGTAAAACGAATGAATCTGTACACAGGCAGTGATATAAAAGTGGTATAAAAACAAGATTCAGTGAGTTTTCTGCAGCAGTGAATGAGAACACAGCATGGACGTGCTCCAAAAATGTGAGCCAGCTTCAAATTCCAAGAGCATGACAAGGGGAAAGTTGGGGAATTTTTACTAGAAAACCTCTGTTTACATACAATTAACTTACAATCAATATTGATAGTTACCTTTAGGAAATGAAAGCTTTGAATCTTTAAAACGAGAGCGATGCCTTCAGTTGATCTCTCCCCACGGGAATTTATGACCTCGTAGAGCCCTTCTTCAGGCTCTCCGATGAGAGGAATACAATATACTGTGTATATATAGCAGCAAAACAGCTGATCTCAGTGGGGCAAGATTACAATTTTTTCCATCACATGTAACTGTGTGCATTTATATTCTCATTTTTTATTAGTAGCTTTATGTTTATTTGGGAGGGGGGGTTATTTATTTATCCTGGAGCTGAAGTTGTTTGTCAGTTTTAACAAACTTGCTCAGGTCATGCTAATGAAACTTTCCTGGTTTTTGAGTTGATGGAAAGCCCGAGTTTAGATATCAAAGACCTGCAAAATAAACGCAGGACCTCTGAGCAGCTTGGCTTGCCCTACTTTATCCTGCAGCTATGTCATTCTGGCACTTACTAGCCCTAGCAGCAAATCTCGGGAAACCACTTCAAACGGAGAAGCACAGTCCTTGGCATTCCAATCCCAAATCTGAATTGGATATAAAAAATTTAGAATTCAAAAACCATTAGAGAAGAAATCAGGATACTTGGTTTCAAAGGTTTAATTTTAGGCTTAAAAGAAAGTGGAACCTGTTTCATGCTTCCCCATGGTGTAAGGAATTTCTCTGCACAAACAGCCAATTCTCTGAGTAATAGTACATTTAGTGTTTCGACAGGGCACAAAACTGCAGGATCCAGAGATATTTAGTTAAGATGATATATGGCAAATTACCTTGCTTAGCAGTACTATCTACGGTTATCTGTAGCCTTATGCAGGTGGCGGGTCATCTCAATAAACCAATTGCTATTTTTTCTAGAATTTACTGGGCTCTTGCAGATAAGATAGCTGTGGTGAGCACTGCACCTGAGCTGGATAGAGTGCGTGACTTGTTACTGTAATCCAAAATGTTCATACAGTTCTGGAGTAGTTCTAATCAATCCTAAATCTCTTTATTTTAAGCTCAAGCTTTAACTGTCAGTTGCCTGAACTTCATACTCTTTGGATTGCTAATGACTGCTCACGAGACAGTATTTTTTGTGATTCAAATGGTGATGTACAATTTATTTTATCTGTATTGTCTTCCTTAAGGGAAAATCCACACCAAGAAAGCCTCTATTCTGCAAGGCAAGGGTTCCATTCTATCCCGGAGCCCAGCCAAGAAAGTTTTTGTGGCCTACCACCTAGTTTTTACCAGCCACCTATCCAAAGCCAATTATCACCAGCAAAAACCCAGGACAGCCGTGAAACCTCTCCTATGAGTGTCCCTAATTTTCCATCCGTTTCCTCTATGTGCCAACCAACCATGTTTAACTACGAACGTCCAAAACACTTTATCCAGTCTAAGAATGTGTGTCAAGGGCAACAGCAGCCTCCTGGACCTGCAGCCTCTACAGAGTCAAGCAGACAAATCAAACAGTCCTCCATCCTAATACAGCCTCGTAACCCAAGTGGGCAGAAATTCTCCTCCTCGTCATCACTGAGCTCTTCAATCACGCTCTCCTCGCCTTCCTGTAGTGCCCCTAAGGAATCCACATATCCCGTCACACCTGCATCTGCGCAGTCTCCTGCTAGCTCATCATCTGGGCAACGGCTTATATCCATGCCTAACCAACCCCCCGCAGCATTCCTGTGCTCAGTGCTACCCTCGCAGCCTGACTATAATAGCCAAACTCCTTCTCCTATGGAACCTCAGTAAGTACATACAGGCTTCTAACCTCCCCTTGCTTTCCTCTGGCCTGGCCTCTCCCATGCACTGACCATCCCAAATCCAACCATCCGGTGAAGCACCAGCTCAGCTGAAGCCAATGGTACAACTCCCATTGACTTCTGATGTTCGAGGCAGGACTCTGCATGAATCGGGTTAGGAGGCTGAGCACCTGCCCTTGGTGTCTGTGGGGGAGAGGTGGGTATCCACCAGGAATTAAACTGCACAGTAGTCATGTCCCGGGCTGCTCTGCAGGTTTTCTGGAGTCAGTTTGAACAATTTAGTTTGATCTGATGGAAATCTCTTATTTAAGTAAGGGTATTCGGAACAGAAGGTGGGTACCCATCTCAAATGAATTTCTCTCAAAAAACATGGCTTATGAACGGGGAGGCAGGGGGGAAGGCAGTAGTATTTCCCACATGTAAAGAACTTCAAGATTCCTAGTGAGCCTCAGCAGTATTTTCAGGTTCCGCATCATGATGGGACTCTATGTTCACCTACAATACAGTTTTCATTAATCATATGTGCTAACAGAAAGGCAGCCACTTGAAGATTTTACACCTTCAGACCAAAGACTAAATTCTTTCCTGAATATGTATTATATCATTTTGCCTTTGGGCTGCAATCCAAATATCTCCCAAGGTCAGTGAGATCTCAAAGGGAGCTGGGTCTTGCCTTCTCACCAACTTGTATTCCTGCCAATAGTAGCTCAAGGTCCTGGGGAAAGTCAGTGTAGAATATGCAACAAACACTCAACCGAGGATATTAGAAAGGTGATAGGGGCAGGGAGTCCTGCTGGCTTGGATATAAATTCAGGTTTAAACGTCAGTTTGTATTCAGGAAAGCTAAATGTTTCTGGGTTTTGTTTGAATCACAGCACTGTGGGAAGCGGAAAGGTAAGACAGAGTGGGCTAGCTGGGGTACTCAGGAGTGTTTCTTGAAAGTACTGCAGGAGTGTGCGTGTATTAGGTATGCATCTGGAGTAACAGCTGGATTTTGTGTATGTAGTGTGGGGTTGTTTGTTTTCATAGCAAAGGGCTTTGGTGCCTCATTATGCTTTTCATATAAGCTGCTCTTATATGCAACATCCTGTGAGTTGAAGAATTATTTTCCTAATCATGCTACAAATGGGGGCATGAGACATATTAATCTGTCAGGCAAATTATTAAAGTTTTTAAGTTATAATTTGGGCAAGTTATTAAGTCCAAGCAGTGCTGGGAATACGTACCAGAATTATAACCCTTCTACCCTATTCTAATCAGCAGAACAAATTCCCAAGCGATAGGAGGAAGAGGATTTTGAATAGAAATAATTGCTGAACACAACTGCAGCACATGAGGCCACCTTGCATGTAATGAACCGGGTTAGATCCTGTCGGCACACAGTGCTGTGACCTCTAGTAGACCTTCGCAATCCATTTTGAGAGATGCTTCTCTTTTCCTAGCACCTTTCAGAATCAAGTCTACTATCTAACTCCAACACTTGAGAGTGTCTCTTGACTATGGATTACAGGATCAGGCTATGTGGGGGCTTGCAGCAAGGGCTCCTAAAGACCCAGCCTAGCTTGGGGTAAGCTTGGCTATTGAACATTTGGACAGAAACGCTATATTGAAGTAACTTTCCGGGGCCAAGAAGAGGACAACTAATAAGCTATTTGTTCATAACTAATCAACTAGTCTGCGACATTGCTGTGGATTTGCAGCACCCAGGGCCTTTTTAACAATTGAAAATGTAAAGGAATGCAATTTTTGAGGGAGAACTTGCTCCTGGACAGACTCACATTGCTCAGTGGAGTTAGTGGCTCCCTCAAAACACTGCTAGCCTTACTGCACACATCTGAGTCAGGACAGGGGCCACTGCAGGATGTAGGAAGGCTGAACAGTGACCCATTGCAAACTGCTGTGAGTGTTGTGGGAGGACACTCAATGACTTGGCTAAACCATGATGCTTCCCCTTAAGTTTTTGGTAATTATGCCACCTAGCCTATCTATCTCCCAAATGCTTTACAGGTTCATTTGAACCCCAGTTTCTAGGTAGCAGGCTCACATCTTTGTGTGTATTCTATGAAGCTGTAGGAAACAGTCAAGCAGGCCTACAGGAATAACTTTGTTTTCTCTTCCTGCATGAGTAGTTACTCGCAACCAATGTATAACAAACAAGCTAGCATCAACTCTATGCAGAAGACATCAGACCAAGAAATTCGAGGAACAAAAGAAGCCCTCATTCAGGACTTGGAAAAGAAACTCCGATGCAAAGACAACCTTCTCCAGAATGGCAACCAGGTAAGGGAAACCTGCTGATAAAGAACCAGTTTGCTCTGACTCTCGGTAGTACAAGCAAGGATGCAGACAGTAGTTCTAGTGCCCCCAAGGCTGAAGCCTCCAAACTGAGCTGAAAGCAGAAGGAAATGCAGGAGCAACACTGCCCAAACACCTTTACTCAACAGATCCCAGCAAGAGTTCTTTGAGCCATTTATGACCAGAATATTCTTTCAATGTGAGGTGGTTGCATTTTTCCATTAGAAATGTAAAAAAACATCTCTTCCAACAGTGACTCCATTTTTAATCATGGCTCAGGGCTGGTGTAAAAGTTGTGGTTCTGAAAGATTAAATTCCAGCCTCTTGTTTCCCAACATCCTCTTCACAGTTAGTTTTGCTATTAGAATGCAAATAGCTGTACTGTTGGGCCAGGTTCAGCTCAGCTCTGAGAAGGCCCTTCCCAGTAGAGGAGCAGCACATGGCTAGTGCGTGATGAAAACTGGCCTAAACGCGTGGCAAGAGAGATGGTTGCTGTAAGTCTGCCTGTAGGCATCTCCTGTGACTTCGGTAAGGGATGCACTTGTTGACTTCTGAAAGCCATCTGATGCAGCAAGATGGCTTTGAGTTGCTATCACCTTTCCCTCTTACCCTACCTTCTTGGCCAGCACACACCATTCAAGCTGTCTTTGAATTTGTGCAATCAAATTAATAAGGCTAGGGTCGGGAGAAAGGTAGATGTTTAGAGCCACGGTGCAAACTTGAACTCTCTGCTGGGGATCCTGCTGAACATCACATCCACAGACAACTACAAACCCAGGGAGAACTCAGTTCTCCAGACATGATTTCAGCCTGGCTTTCAATATTGGGGTTAATAAACCACCCCAAATCATTAGAAACTTGGAGAAGTAGCAATATTTGAAAGCTTATTCTAGAGACCACCATCACGTGTGATAAATCTTTTTGATTTCTTTTTATATGACCAACAACAAATCAGGGAAATTACATGAGCTTTTATCATAAAGTCTGTCTCCTATAAGAAGGTCTCTCAGTCTCAGTACCTACTTTTTTGTTCTGCAAAGGGACAAAATGCAATCCCCTTTACCAAAAAATCCAAATCTGGGAGAAAAATTTGCTTACCAATAGAGAAGCACATTACAGCAAGCTAGAACGAGCAGGTCTCTAATGTGGGAACCTTCCTGCTGGCTGGAGGCAGACTAGTAAAAGCCCAGTGTTTACAGTTTCCATTTTCTTTCCTCTGACATAGAAAGGAGTTTTTCCATTACCATCAGTGGGAACAGGTTTGTGTCATATATATATATAATTTTAAATATTGAAGGAAAAAAAAAATATTGGGTCAAATCTGATTTAACATGTCCCTAACAGGAATGTCCTATATGCTGTAAGAAAGCTTGCCATTGCAAGCCAGCTTTTCTTCCCATAGGAAGCCAGGCTAAAAATAAGGCTTATGCAATCACCACTCTGTGTCCTCCTCCCCTTGTCCTCCAACAATGTCTGAACCAACTGGCCAATCTCAGCCACACTTGATACAGCCGTAACAACCTCAGGGATATTAAGCTCTCACAGGTTTTGCAAAAGGTGTCTCTTCTAAAGAAAAGTCCCACAAGCCTCCCCAAACCCTTATCTGCCCAGGAGTAGCCACATACATGTCCCGTACAGAGTAGAAATTCAGTCGGAGATTATCCTCACATCACAGAATCCAAACCCAAGGTAAACTTTGTGGGAAGTGAAGCATCAGGTGTTCTGGTGCTCAGGGGACTAATGTACTCTTCTAAAGTAACCCAATTGACAGAACTTGAATTTAACTCTGCTCATATTTATCCCTGTGTGCTGCATCCACACTGTAGGAACTTACTGTTACATGACTGAAATGCATTTTTGCCTCAAGACAGCACACAGCATTTCATATGGTGGCTGTTGCGCTGGCATAAACTTCACTTGTGCTTTCAGGGGTAGTGGTGCTCCTCTCTGGCTGTCTCTGCTTCTCGTGTGGCTCTTGCTTTTTTTGGGAGTAGGGGATGCTAGCATCCATCATGCCTCTAGCTCCTGAAGTAAATCCACAGCTGAATGACTTGGGAAGTTTTCCCAGTGCTAACAGAAAGGTACCCTGGGACTTACTCTGGCTTCTGAGATAATGCCATCAGTTACCCATAAATAATCCCAGTGGAGAAAGAGGAGGAGTAGAAGGCCACAGATGGCATTAGAGAGGCTTTGATGAACAGGCAGTTTAATCTTTTATGCATTTCAGTGCTGTATATATTGAGGCTGACTTCAGTAGGCATCAGACTGCAAACCCTCTGGAACAGAGGTGGTGTTTCTATTCAGCCGCTGCTTTCATTGACAACACCCTGAATTTGTGGCATATTAATGTACTCTTACAAGCTGATCTGAAATAGTAAATGGACTTCTGACTAGAATTCCTTTCTGCTCTGCTTTAAGCGATTAACTTATGAAGAAAGAATGGCTCGCAGGCTGCTTGGACCAGTAAATGCTGCATCTGTGTTGGAAGCACAAAGTGAAGACAACATGCAGAACGCACAGGTAAATGGGAACCTGTCTCTGGAAGAATTATTTCCTGGTGATTATGCTGTGACCTGCTTGTACCTGGATAGGGCAGACAGAGGGGGTTTATTTGGTACCAGTGCAGGGAAGAGGAAAGAAGGAGACAGCTCTCCCCGGCAGAGCTCTGCATAGTGGGCGTTTGGGGTTTTTTTTGGGGGGTGGTGGCAGAGGGGGGGAATTTAAGCACCATCCCCTTGCTGGGCCTGATCTGTAGGAATGACCTCTCCAGGGAGGAATTACAACAGCTGCTGTACAGCACGTTACACCCTGCCTGTGACAGGCGGGGAGCAGCACAGCGAGGGATACAGGTACCCAATCTAATGGTCCAAGTTCAGACTTGGCCAGGACAGCACAATTTACACCTGTCACTGTTTGGAATAAGTGACATTGACTACATGAGGTCAGGGCCTTGGGGTGGGATTGGTTGGGTTTTAGCCCTTCCAGGGACCTGCAATCATTAAGAGAAGGCAAAGCAGTTATTTTAGCAGCCCACATGCTGTTAGACAAGAATCTATTACTACTGGCATTTTCAAAAGCATTTTACTTGGAGACTTGCATCATTCATTGGTTATTCAGGCCAGTTAGAAGCTCTCTTTGGCACTTCTGTGATCAAATTTAGTGGAAATGTCTGTGATGTGGCACTGGGTACCTGTGCAGTCAAAGAAAACATCCCTCCTGCTGCACGCATGCAGAGAACCAGCAGGCTGGCATACACCTTCCAAAGTGCCGTTAGCAAAACTCTTCAATGCAAGGCACACTTAAGATCACAGCAAGGGAGGAATACACAATTTGAGCTACTTCTCCCCAACAATCACCTGACAACAGCAGGCAAGAAGGGAATATTATGGATGTCAGAGAGTAAGGGAAGCCTCATCTTCTGCACAGAACAAGGAAACTTTCAGTCAAAACAGGATGACTGACAGCTTTTCAGGGTGTGTGAAATGCTGCATGAAAAGGAGTATTGGAAGGAAAGAGTGGCTTATATTTGGGACATCTTATTCCCATTGTTCAGTCTGATTTTTAAATACTGTAGTCACCGATTCATTCAGCCTCCTGATTCCTTAGGAACTTAACTACACAGTCCATATAACAGAGCATTAGAATTATCAGCAACTTCATCACTACAGCATCATTTCACAAGACAAGTAATAATTGCACAGAACTTGTGTAAATAAGCAGATACAAGCAATTGCCTTTGGCCTCAGCATTGAGCTCAGTCCGGCAAAACCCTCATTCATGTAATGCTTCCCCTGAACTGAAGACTAGTTCTGTCCTTGGAAGTTTAAACCCAGGCTTAAATGTCCTACAGGACTGGGCTACAGAGCACAGAACCAAGCATTGTAACAGCTCAGTGCGAACACCCCAGAAATTTCCATGCAGTTTTTTCCTCTATCTGTCTCCATTGCTAAAATGAGTCACTGGTAATAAACTGCTTGCATTTTCCAAACATCCAAGTTCCTAGCAGGAATCAATCCTGGTACTTTAGCAGATTTACTCATGTGATTGTAGAGTTGTCAGTGAGCTTAGTTGGTGCTGTGATCTAGAAAGAAAAATATTTTCCAGCTCAGCATGTCTCCATTGCTATTGGTACCATATTTAAGTGGGCACAATACAGTGCTCTTGCCAGCGATTCCACTTCTATTCCTGCTATAGGGAAGGACACTCTGTACTTAGCTCTCATTTTAGATACTGCCAGTAGCCCTACTCCTGTCTAACAAAGGTTATTGGCTGGCCAAAAGCCTTGTGTGCCAAACACAACTGCTGCACCTATCACCTGTGCAGAGTGATGAGAAGTTGTGCCATTCTATTAATAGTACTTGTTACTGTCATGGCAAAGCCTAGGGTGAAAACAGAGTGTATGAGCTCCTGATGCGAGTTCCTTTACCTCTTGTCGCAAGGGGTATTCAGTTCTGAAGTATTCAGTCTGCTTTTAAGCAGCAGTCGGTATATGAACTTAAAATGGCTTCTTGTTCAGTTTATAGATACAGCTTTCTAAGTTAACTCACCTCTCCTCTTTCTCTTTTCAAGCAGCAGAATGCAGAAAACATCAGGCTGCAGGTTCCTACAACACATGTAAGGTAATGCATAAACTTGTGCTGCACTACTCTTCAACACCTTATTTCAAATGTTTCTAGACAATGTTAGTTTTACTTTGCTACTTATCACTTTTTCTGAAGTAGTAATTACTAAATTCATTCACTTCCTTTCAACAAAAATGTTACCACTTGTGGATGGTTAATGATGCCTATGATCTTAATCCAGTCAATTCTAAGCATAACGCTAGAGGTTTAAAGACTCCATGTACCTAGGGCAAATACGCTTCATATTCTAGAAGATTAATCTCTAGTCAAAGCAAGGTCCGACAATGTAAATGATGAAACATAGCATTATGAAACACAGCCTACATTGCTCTTGTAAATTCTTTTGGGTATTAGGCCAAAGATGAAGGTTTCATATGTTATGCTTCTGTGTTGAATTGAACAACCTGAGCAAGATAAGTGGGTGATCAAAAGTCATGTCTTACAGCTGAAAACCAAACCAGAACCATAATGTCGGATTCCTAAACGTGTTGAGGGACTCTAGCTGCCATCAGTGCTTCAATGTCACTTGTGCTGTGGTAACTTTTACACAATTAACTGTTTCTGTCCGCTTTTTAGGAGCAGACCGTCATCAAGAGGAGATGAACGTGGACATGACGCAATCCAGGAAAAGTTTTTTCAGCCACGTTTTACACAAGTGCCTGAAGACGTAATTATTGAGGAGGGGCGATTCTGCAGGCTCGACTTCAAAGTAATACCAGCCTTTCACTTTCAGTTCCATTAGCTCTGTGGGATGCGTAGCATGAAGAACGGTCTCTGAGCTGCAGTGCCCTTGCACTTTAATAAGCCAGAGCACTAATGGCAGATGGTGCAGGGTCCCTCCAGGCAATGTAAACCAAGAAATAGGAGATGGCTAAATGTTTTCACATTTTCCTTTGGAAAATGTAAATGGAATTAACCATATTCTTATGCAGCTAAAGCTAAATAGTGGTAAATATGGACCACCACAGGACACCTTCTAGACATCATTGGGAAGAATTAATATTGAGGCTCTGCTGAAAGAAGGCATTTTGGGAGGGAACCTTGTGCTTTGCACTGGGACTCCACTGACTTCAGTGGACACATGCTGGACACGTGTCCAGCAAGGCCTGTTTGGGACTAGCCTGCCTTTAATGAGTCTTCAGTGAGGTAACTGTGCCCTTGCTGGAGCAGACAATCTGGCAAGGAAATACCCTAATTAGAAACAAACAAAGCATCAGAATGGCCTGAAACTGTACAGCAATTGTACCAACCCTAGGGTAAGAAAGAACCCAGGTCTTCCACACGTGCAACTTCACTGCAAAGGGTGTTTGCTGATAGTTGTTTGGCTTGGTTTTTCCTAATCGCCTCCAATCTCTTCCCTTAAGTAAACTCTTGCCAGACTTGGGCATGACCTTTAGCCATTTTGCTGCAAATCACTTAACTTCTAAATGTCATGGACAACCTGGAGCATGTCTGCAGGACAGTTTATTTACATACATTATCAAAACAGTATGGATGCTGACAGTGCTAGCTGTGGGATTAAAAGGGTGAGTTCCCCCCCCCCCCCCCCGTGAACCCACAATGAGTATCTCTGGCCTAATCTTGTAGTATCCTACAAGATGGGAACAACAGGGGGTTGCAGGAACAGCATCAACTGTCTTGTAGCTAAAGCTCATCTTTCCACAGCACTTCAAGAGCCTTCCTCTCTGTGCAGCACCACATTAATATTCAAAACTAGGCAAGACTGTAAAATTTTGCAGTAGGATCATGACTCGATCATCTATCAGCAACAAACTCCCCATAGCATTGAAGGGCTTTTATTATCTTCAAGCCATTTAACTCTTCACTGCTTTCCTGTCCTTCACAGGTTAGCGGGCTGCCAACTCCAGATGTGATGTGGTATCAGAATGGAAGGATGGTTCATCAAGATCAGTTCCATAAAATGATAGTGTCAGAAAAGGGATTCCACTCCTTTATTTTTGAAGCAGTCAAATCATCTGATGCAGGCACATATGAATGTGTGGCTGTCAACCGTGCAGGAGAAGCGTCTTTTGCAGTAAAAGTGGAAGTAATTGGTAAGAGTGAGCGCACTGATAATTACCTGGCCACACATGGAATATCTCAGTAATCTAATGCCTTCCTCTGTGAGTTTGGGACGTAAACCAACTAAGAAGCAGACGTAGATCTCCAGATATTCAGGCTGAAACAATAACAAACACCTTACCTTTTCCAAGACTATTTTAAGACATACATCTGGGATGCTGTATTTCTTCAAAGCACTTCTAGCAGGATATTAAGATGTAGTGGGATGTCCACAATTTGGGAGTTACTAACCTCCCAGAATTGGTAACATATGTTGACTGACTCTCCTCCTAAAGCGGACTGTGTCTACTACGCCCTTACGCTCATGGGAATTGTCTGTAGGCTAAGGACTTGCAGTAAGGAACATGTGCCCTGCTGAACTTAGCATCCTAAAAATCTTAAAAACCAAGCCTGATATTAGCGTTCAATACTTACAGTAACTCCTCCTTATCTTTCCTCTTTAATGTAGCAAAAGAACATCACACGCCTCCAACTTTCATCTTCAAGCCACAGAGCAAAAAGGTTTTTGAAGGAGATACGGCCAGACTCGAATGCCAGATCTCTGCTATCCCAACACCCCGGATTTACTGGAAAAGAAACAACGAAATGGTACAATATAATACAGACCGAATAAGGTATCCTACTAATTAGTTGGTCATTGGTGTGTTAGAAAAAAATAACCAGTATTTGTTAAGTCAACTTTGAATCACCTGGTTTCTAAAAGCAGCAAGCTGGAAAGCTAGATCTGCCCCTTGTTTATGACACACGGTGAACAGGCCCATGTGCTGGACAGGCACGATCCTCAGAGTCTTGTTTTGAGGGCACAGAGAGAAAACTGTGACCAGGTGCCACTCCGAATTCTAGCAGCAGTTACAAGGCCCACGTTGAAGCACGGCTTTAGGACCGAAACATGCAATGCATTCATCATGCTCTGAGGTTATGGGGCTACAGAAGGGCCTCCTGAATGGTATCATGATGTGAATCACTGGTGGCTTGTAACACAAATGCAGTGTTTATGTCTAAACAGTTTTTGCAGTGCTTTGCAAGAATTGTTCTAGGGCTTTCTCAGCTCCTTAGCATGTAAACTGACTCTCTGATCTCCTTCCCCCTTCAAGCACTTACACATAAACACCTTCATTTTTCAGCTTGTTACATGACAATACTGGAAGGATTTGCCTCCTGATTCATAATGCAAACAAGAAAGATGCTGGTTGGTATACCGTATCTGCTGTTAATGGAGCAGGTGTGGCCACATGCCATGCCAGGCTGGAGGTTGCAAGTAAGTACCACATCACAGTGCCACAACCACAACTGAAACTGTCACTGGCGCTTGTATTCAGACAGATGCTCAAGATTAACCTAATGAAGCTTAGACTGCTGGGAAGATTTCTTTCCAAAGATACTGATCTAGACAGAAAGTAACTATCCCAGAAAAAACGCTTTTGTTTAGTAGCAAGACATTGTAATGTGTCCTTTGCGCACTGTCTACATCTGCTATCTGCGCTGTTTAAAGACTACAATTTGATTGATACCAAGAAGGAGGGTGAATATAAATCTCTGGTGCCTGAGATAGGGGCTTGTCTGTTAAATTCTTCCTAAGGGTTTGCTGGTTTATTTTGCAGATAAAAAGTAATTGGGTTGCTCTACCATGGGTCTTTCCACAGTCTGGGAAGATGCTGAAAGAGGTTTTTTTCCCCCTCTCTTCCAGCACATGTGAACAAGCCGATTCCAGCCCCAAAGCAGTTACGGGTTCGACCAACTTTCAGCAAGTATTTGGCACTTAATGGAAGAGGACTGGACGTGAAACAAGCTTTCTCACCAGAAGGAGAGTTTCAGCGTTTGGCTGAGCAGTCTGGACTGTATGAAAGTGATGAACTTTAACTGGAAATGAAGAGGAAAACTCATAAGAGACAATTACAACATAGATGCAGTTAACTGGTGATTGCTCTAATTAGCAAAATACCTATCTACATATTTTTACTTTGACTCTTGCACATTCAGCTGTTCCCATTTTACCTTGTTAGATTTTATTTATATGGTTTGGTGACTATAACCATTTACCGAGTATTGTATTTTTAACTATAAAGCCTAAGAAAGCAGGCTAATTAGTTTTCACAAGTGTGGGTGGTTTTAGTTCCACCTGTGCTTGGTTACATGCTAAAGTAGATTGGTTTGTACTGCTTCTCTAATATCACTCTTGATAATATCAGAAGTCTGTACTGTCTGAATACTAAACCCAAATAGACTAGAGTGTTTTTATGACAATAAATTAGAGGCAAATAAAACTTTAAATAACCAACATCAGCTGTGACTCTTCCTTGATCTGTTAAAACCAGCTTATGGACATCTGGCATTGGCTGCAGCCTGGCAAAGACGGATTCTTACCCTACTAAGTCTGCCCCGCTCCCCTCCCCTGTCTGCTCCCCCCATTATTTGTCATCTGATAACTATAAACTGCTTAGCATAAACTAGATGCTGACACTCCCTTAACACTAAAAGATGTCAGTGAGGCAACATCAGTATTTTTTTCTCCTTGCACACTAGACCCAAAAGCTGCCCTGTACAGTCCAAAGCGTTAAGGCTACTGTGTCCTCCCTCCTTACTCCTTTAATCAAGGAGAGGCTGTAACTTATCAGATTGTTGACTCTCAACAGGCTGTTGATTCGAATCATCCAAAGGGTTTGGGTGCTGCTATTCACAGCCACCGTGCTCACAATAATAAATACCATGAAACCTGATTTTGCCAAACTCCAACAAACCTAGTCTGTGCAGACTTTTCAACTGTACTTGCTAAAGGAAAATTGGCGAGGGTGGAACTAGCCTGAACTCCTCCCAGGGGACCCACAGCAACGCTGCTGCCAGTCAGCAAACGCCACGAGCATCTTCCAGAAGGAAAAAAGCGAGGCCTCGTCTTCACCCCACACTGCTGCACCATTAAATAAAACCCCCAAATCTGAACTGCACAACACTATTAAACTCCCAACAAAATCCTGCAGCTCCACCACCACACCTCTCTCTGGGCCACTGGAGCAACAAAATACACTAAATTAACTCCCCCCCTCTCCGATCGAGTGCAGGCCGATACCCAGTTTACCCATAGGCTTCTTCTGAACGTAAAGACGGGGCGATGCTCCGGGGTGTCGGTGCTGAGCAGCAGTACCGGGTCTGACGGAGGAGCACCCCCAGTTCTCCTCACGCCCGGGAGCCCCACCAGCACCGGAGCTCGCAGCGCCTGCATCAAGACGGGTTTAAATGAACACATCCGACGTTCCCTGCCGCTCTTCACAGCAAGGAAGGGAATTTCCTTGTTGCCCGAACTTAGCCTGGAAGCAACCAGACGCCGCGATTTACCGTTTCGTGTCGTCCCCCCCCCCCCCCCCCCCCCGGAGGAACGTCTGCCAACACGGGAGCTGGAAGCGCGGGCTCTACCACACACGCCGCCGCGGCCCCGAGGGGCTTTTTCAGGCGGCAGGGCGGGGGCAGACCCGCCGAACACCACTAACGAAAATAAAATAACAACCCTGAGCTCCCAGGGCGGGAAGGACAGCCCCCCGCCGGCAGCCAAGGGCAGGCCGCGGCACCCCCGCCGCTCCGTTCCCGCTTCCCCCAGCCCTCCCGCAAGGCGGTGAGGGGAACCGGCCCCGCCACCCGTTGGGATTCAAACGGGGGAAACTGCGGGAGCCGCCATGGAGCCGTCGGCAGCGCGGCAGCCGCCCGCCGTGGACCAGAGGCTGAGCGGCAGCGGTGCGTGAGGCGGCTCCGCTCCCCTCAGGGCCACCCTCAGCCGCCGTTACCCCGGGGGGGAACCGCGCAGAGCCCGGGCCTCGGCCCACCGTCCCCAGCGGGAGGGTATGGGGCAGGGACGGAGGGCTCCGTCCTCTGACTCGCCGCCTCTGCCCCCCCGCCGCCATGTTCCCTCCGAGCAGGTGCCGTGGAAGCCCGGGTCAGTTGCAGCAGAGAACTGGAACTGAAAACCACCCTGCGGGAGCTGGTCATCTACATCGTTTTCCTGACAGACCTCAGTATACGTAAGTCATCAACTGACTGAGGCGACTTCAACCGCTTACAAATAATTAGTGTGTAAGCTGTACCGCTGTCAGTATTTACTCCTTCCTGCACCTGTCACACACACACCCCCCCCCCCAACGTGTCACTTCAGTCGAAGTTGCTCCGACTGCCTTTTTCTAGCATCATGACTTAATGACACCTGAAGCGGAGAAGCAAGGTTAGAAGCTGTTGTCATCCTCTTGTGTCAGTCTGCGAGCCTCCCCTCTTTGCCCCTTCTTTCCAGTGACATTTGGCATGGTGAGCACGGACATGTACTACCTCAACAAAGTCATGTCCCATCTCTTCCTGGAGCCCTCCTCCTCTGAGGACGACAGGAGCGGTTTCAAGAGTATTGGGAGCAGAGCTGAATTCTGGAGGGTAAGGCTTTCCTTGCAAAGATGTTTTCTTGGAGAGCAAACAAGGGAAGAAGCTACTAGTGTTAATGCGGGGCGATACAGTCTTGCGGTTCTCCTAAAAGCCAGGTGCTAGATGTCCTTTCAGCCAAATAACTTTTTTTAAATGCATTTGGAGAAATTCTGGGTATAAGCAATAATACCGATACTTCCAAATGGTCAGTTGAAGAAAACAATAGGCCAGTCAATTGCTGCATCATATTTTCAATATTAGGTTTGGTCTGGAAAGAGCTTCAATAAAAACAGAAGGATCTTTAGGGTTGGCAGTTCTTTTGACTTGCAGGTGTTAAAAAAAAAATATATATTTTTATGATTTCCACTGGGGCAGCCAGGAAGATGTACCATCGTGCTTCACCTGGTTTGCTGTTAACGTTACCTCATATTTCAGTAACAGTTGCAAAACGCTTATCTCTGTTTTCACTACTAGGTGGAAGACTTCCCAAAATTACCAGCATTGCCCAGCTGACAGCAGAAGGCAAAGTTTCTCACCCTACTCTTCCTTAAAAATGGAAATGCCTGGTTATAACAATTCATTTGGAAGAATTGTACTCCCTTTTATCATGGTGCCTATAATTGCTAGTCCATAAAATAGTGAGCCCTTGCTATACAGTGTGTGTGCTGATGTGCAATATATTCTCGGATGGTTACAGACCATGGGGGCATGTTGTTTTTTACTCGGAATAATGTTCTTCCCAAGTTTAATGCTCTTTATCTGCATCTAAGAAACACCCAGAAAAAGAGGGATTTTTTTCCCCGCCTTCAGAAATAAATACTTCCTCATTTAGACTCTGATGACTAAAAACCTAGTCAGAAATATATCCCAAAACATATCTTCAGAGAGTAAGATAACTTAACAGATTTTGTGGAAACAACATATAATGTTTGTGTTTAAACATATTTGTTTAGAATTCAGCAGAATTTTTCAGTGAAACCACAAACAGACATATGTTCTAGTCTTACCCTGAATAATGCCATTACATATCTCTGATAGAATTGCATAAGGAATAGAATTGACTCATAGGAAAAAAAGATACAAATATATTGTACTTACAGGACAGCACATAGGTGGGAATTATTTCTATTCTATCTTAGACTCTGTAGCTATAAGTAACCTGAGAACCCTGTAGAGATTTGAATGCTAAAAAGTGGGGTAACAGTAGTATTTAAATCTTCTTTTGAAACTTTAACCTCACTTATACATATAGTTTGCAGAGGGACCCCTGTTGGATGGACTCTACTGGGAAAAATGGTATAACAACACAACGTTAACCCTGCAGAACAACAGCCATATTTACTATGAGAATTTGCTGTTAGGAGTAGCCCAGATTCGCCAGCTGAAAGTACGCAACAACACTTGCTCCATTTACCCATATTTCCATCATTTTTTAGAAGACTGTTACAGTGAATATCGTTATCGAGCTGAAGACAGGTCTGACTTTGGTCTAAGGAACGAATCTGAGTAAGTCATCCTACTTCAGCACAGATATGTTTTTGAAAACCTAACCAAATCCTTAATGCCACTATTCTTCAGTTTGTAACAATTGTGCATGCAATTAGCTGGGTTTTTGTCTTGTTTACATTGAGATAAACCATGGATTTATTTTTGTGCCAACATTATAGATGGGAATTTGGCATGGGAAATCTATAGCAGAGAGACGGGAGGAACTGGGAACAGCGAGCCCAGTTCAGCAGAAGCACATGTTAGTGGGCCTATCTCCACTAACATCTCTGGAGAAATGCTTAATTATATGAGGCCTGAATTTAAATCACATGTTTATAAATTGGAATCATGCTAAAATGCTCTGGAAACAGAGCCAAAAAGCCTGCTTCACAGACTTAATTTAGCATGGATTTAATGCAATGAAAGAATATGTGAACATGCCACAGTAACAATGAACTATGTGAACCAGAGATGTTCCATTTACCTATAAAGATTTTAAGGTAATAAACTGTCTGCCCCACTTTGGGTGAAATCCAGATTCATAAGCAATTGCTGTTTTGTGAATGCAATGAGTATTGAGCAAATAAAAGAAATGGGAATATCTTAAGGCCATATGTCTCATGCACACTTCATATAAAGAAAAATGGTTTTTAAAGGTCTGGCTTAAATGGTCAGTTGTGAATGCAGAAGAACACAAGAACTAACAAGGCTTGTATAAAATAAAAGTTAAAGCTTACTTCAGTCCAGCTTCCGTAAGTTGAGCTGCTTTGTTTTGCCATTTCTGATAGATGGAGATATACCTCAGCCTCCTCATTATCCCCATGGTACTGGGGATCTATGGGCTTGTACAGCAGTGGAGGATATATGTTCACCTTACCTAAATCGAAGCAGGAGAGTGTGGAGAAGTTGGTGTTTCTCAGGCAGAACAGCTGGCTCACTAGAGGAACCAGGGTTGTGTTTATCGACTTCTCAACATACAACGCTAACGTAAACCTCTTCTGTATAATCAAGTGAGTTCTTACCTTTACTACATGTGAAATCCAATCTACTGAGGCATGATGCTTCCATAAGGACACAAGGAAAGGCTGGTCACCTCAGGCATATGCAGCCATGTTTGTCAGGTAGCAGCTGGCAAGACAGTAATTCATTAAAAATGCAGAAGTTCAGTTAGTGCAGGGAGCAGACCAAGATCCTTCCTTTCCCCTTTTTTGTAATAGTTGGTGTCTGGTCTGTACAGCTGGTCGCTGCTATCAGTTGGAATAAATTTCATAGCCTTTTGCAGGGTCAAAGACTGGACTGTTAGTCCTGTTGTCAGCTAGTGGAGGGAAAAGACTCAGGGTAGGGTGAACGTTTGCTCTTCTGAAATATAGTTTCTTTAAAGACTTTTAACCAACCACCATAGCTTGGGTATCCCAAGAGCTTCTTGTTTTCCCCTCAACCTTCCCTACCATGTAAGTCCCTTTTTTCATGGGGGACTAAACATAATGCTTATGAGAAGATCTTACAGATATAGGAGTTCCAATAAGGTACTATTAATGTCGTAACAATTAGTATTAGAAAATTAAGGGCTGAGGTGTTTTAAAAGGGATGGTAACTAACACCAGTCCTCAATTTTTTTCAGGTTGGTGGTAGAGTTCCCTGCTACTGGGGGTGCTGTCACCTCCTCACATATCTACTCTGTGAAGCTCCTCAGATACGTCACATATTATGATTACTTCCTGGCTTCTTGCGAAATCACCTTTTGCCTCTTCATCATTACATTCATAATCCAGGAAGCTATAAAAATAGTAAAGCTGAAAAAGGAATATTTCAGAAGTGCCTGGAACTGGCTAGATTTGGTGCTGCTGGTGGTGAGCTACCCCTTGACTTTCACATCTGTGCTTGCCAGCCTAGGCTGGCCCTAGATAGACAGCAAACAAGCCAGAACAGCCCAAATCTGTGTCTGGTTAGAGTCAGTCACCCACTGCTCTACACTGAAGAGTCCATGTGGCCCACCATGGTTCAGCACACTTGAACTCTTTCCTAGCCTTGCTGTCAGCTTGCTGTGGCTTCATGTCCTTTCTACTCGTTATCCACCTTGTTTGTTTTCAGCCTTAATCTTTGCAGAGTAGGGAAGCACTAGCGCATAACAGACCTAACATAGTAAAATTAGAATGCATGCAGCATGTTACATAGCACAAGCCCAGAATTATCACAGTACAATTATAAATGATTTGGCTGATAAAGTCTCATATATACAATTTACGACAAAAAACCCCCTCAGGTCCTTCAAATCTAACCAAGGGCCTTTTGAAATCAGTGCAGTCTTTCCTGTGCAAAGTGACAAGTCTGAAGAGAGGGAGTGTAGCAGGACTTCGGTTTCACTGGCTTCTGCTTTCTTTCAGGTATCCATCCTTGCCATTGCCTTCAACATCTACTGCACTGTAAAAGTGTCCCTGCTAATGGAAGAATTGCTGTCTGATGCCCATGTTTATCCAGACTTCTATTTCCTTGCATTCTGGCAAGTCCTTTACAACAACATGATTGCTGTCAACATCTTCTTTGCTTGGATAAAGGTATTGGTTCTTACTCCCTTTTTTTTGTACTTGAGAATCATAGTGTTTCTAAGCATAGCATAAATGTTCACTTCTACGTTTTCATGGGTGAATGGCAAAGGTAGGGCTAAAAGGGAGAATTTTGTTTATAAGATTCCAAAGGAGTTTAAAATTACCTCCTTCTCATAAACATGGCTCACACAAATTCCAAGCCCATCTAAAAAAAAATTTTGCATGTGGGCAGCTGTCTGCATTGGAGCAGCTGGGAAATTACCATGGCCAAACAGCCACCTCACACTCAGTCTTTTCCTAGACCCCATACTGTCCTGGTCACAGCCTGACCTATAAAGATGGCACGGCTGCAATAGGTGAAGCTATTCATAGCTTTTGTAGCCAAAAGCTATGAAAACAGTAGCTACTTTTTAACTGCAGAGGAAGGCAAAATGCGTCTGAACTTGATTCAGAAGGGGCTTTGTGCCAGGACACCTTTAATTTCATTCTTACTTGCAAATAGATTTGCTGATCTCTGGGACAGAGTAGCAAACTTCTCTAAGATTAGGGGCTACTTTTGTTCCTAACCAGGTGCTCTGGGGCCAAACCAGGCCAGCATGTTTGCGTGCCACTGCCCCTAATCTACTAGACCCTGCTGGCCCTGACTGGGGTCTGCATCCAGCAGACATCAGTGACTTTGGTTTGAGTGGGCTCAGTGTTCCCAGTGACTGGATGAAACTTCCCAAAACTTTGCCTGATCCCAGGCTGCTTACAGGTCCTCTCTCCCCTAAGGTATTTGTGAAACGCCTAGCACAAAGCAGCTGCGAAACAGGCAAGGGAGGTGCTCGTGTCTGCCAGAAGAGATCACACTTTACAGCCATGCCCCAAGTACCTGAACATAAGATATCATGAAAGGTCACATCCTTTTAAAATAAACAGGCTTTTGGCCTTCCTCCACCTCCCAGGCTGAGGCTGCAGGAAGAAGCTGTTTGGGAGCACTGGCTGTTGACTAGTTCTGTGGATAGTCTTCCTCATTACATCCATTCTGTACCCCAGCTAGACATTCCCCCTGCATCATCCTCCTCCCCTCAGACTGATGACTATTAATTTAGTAGTACAACTGTGTTTATAATTAATGACTGTCATTGAACAAGGCTTCTGTTCAGGCCTTGTTTCAGACCCAAAGTAAGAGAGCTCCTTACCAACTCAGCCCGTCAGGGAATCCTCAGATACAGGAGAGTGTTACGGTTTGCAACCTCCTTGACCAGGGGTCCGTATCTGCTAGAGCTGATTACACATACCAGTACCCAGCAAAGACCCGTCTACACACTGTTAGCTTTAGAACATAAGCATATTTGCCCTGCAGAACACTCATCTCCACAAACACACCCAATCCTAGTTCTTACAGATACATAACATGCAACTAGGTGTGACTTAATCTGTAAATTATGATTACAGATAACATTCTAGAAATTCTTTTGAGAAGTTGCAATGTATTTTGATCCCCCAATGACAATATGTTCTGTTCTCTTGCAGATACTTAAATACGTAAGCTTTAACAAAACAATGACGCAGCTATCCTCCACTTTATCTCGCTGTGCCAAAGACATCATTGGATTTGCCATCATGTTCTTCATCATTTTCTTTGCCTATGCCCAGTTAGGCTATCTGGTCTTCGGGTCACAGGTTGAAGAGTTTTCCACTTTCCAAAACTGCATGTATGCTACTTTCTAAACTTTTTGATACAAAACGCCCAGTTGGTGCAGGTGCAAACCAGTTTCTGCTAAGCAGAACTTCAAGGGTACAAGTCTCTAACACTTACACTTATTTCATAGAGTAAACCCAATTTTGTTGGCCCTACAATCTGTTTGCCAAAGCTGTCGTGTGTTCAAGACAGACCACATGTAAATTAAATGGGTCAGGGAAGCATAAGAAGGGGAAGCTCCAGAGCAGTTCACCAAATGCAGCTATTAGTCCCCACAGCTCTCAACACTGCTTTGCCACCAGGCCCCTGGGCAATCAGGCAGGCCTGGCAGCAGGCTGTTTCTCTTCTGCCTCTTTCAAAAGCAACAATGTGAAACTGGGGTATGCAATACAGTCCCCAGCATGAAAACCATAGAACTGCTTGAGAGACCCAAGTGGCTCAGAGCACAATCTGGGCATGTTTGCAATCAGGAATTATTGCTCTTTTAAGAAAACATCCAGCTGGATAGCCAAGAGTCCCCACATCCCATCTATTGACTGTTACTTTCTTCCGCAGGTTTTTTCCAGCCACTTACTGTAGCAACATCATGACATCAATTCCAGATGCCTGCTGGAACTGGTTCTGATGGTCCTCACACCTTGTAGTATTTATTTGTCTCACCTAGGAATAAAATCCCCTATAGGGGGACAGAGGGACCTATACTGTTACCTTCTGTACCAACAGAAGATAAGGGATCACGAAGCTAGAACAGAAGGGAAATAATTAAAAAAAACTCAAAAAACCTCAGGTTATTTATCCAAAATGAAAGTATTTTCTCATACAAACCATTTAAAAATTCCTTTGTGTTTTCAAATTCTCAAATACATGCTAAATGCCTAATTTACTGTTGCTGTATTATCCTGGCTTGCCTTTTGATTTCAGTGACTAAGGCAATAGTAAATCAGTCTCAATTGTATCTATTGCTTTCTATTGCCTTTTTCTTTTTTTTTTTTAAATAATGCTTACAATACTTTTCTTTAGGAAAAGCCAGTCAGCCTCATTCTGGTATTTTTTACTCCTAGCTTTACACAGTTTCGTATTGTGCTGGGAGATTTTAATTTTGAGACCATAGAAGCAACAAACAGAATCCTTGGACCTATTTACTTCATCACATTTGTATTCTTTGTGTTCTTCGTGTTGCTGGTAGGTATCATCTTAAAAATACTTATCCTTTTGCATAAGTAGAAGAACTGTTGTGTAGTGCTCTGAGACAGTGTTTTTCACCCCAATGTGACACTGTGCTTGCCCTGGCTGCCCCTCAGTACACCTGGCAGAGAGTCTGAACTCTTTTGGCAGGAGTCCCCAGCAGGCAAGACATTTTGCAGCTCTCCCTTCCTCCAAACAGCCACAAAAGGGGCTTTTGCACCACAAAATGAGCACGTTGCACCTTTCAGCGTACTGCACCACCTTTTTCTTGAGATTTTAGTTTCTGAAAACTTAATTGGGTACTCTTGAAAACCGCATGTCAGCCTTGTCAGGTAGGAAGGTTAAAGAGAGACTGATGGGATTGTGTAGGTGCAGGTTTGTTTTATCAGTTAGACCGATGTTTTCATTAATTACTTAAGATTGAAATACCATCTGAAAAAGCTACATGTATATGACAGGAAATTTGTTACCTCCAAGGAACTGGGCCTTTAGCTGATACTGCAGATGGGAAATAAGTGATTTGTCTCCCAAAAATATTCCCTAAGACCCTAAGATTACTGGATAATTTAACTGCATTAGGAGCACATCTGCACCCAGCAAAGCTCTTCAGTTCCATTAGTTACATGCCCTAGCATGGGACAGCCCCCAAAACAACAGCCCTAATACAAATGCAATTTCCAGAAACAAGTATCTAACTGCATCCTTCCTGTGCAGAACATGTTTTTGGCTATTATAAATGATACCTATTCAGAAGTCAAAGCAGACTTTGAAGTGATACCCAGTCAAGAACTTCAGATCAGAGACCTCTTTAGACAGGTAAGTAAACACTTCTGTAACTACCTCATTTAATTCAAGATAAGAGGAGGAATTCTGAGCTACATCCCCAGCAAAGAGCCTTAAACAGCTGGGCCATAACCACTTAAGAATACCCAATATTTTATTTTTCACTTTAAGTAAACAATTGACAGAGACATCCTTCCATCACACCCACAGCAGCTAATAGTAACAGTAGCATATGACTTAGGGTGCAAGAAGCCTACCTTTCCTTCACCCTTGTAAAAACTATTTAAGACTAGCCTGGTTTGTGATACATGCTGTCATCAGCTTGCTTCAGATCTTACTGTTGCTGCTCTTCCAAACTGAGAAACTGAAGATCATCTCTGCATGGGAAGACAAGTAGAAATAGGTACCTTTAAAACTCCACAGAGTTCAGGCCGGTTTTATGTGCCAGAAATGAGTACAAAAGGGGAACAAATCTTTCCCTAACTTTTCAGTTCAACTTGAAATTATGACCCCCTCTTTTCCTGCCAAATGCATACACTGAAGCCAAAGAGATTGCCTGCAGTTCTGTTGCTGGGACAAGTCAGTACCTCCAGCTAGAAACCTGACTTTAACTGGGGAATACAGCATCACTAGTGAGATAAATAAGATTGAGATAGGTGTGGGATGAGAGACCTGCACATTCAGACCGTGTTTCTCCAAGTCGGCCTACGCTGACCATGCTGCAGAGGAGGGCTGGCAGCTGTGTCTACCTGAAATTTTTCTGCAGGATTTTATGAATGGCATAGACACAAGTTACATTGCTCCTGCAAAGCCTAGCTTTCATTAAGGAAAAGGAAGGGGGAGTCCCTTACCAGGATGCAGCTAGTCTGGTCAAGAACAGCACAGTTTAGATTCCCCCACCCAAGCTTATTCTCCTATTTATCTGGGACTACAGTAAGGTAAATGAATATGCCGGAAAACAGTTATAGTTCTCTGAGCTGTGGAACAAAGGGAGAGACTGGTCGGATTTCTGTGTAATTGCCAAGGCATTGCGCTGACAGTTTGTTCTTTGAGTTCAAGTCCTTGTGCAAAAGTGACTGTGGTTAAACGCAAGCCATTTAACACACCTGACTTTCCCTGTCTATGTTCAGAGTTGCAATAAGGCCCTTGTCAAGCTCAGGCTGAAGAAACCAGAGATGGATACAAATCCAGCAGACAAGAGCTTGGAAAGGTAGGATCTCAGCATTTGCTGCTACCCCCTGCACCGAGCACAGACCTATTCTCAGAGGACTTCTATCTCTTCTCATTTGTGTGAATGACAAGCAAGGAATTGTCAGCCACTAAAAGAAAGGATATTTCTAAGCTTTCAAACAGAGACAGTGCTACTGAAAAGGTAGGCTTTATTCTTTCCTATATTCTTGGAAACCGGTGATTATATTTCAGAAGTTGAATAATACAAAGAGAGTCACAGTTGTCCCCACTATTACTTACAAAAGCTATTTCTCCACAGGATACTATTTTTAAGATCATAGGAATAGCAAAAGCTAGACCTATAAATAGAGAAAAATCACTAATTATGCCCAAAACTTCAAATGAAAGCTTGTTCAGGCAAGGTCATACGCTACAATAGCGGAGCTGGCAGTAGGGCGAGATCAGTGTGTCTTAGCAATAGTATAAAGTTGTGAGCTGGGCATTTGCCCAAATGTTAAACAGAAACAGATGTATGGAAAACAAACAAGTTTTACAGCAATCTGTTGGGTCATAGGCTGCATCTACAGCAAGAAGAAAGATTACTGCAGCTTCCTTTTGCTTTACAAAAAGGAGGTTTCCAGCAGTCTTTGGTAGTTCTCTATCTGGGGTAAGCCTGCGCAAATGCTTCTAAAACTTTTTTTTTTTTTTAAAAAAAATCACTTCTACAACAAGAGAGGAAAAAGCCCCTTGGCTAGCTGTAAACACTACACACAATACTTGCAATCTCTCTCAACTCTGAAATGTGTATTCCTCTAGCCCGTCTTTCTGGAAGGGCCAGAAGGAAAATCTACTTTCAGATGGAGAACATCTTCTCCCCAAAGCTGCATATATCTTTTCCTGCATGCATGCCCCCTCCCTGCACAAGCAGTTATGTTAGAGATGTCCCAGTGAGCCATGCCAGCTTTGTCTTTTTTTTTTTTTTTTTAATCGCTCTGGTGTTGAATAGAGCCATCTGAAGTTATCAAAGCTACAGAATGGGAAAGAAAAACTTTGTCAGAAGTATCCATCTACTGAGGACACGGATGCAGTCACAGCTCAGAGCTATGTCTCCACTGCAGAATTTCAGCAGTAAGTGTGTGTGAGTCTGTTCTTGCAGTCTTATTCCCATTCCCAGGCAGCTGCAGCCCTCACGGAGCACCTACCTGGGAGACAGAAGACCAACACAAAGCCAGTGATTTTAAGATATTTTAAGTGTTTTTATGCTGGCTAACAACAGCTGCCCTCAGGGGGGGAAAAGGAAACAAAAGAATTTAGTAGAGCAGCTAGTAAGGACATTAGTCAAGAATGAGGTGGGACAAGAATTTAAAATACTGTCACTCTTCCAGAACACTTTCTTGTGGCTGCCCAGGGAAGGGGACAGAGACTGTAAGACCTTGTGCTTGTGAAGTGGTATTTCAGGACTTAGACCCTCTGCAGCTGACACAAGTGAGCAGAGAGAAAGGTTGCAAATGCACGTTTAAGGGCAGCACCATCTCAAGGATATGTGGCTGTATTTGTGTGTTCTAGGCTCCTCAGGTATACAGCCGAGTTGGGGAAGGAATTAAATAACACTAATGCAAAACTCAGGAAAATTATGAAAAGCATGCAGCAACTGAAGGACACTTCAGGCAAGACAGCACAGTGAAATGCATGGGCTCTGGTAACAGAGATGGCCTGACTCTACACACAGCTTAAATCCAAATTCCCGTCCCCATCCTCCCCTTTATTTTTTTTCTATTTCTGGATAAGAGAAGCAGGAATGTTAATAAAGGTATATACCATTGTTGCTTCTGGGTCTTTTCTCCGAGAGTTGCAGGTGCTTCTTTTAACTCTGAGACGAAACAACCAACCTTGCTAGAGTTCTGGGTAGGCATCTCTACAAATGCCTTAATGACGACATTTATTCCTCTACCTTGTTTTGGGGCTGCTGGGAGAGACAGATGTGTAACCAAGAGAGCAGATCACGAGCAATGGCAGCATCCTGGGCCTGCTCCGTACCCTTCTCTCGATCTGTGGACGGAGCCCAGTGCAACCCTCCGTTGCCGAGCACAGTCCAGCACACGGGTCATTAGCCCTCCCTTCCCTTTTCTTTTGCTAGAGCATCTGCTGCCAACGTTAATGCTTATTTCTCAACAATTCTTGTTCCAGGCACCTGTTGCTTCCAAAAGACGATACTGTTGCCTTCACAAGAAAAAAAAAATAAAAATTATTCTTTCAGGAAAAAAAAACATAATAAATCTTTTACGTCGATCAGGCCTTGGCAGCTGGGACCACTAAGGGGCGCTCTGCCGCCCCCGTGCACCAGTCTGCCTTTTCAGAACACCCTTTTCATTCCGAAATCCGTGTAACCACCTTGTCTCTAAGGCAACAGGTAACGTTGGGGCCAGAACCCAATCTACCCCTATGTGGTCATTAGTATTTGCTCACTGCTGGGACTCGGCCACCAGGAAGAAATAAATTGCATGTCTGAATGCCATCTGAACGTGCCATGAGGAAACGCGGCTGCAACAGCCTGCCTGCACCACGCAGTCCCTGCTGCTGCAAATCTCGGTTTGTGCATGATGCGCAACCCCCAGCCTCCAAAGTATCCCAAATCTTACATAAATCCCACAAGGATTTATAACATTATAAAGCCTTATGCCCTGCAGAGCACTGTCAAGCTACTACATGGTCTCTGGTCTCTGCATCTAACGACAGCACAGAGAAGCTGTGTCATGGAGAAGGGAGCAGACACACATTTGAAGGGACCCAGGAGATCCCTTCAGCCCAGAGCACCATGTAGCCAGGCTCTGGTTTGCCTATCAGGGTTCACAGATTTTGTACTTTAGGCTCCTGGCCAAGCCAAGCCATTCTCTCTCTTCTAAGAGGGACCAGTTTAAAATAAAAATGGACCTCTTCACTTCCCGAGGGTTCTTGTTGTTATGCAGTATCCCAGGACACTCGTCCCGGAAAACATAGGTCACCGATGATCTGTTTATCTTGATTACTCAGTAGCCTGGCATGCAAGAAAGCAGATGTATTGCACCTTTGGCATCTCCAACCTTTCCTCCTCCTGTCAACCCCTCTCGTACAAGGAAGTCTCGAAACCTTTAGACACAGTTACTTAACCAGAACTTCATGCAAGAGCTTTCAGGCACTCCTCAACCTTGCTCTACTCCTCTGGGGGGCACAGGAAACCCTCTTTATAGCTCACCTCACTCTTCCCAGCAAGCTCCTTGCCTTGCAGTAACAATGGTTCAAGCAAACCTGTTTAAAGAGGTAAAGCTTGGAATACTACAGATTTGCATTGTCTCAGAACTGGTTCTTCCACGAGGAAGATCTGTCCCAGTATCACTGAGCTTTTTGCACCTTCCAAAAATACCTGCTTCTCCTCTGTTTTGGCTAATGGTGTTCAACACAGGGTTATTTTCCTTCATTAAAATCTTCTTAGTTCATCGCTTTGTTGCACATTCATTTTGAACAGTTCCCACTAAACCACAATTTAAGGGATTTTTGTCTTCTCGTTAGCATTTTCATCAGAGCAAGCTTCACTGAATAAATAACACTAAGGAAAAATGGGGGGTTGTAAAACAGATCTGTAGCACCCTTGTTCGTTCTTCAAACCAACATCTTAAGAATTTGTGCTTTCTTTCCCTCCCCATCTTCAGAGGAAAGCCATGTGATCAGAGGGAAGGTTATTCTGGCCCACCCTAAAGAACATACCGAAAGCTGCCTTCTGCCTCCTCTCCCTCACTTGCTCCCTCAACTTCCTAGTTGCTTTTCTTCTTCCCATTTACCTGCACTCCCACACATCCACAAGCAGAGCCTTTACCTTCAGTTCTTCTGTCCCCTGCCAGGCCTTAAGCTGAAGAAAGGTGCATTTACACAAAACACAACAGAAGAGTCAGTTTGAAAGACCTCGGTCACTTTTCATACAAATTTACATCAATATACTATGAAAAAAATAATCTTTTTGGTCCAGAGGAAAAGCATCCTCTTGTGTTTACAAGTGTGTGCAGTAACAGTGTTTTCTGGACACAAACACAGCAAGCAGTAACTGCTGGGATAGCAATTTTAAGGCTGAGATCATTATGAGTATAGAGACATGACCAAATGCTGCTCATCAGCTGAAGGTGTATTCACTGGCAGCGAATTAATTAGACCAGTAATGGCTGAATCATCTCTCTGCCCCATCTACTCCCAAAATTGCTACTGTTGGAGCAGGAATGATTGAGACTCACAGTTTGCTACAGCGTCATCACACAGCAGGCTGGCACCCCAGCAGGAACTGAAGCCCACATCGCACCATAAGCCAAGCTGTCAGTTCAGGAACAAATTTGGTCACTTTCCTGCTGTCTCTGCTGAGAGGCACACTCTATAAACAGGTAAAATAAGGCTTAAACTGCTGCAGCTTCATCAAGGGCTGTCTGGGCACCTGAGCCATCACCAGTGCACATGGCTCCGCTGGCAGGCTGTGGGACTCGGACCTGCCTTAGCAACACCCTGAAACTACAAATACGTGCAGGAACAGCAAAGGACTCGGCACTTGTTTTTAAAAGATGGCAGTGGAGGAGAAAGCATGATGAGAAACAAAGATATATGACAATAAAGGTTAAGGTACTTTTATTATAAAAGTCTATACAATGAGCACCAGACATAGCAATGCAATTATATCTGGTTTAGTTATATATATTCCATATCTATATATCCATATAGATATATAGGTTTTGCTTTTACCAAAGTAAAACTGTTATATCACAAAATGCCTAGTTCTACCATTTATTTATTGCTCAACAAGGATGGCACAAAACACACTCAGCATAACTGTTGCCATGCTTATCTACTATACTGAATAAACAGCCAAACACTGCATAACAAACACAAAGCAGCTGTTAATTCTGAATTGGAACCAGTCTGATCACTCACTCACTTATAAAAATATTGGAATCATATAGATTTAAGCATTATAAAGGAGGAATATATTATTTAAACATTTAAATAGTGCATATTGACATTTTGCATGTGGTATATAAAACACAAACATTCATGTACAACACTATACAGTACACATTAGTTTCAATGTTTGGATACACCCGTGTCTGCAGACTGATAGAAAAGTAACTGAAGTGTACATTGCACAATGGAACTGAATAAAATTGATAAATGGTCTCAAGACTAGTTTAACCTCGTAATTCTCTCAGGTCCCACATCATTTTGCAGTTAAAAAAAAAGGCATACCACCAGTGCTCAATAGTTTTAGTGCTTTTTTTTTCTGAATTCCAAAATTACATGCCTACAAGCAGAGTAAAACAAAAGAAGTATTCTACAGTACACAGATGAAATCTGAGCACTAAAAATCCTAATTTCAACCTATTTCATATGCTTCATGACAGAACAGCAAGTCTATGAGGTTACATGCGAGCCATTTCTTATGTTGTGAGAAAGTTCATTTTTGGTCTTTCATAAAGCAGTGTGAATAATAGCTATGTTGACATTAGCCAGTCATAAAAACATGCAGTGAGAGTAGGTGCATGCAAAACATGGCCACAATCAAACTGATACATTGAAGAAAAAAAAAAATTGAGAAAGCACCAGTTAA
Source organism: Astur gentilis (assembly GCF_929443795.1). Taxonomy (NCBI): domain Eukaryota; kingdom Metazoa; phylum Chordata; class Aves; order Accipitriformes; family Accipitridae; genus Astur; species Astur gentilis. The sequence continues at coordinate 17,998,459 of NC_064905.1, read as the reverse complement.
AATTAACACTTAGATTTTGCCAGATCAAAACCAGCTGCTGATGGCTGTTGCAGAGCATAAAGCTAGTAGCTAAATCATCATTCAGCACAGCAGATGTGATACTCAAAACATTATTTAGTTTCAACTCTGAAGCTAAATCATGCAAGGCCCATAAACTGTTTTGCTTACATCATAAGGGTTAGATAACTTATTTTTATTCTCCAACTGTAAAACAAAATTGTGATAAACAGCAGTAATTTTTTCACTCAAAACCGACAGTTCACCCTGTGGTGCGCATTAACTACACTGATTTTAGCCCTTGATACCATACTTATTTCGGGTACAGTGGAATTTTAACTGTCCTAAGCCAGCTCTTTTCTGCTGGAACTATGCAAGTCTGAGTGCCATCAGATTTCCCATACACTGAAATGTTCATTATGTTCCTCAAATCTTCCGAAAGTGGAGATGCAGTATCCAATTCAGACAACACACTATGTCACCGCTAGTTGATAAACAATAACCAATAAAATGATAAATGAACAACAGTAACGTAAGTCCTGTAGGCAGCATGTGATATAACTTTTCAGTTTTCCAAGTTTTAAAAGACACTAAGCAAGGTCACTTTCTGGTTTGTCCACTGTCATCTTTATCAAGGAGGAAACGTGACCACTAATGAGCAAAATCCATAGATGTTAATTATTACTGTGTTATAGGTGCAATTTAGAATACCAAAAATTAAAGTTGTTCCACAGCAGTCCTTTGAAAGGAATTTCAGTCTGTTTTTTAAATGTTCCAGGAAAAAGAGCTGTATGTTTAATTTGCTGACTTTTTTTCCCCCATAATAAAAAATAGGCAAGAGGAGTAGTTCAGTGTAGCATTACAGTATTAATAATTTCTTCGATAACGCAAAAAGTTGGTAGTAACAAAAGTCTCAAAAGTTCTTGAATGCTAAAGAAAAAAAAGCTATGGTTGTTTTGGAACAAGATGGATGCATCTGTAACACAAAACTTTGATGGAAACTGTGTTTGCTAAAGTTGGATAGAGCAGTCTCGAACTTAGAAATCTTACTTGCTCTCTAGCCAGGACCTACTTACCCTTCAAACATGTTATAGTGGCACCACAATAAAGTGCACAAACTGGATTCTTTCAACAGTGCATGACAAATGAACACAAGCACCCATTAAGTACAGTCGTACTATACGGAAACATCATGTTATTCAATGGGTTGGAGGGATATAATTTAAATTGATTTTGAAGAATCTTGTTTGCTGATAAGGACTTCTAACAGCCTAAGTTTGGCTTTAATTTTCTTGTACTCCCTGTACTCATCAAGCATTGGGACCCGATCTTCTTTCTGTACGTTCCTGTAAAAAGAAGCACACCAAAGTTTCAAGAAAATCCTCCATACTGCAGCAAGCCAAATACAAAAGCAGCTATGTGCAGTTATCACAGGGCAAATAAAAACACTTTTGGAAGCTTGTTCACCAATAATAGACATGTTGTATTTTAGTTCATTGTAGTTAAAATTGCCATCACCTAAAAAATTGAATAGAAAACCCAGCAGCATTTATTCAGCACAACTGTTGCAGCATTGTTTATAAATCGTTCTCTTAAGTTCTCCTGGGAATTTTATTAATAGGATGTGAAGACTTTCATTTCAGATCCTGTGTATACATTACAGAAAAATACAAATAAATTTAAGTCGATCTACATTTTCACTGTATGTAGACTGACCCACAAATTGATATCAGAGAATTATTCTTATTTATTTAAGACTGAACTATAATAAATTAATGTGTCACTATTAATGTGACTTATTTTTAAATCAACTTCATTATTAACCTCATTATTTGCCATTAAAATCAAAAGGAGTTACATCCCAAATTCAGTAAATGCATGATGAAGCCGTGTTAGTGGAATTTCTGTGACCAATGGTCCTGGAGTTTATTAGTTAAGGAGAAATACAGTAGAAAGTATAGTTAAGTGAGAACATCTGCCAGTCAAGAAAGTGACTGACCTCTTAGAAGTGTTGTTAGTTTTGTTCATGAGGTGATACACCTTGAAAAACCTCCTATTACACACAACAGGCAGCAGTTAAGTCAAATTTCTAACAACATATATTCAAATAAGAAGCCTAAAAGAACTAAACAATACAGAGAAGAATAAAAATTATATAACCCCTTATTGGTAAAGCAAATATCCACTGTCAGGAGTGACCTACTGGAAAAAAGAGACAAATATGCAAACTTCCCTGCCTGATGTTAATGTAAAAAATATTGTTTTATAAGTATTTTAAAATGCCTTTTTTTTTAAATGGAAAAAAAAAGGCCCTTCTTCCATTTTCATTATTATGCTTTACAGACTGTAATAGAGGAAACAAAACACAGTAGCAGGCTTCCTCCACTATTAAAAATACACAATCAGATTCCATTTGGCAACATTCATATAGAAAGTTGAAAAAAAAATACTTGGCTACAAAATGAGGCTGCTGTCCAGCATCTGTTTTTGTGCTAAACAAACCTTCCATTCTGCTGATAAAACTCCTCTTCAAATTCTCGTAATGTCTTACGTAGCTTCTTTTTTTCAGCTCTGGCTTTCCACAGTTGCTCCAATAATTCAGGCCTAAAAATTTCAAGTGAAAGAAAAATACTGTTGGCCATACAATAAAATTTAAATTCTTCAAAGCATACTCAAAAACAACTGAGTTAGCTGCACTAATAATAAATTTGTCTTGCTCATAAGGAACATGCTGCCTGTCCAATTGTGAAATACTGAGAACAAACTAGTGGTTAATAAAAGGGTATAAATTTTCTGCTGTCTACACACCTCAAGGAAGGCTGAAGAAGGTTGAGAAGATACTAAACAATTCACTGAATACAAAGACATCTTAGTCAGACATGTCAGGGGAAAGAACACTCATTCAAGCCAAACGCTTCCTGAGAAGTGCTGAATGTGTCGCTGCTTTCCACCCAACATCATGTATTTGGTAGCATGACTGTAAGTGCAATAATTGCAACTTCTATAATAGAATTAGTCACTTCTTATTTTTACATACATAGAAGCAGCGCGGGTGCTTGACAGCCTAAGGTCCCGGGTCAGTTTCTCTTGACCATCTTCAACATCAGACTCAGAGTTTTCAACTGGGCTTAAAACAGACTGTGTTTGGACAGCAGTTTTTAAGATATCATTCAGGTCTGTAGACAAACCATCACTTTCCTCCTCTTCTTCCTGAAAGTCAAAGCAGAGATTCAAAACAAGTATGAATATTTCAGTTCCCTATTACAAGTGCTGGGAAGTATTTTTTAAAAATGCGCTGTACACACCTTAATTTCTTCAAAAAAATGGGCAGTTTCACCTTCAATAATGGGCTGTAACATTTGCCCCCGCCTCTTGGTTGATGGTGACCCCTGCAAAGATTTTAAGTTTGTTTCATTATGTGCCATTAGACTTTAAATGCTGTGTGCGGTCAGAAGGTCGTTCAAGTCACCTTAGACCTACAGGTATTTCTTCTTTCAGAAGAAAAAAAGACGGCAAACATACTTACAGAGCACAGACAAAACAACCATATAACCCAAAACGCTCAGATGCCCATAGTATGCTTGACACAGAAGTAAAAAATACCTGAAACTCTAATATCCTTCTTCTGACTTAAGATAAAAAGCACTCTCTCACTCGCTCTCCGTGTTTTGTAGAAAATTCATAAAGCACAGAGATATCTCTGAATTTCATATTTACTCTGTTCCTCCCAAACCAAACCACAGGGAGATTATAAAAATAAAGTTACACAATGCCAAAGCCGTTTTTCATCTTCTGCCAGGCATACATTGGGAACAATACTGCCAGTTTCTTTTTCTAGACCACTCTGAAGCCCTGCAATTGGAAGTGCTATGTAAGAGTTATCTATTGCCACCTCAGAATCAAAATCCTTTGAACTTCAGCCTAAAACAGGTGCCACTGTGCTGTACAGGTATTACTGTTAACTGTCTGTTGCACACATGCAATTATGCCCTGCTCATTTGTTATCCCTGGACAGCATAAGCTATTTCAACAGATGGGCTCTTTGAACAGAACAAAGGTGGAACACGAAAGCCACACAGACAATGACCTGTCAAAAAACTTGAGTTCATGAGAGGTAAATAGCTTCCTGCTTCTTTGGACATTTCCACACAGGCTTCAGTGTATGTGATTAGTAATACCGTGATACCATAAGAGATATCTCTTGGAAGCAAGTGGCATGTAAACCAAAAAGCAATTCTGGAAATACCTGGCACTGAATATAGCCTACCTAGAAGGTAACACTGAACAATCCTTAGTAATTAGAGCTCCACGTACCTCTTAGAGGTTCAAAAGCAGAGGCCTATGAAAAACATTTTACAGATGTTGCCTACAGCACAGACTAGGAATTAGGTTGCCAAGATCTCTTCTGAATCACCCATCCCTTTATTTCACAGCCAAAAAAACAAAAAAAACCAGCCACCCACAAAAAACTGAACAACAGACAATATAGTCGTAAGGCTCCTGATAATATAAAATGCACCTGAGCTGAAGAGTCAGGTTTTTGAGGTGAGAGATGGGATAAAACTCAAGCAGTCAAGGGCACCACCAACCTACAGTCATGGAGAAAAGCTTAGGTGTTTTAAGAGCAACCTGTATTTATGGAGTTCAAAACAGGATACTGATATAAAAGCCCTTAAACTGAAATATGACTGCAATGTAAATCACATTTTTCTATAAAAGCAGCTACCCAAAAATGTATGTGCAAGAAAGGAATGATGTTGAACTGGTCCCTTCATCTCAGGCTTACAGGGGATAGCTAAAAACAGAGTCAACATAAACAGCCGATTAAGTTCCTGCTGAGTAAGCCACTGCCCAGCTATGTAAACCTGGTAGAGAACTGTCTGTATATAAAGAGATTATCTCACATCAGCCACGCAATACCTTCCTTCTAAAAGAGTCAAATAGCTAATACCAAAACTGTTTTGTTGCAAGTCTGGGTTGGCCTGCAAGAGTTTGATTATAGGTCATGAAGAACAAAGACAGACAGCCTGTTGTCATTCCCCAACTGTTTTACAGGTACTATAAACAAGGTTACATCAATCTCCTTATACAGTATGAAAACTTTTCTTCCTCATCTCTTACGAGATCACAGAGAGAGGAAAGAAAAGAGTAGAAAGCACTGCAAGTTAGAAGGAAATGAAGTGAAAACACAGTGAAAAAGTGCAGATGTCGTACAGATGCTGCAGACATTGATAACGTCTCACACTGGGGAAGCATGAAGGAATGAAATCGTTCTTATGGCCATCCTATCACTTATGCCTCTGGTGACAGTAAGCTGAAGTACAGAAGAAAGGCAAGCTTCACTGCAACTGGTGTTACTATTCTTGGGAGGACTAAAAGTACAGTATGTACTGTGGATCCATACCTAGCACAGTGACTTGGGAATGTCTCAGCCATGGCAAGTTAGAACAGCTTATTTACTTCCGCCAAGAACCATTGACTTCCTAGGAGCCATCAAGGTCACAGAAAGCTTTGACCTGCTCTGGCTCTTGGCAGTAAATCAAATGCCTCAAGTACAATGACAACAACAACTTGTATCTTCCACAAGAAAGATGTATTTTACAGAACACTATTACTAGCTCTTCTAAAGGCAGCCTAGCAGTTCAAAAGTGGAAAAAAACAGAAACAGCATTTGTTTTACTCACAAGAATAGGAGTAATGCTTGCTCTAGTTAACATTTGTTTTACAAGTCTGTATCTGTCATAAAGTGGCTTCACAATATGTCTTTCTTCTCTAGTAACCTAAAGGCAGAGAAACCACAGAATTAATTATACCAGTCACTCAATAATATACAAGCAAACACAAAGCGGTATGCTTCTCATGCCAGGCCACGTACTTTCCAAATAGGAACATAAAACTAGTTTAAATTGTGTGTATGAAATGGGTTTTATGCAGATAAAGCAGAATAAGTGGGTGCTTCTTCCTCCTCTCTTTTCTCACTTTAACTTCCTATATTTTTCAGGAAGAAGTTTTAAAGACTTTCTAAATGTTAAGGCAGCTTCAGTAGAAGCAAACCTTCTATCTTAAAAGACACATGGAAAAGGGATAAGAAAGGGACCAAGAACTGGGGGAGAAGACTGTGTGCCTAGCATTGATGATGATTCTACAGAAATGACAGGGGAAAAAAAGAAAAAGATGAAACTGTAGAGAGATTTTATCTGATATCTGATTTACTCTCAATTCTCAGCCACTGTGTACACTAACACAATTAATCTTAAAGGCTATCCTGAACAGTTACTGGCATTTTCTCCCTAAGGGGATTTATAGAACTGTGACAACATCTCCAAGACCATTTTCTTCCTTGGCTTTTACACTGAAAGGCTTGATCAGATTTATATGGCAGTGCTGATTATAAAGCTAGTGTGCCAAGTCCAGAAGGCTGATAGAATAGTCACTGGAAAGATCTTGTGATTGGACTAGTGATGTTGATCACTGTCCAAGATAAAACCCCAGAACTTTAGGCACTAATTACTAGTCACTAACTTCTGTATCTCCAATTATTTAAGACACATGCCACAGACTTGGAGAGGGGGAAGTGTCTTTTCATTTCTGTTTTTGTGAAATCCAGAACAACATTTCAGGCCTTTTCCCAGGAAATTCAATAGCGTCATTTATTTAAGATTTCTCTTTGCTTCGCAGACATGTAAGGCAAACAATAGCAATCACTTTGCAAACTCCAATAACCTACTGATCTTTGGAAAAAAGGCCTATAAATACGTCATTTTTTTTAAAGTTGTCAATGCAATGGCTTCCTCTAATGGCGACACGGAAACCAATAGGTAACTTTGTGTTTTGGAGAAGAACACCACCACCACCCTGCCCCCCCAGCATTAAATTCTGGTAATACTAATGCACAAGAGTTACTCTTGCCTACGCATACATTAATAGAGTTTGATGAAGTAAACCAAGTATTACCGGCCGTCCATGTTGACTTTCATAATACAGGAGGCTTTTCTGGAGAGATGTTTTCTCTTCTACCAAATGGTCCTTTGTCATTTTCTGTCAGAAGAGTAAGTCACATCTCAAACACAAGTCACTAACAGTTTTTCTACTTTATCAGCTATACAGATGCCTTAGCCAAACTTAGCTTAGTTAATATACATCCCACCTTCATCCATTTAAAGCTCTCCGATATTGTCAGCACATACTTGCAAATATTTTAAGAAAGAGTCAAGAAGAAAAATGTCCATCATTGCTCATCTTGATCATTTCCCCACAAAGTCTTGCTCGTCTTGCCCCCACGAGGGCTTGCTAAAGGGCTGCTAGACAGTGGCATCATTTTGCCAACAAAGTGATATCTGAAGTGTCTGACAGTGCTCTATATTTCCCTCTGTTACTCTCTTAGAAACAGCCTATCCATAACCTTATGCTTACTTTTATATCTTCTGGCAAACACCTCTCAACTCGTTTTTCCTTTAATCTTTTCAAAATGAGTTCAAGTGTAGCTTCCTTGGTGGGCTTCTTCTCTTTCTGCACAACCTGCATCTCATCTCCATTTTCTTCATCCTCTTGGTCAAGAGAGGAACCAAAGCTTTTTGGAAGAGTGTTACTTCGTGGACGTGTTTGAGGTATGAATTCTCCATCTGAGCTCCTCTGCTTTGCATCTGAAATGAGAAAAACTGCTCAATCCAAAGGTTTAAAAGAAATCTCAGTTTGTTTAACTGCAAATAAAGGAACATAACAGTTTGCATAGGCAAAGTTTCTCTTCTAATGAACTAAAACCAAAGCCACAAAAATTATTTGATTTTTGAATAATTCAGAATCTAGAAATGAAACATTTTTACTGTCCTATGGAATTTTACTGAATGACTTAAGCATTTTAGTCATGTTAGAAATTTGTATTTGTAGAAAACCAGAAACTGTAGCATCCCTTACCTTTTATTTGCTTTCTTAATTTGGTAAGTTCAGTCATCCATTTTAAAACTTTTGGATTGGCTGCAATATCACTATAGGAGGGCTGAAAAGTGATACAAACAAACTACATTTTATGAAAACAAACACAACAAGTCTTGTTTATAAATACTTCTTTCAAGATTTGGTAATATTTGACAGTGAAAGCGACTAGTAACGTGGATGCCACTCTTAGTACCAGATCAGATCTCAGCATCAACATAATGGGCAACACTTGTGAAAATAAACTTCAGACAAGACATCAGAAGTTGAACCAGAGAGCGGCAAGATGCTTCTGCCTCTCCACATATCTCATCTGATACCCCCTCACTCTCAGTGCATAAATGTCACTGTCTGCCCTTCTTTGGGCTCAGGCATTATGGCACATTTTCTAGTATTGCTGTTGCTCAGTTCACTTTTGCAGACAGCAGTGTATAACAAAATTATTCTCATTTGTGAGCCCACAGTTATTCAGCGATGAACTACAAAAAGTAACTTAGCTTTACCACACAGTCCTTTAGCCTAAATAAAAGCAGAAGCAGTAACTTACCTTACTGTTTTTCTCTTTTTCAAATTGTTCCTCAAATTGCTTTATTTTTTTCTGTAATTTCTTGACAAGCTGATAAGGTGTCTTGTCTTCCCTTTTGTCATCTTTTGAGCTGAAAGACGCTCTTCGTGTTCTGTATGAAAAACATTTTTAAAACGTCACTTAAATAATTAAACAAGTGCAAACAACGTGTATATTTGAGTGACAGATGACTAATTTAATTTTTTTTCTCCAGTTAATAATCCATTCTTTTCAGCTTTTCAGTCAGAGTTATTTACTTACTGAATCAAAATGCTTTGATCTGCTGCCTTCAAAATGTGATGGGCTATTTTTTCCTCTCTAATTACAGTAATACCCCTAACAGAAAAACAGCATTTGAAATTCAAGTGTAGTAAACTAATGTACCATTAATTACATTGTCATTAAAACAGTTCAGATCTTTCTGGTGGATAGGCTACTTATCTAGGTTTCTAGATACTCAGTACTTTTTGAAGTACTGGGCACAGAATAAAGCCTAGACTTGAAGCTATCACTCAACAACCCTTGGTAATTAGACAGCTCCACTTCACTGTCAGAGGCAAGTTACTAGATACTTATGTAAAAACCTGTTGGCCTTGCTAATATTTCTAGAGTATGTGATTCTGGTTTTAAATCATCTTTTGCACTTGTTTAGGTCCTTGACATTTGCTGCTTGTGATAAGCCTTTTTATTTCAAGACAGACCATGACAATTTTCCAGTACACTTCCTACACAAGGTGCCTGAAAGATCCCTCAACACAGCTAGTGACATCTACATAGTTCAAGATATTAGAAATATTAATCTAATAATCTACTAGGGTAGATCCTTATTAGTTTCAGAATGAGGAGAACCGCTATTACAATCAGCACTTTTCTGCAGGTCAGTCCTCCGCATCATTTTAACAGTACTTGTCAACTATCTTCTGCAACTAACTAGAGAAAACTTGGGCAAGTATCTTTTTGCATCAATAAATCTATGTCAGACAGAGAACTGAAGACTCTAAACTTGGTCTTTCCTGTTCCAGATTTTTTCATTTTTATGAGATTATTTCTTCCCTAATAGCATGGAAATTCTTAAACTCCCTTTCATAATTAACAGTACTAGACAGTACAGGTCACAGGTTATATACAGTTTTGGAGGATCACACTCCTGAGTGTCAAACAAATAACCTGCAGCTTGTTTAGTTACAACTCTACTTTCATACACTGGGTTAAATGGGCTCGATCCTCTAAATGTGCAAGAGAAATGCTGCATTAAGTATTCTACCTCTTCACTGTACTGCTGTCCCACACCTCTCCCTCTAACAGCTGATACTTCCCTATAACCCTTCTGAATGAAGACTTTCCACAGCTCAAATAAGAAATCTGTGCAGACCATTACTGCACACTTTAGTTGCAATAGTTTGTATAACCTGGCTCTCATTTACTGGGAATGGATAACATGCTACGCAAAACAAAGGCAAAACTGCAACACGAAAATAGATACTCATGCTACTGAAAAACAAACCCCAAACAAACCGCAAAGCCAAAACTTACGTAAAATCATAGACCAGCAGTCCAGTAAAGACTGGTAAACAAAGGATATAAATACTATCTTCAGCGCAGGAAGTGCCATTACAGCAGGTTGTCAGAAGCCCTTGCCCTGTTTTTGTACTCTTTCCCTCCACATCTGCCAGTGGCCACTTTGAGAGACACGATACCATCCCAGATGAACCTCTGGTCTGACTCGCTATGGCAGTTCCTGTGCAGGCAGAACAGCCAAATGGCCATATAATGCTACATTTGACCTTGGTATTCAATTAATTCATATTGTGAAAACCCATGAGGTTCTAAACAGCTGTATTTTCACACTGGCAGTAACATCTCCTGCCCAACACCCACCAAATTGCATTAAAATACACACCTCACAAAAGAAAGTGCTTTGGAAGAAGAATCTAACGTTTCTGGATCATGTAAGAAACGTTGACTTTGCCCAAAATCCAAACTACGATGTGACAATATCGGATGACAGTCCTCTTCCAGTGGATGATTAGTCATCCTTCCAGCCTGCGGGGAAAGCTGAGCTTCTCCAGATTCACTGTCCTCCTGCCAAGATTTGAAAGCAGGAAATGGATCTAGAAGATAAAAAAGGGACACAGAATGGTACTTTTCTGTTAACAGAATTATAAACAAGAGTCAAAAGGAAACAAAAATGCGTACCCAATGCTTAGTCTTGTATGCTATAAAGGATGTGGTGTCATACACAAAGTGAATAAAAACATTGAAATACATAGAAAGCTACAAATTCTGTCATGTAACAATTGAAAGAAAAAGGTACTGAAATGAAGTATGCACACTAGGATCCCTTTTTCAAAGTGTATCTTGTGAGTATGCATTTCTGAACAGTTAAAGAGTGTAAAAGAGCCTTATTTACCTTAATCCAAACTTAGAAGAATATATTTATTGTCCATTGCAATATTTTGCTGTGGAAATTAGTTTTCATACCTTACTCATGTACTTTGAAAGATTGTCCTCCTGGTTTTGAAGAAGGTAAGCCTGACAATACCTCTTTAGGTACAATACCCATTTGCTTAAGTCTTTTTAAAGGAGTGCTGTTGGGTTTTTAAGTTTAAATCCATCTTGACACCACTAAGAAAAAGAGATTTCTTAATTTGTGGAAGGTGATTTCTTTTAGGTAGGGGATTCCAAAACAATCAATTTTTTTTTTTTAATCCCTAAAAAAGTTAGTTGCTAACATTCCTTACAGTCCTCAGATACGGTTTTCTTGCTGTCTAACAAAAAGCTGACACAGCCTTCCGAGCACTTTAAAATCCCACCCCCTTTTCCTTTTAGAGAGTTGCCTATATTTTCCAGTTCAAATCAGAAATTTGAAAACTGGGTTCAAAGTGTGCAGAACAACAATAAAACCCACAAAGTAATCTTTAAAAAAATAACCCTTGTACCTGCTTTCCACTGTACATTTACTAAGTCTTATTGGGATTTTTTTGTTTTGTTTTTAAGCTATAATCTTGCCTGTTTACACAGTACAAGATACAAGAAGGGGACCTTTTAGAAAAAAGTAAATAAAAAAATTGCAGATCAGAACATTCCCAAGATAAGGGACAGCAGGTGAAGGGTTAGTGAGAAAGCAAACCATAAACTATCAAAAGGCAGATAACTGAACGTATGGCGAACCATACTTACCCTCCCCTTCTCTCTGCAGATGCATTGTTTTGAAATCAATGAGGGGAAAAGTGATAGGGCATGGCGCTAATAAAATGAAAAAGAATGGCAAAAATACTAAAGTGAACACACAGCACAGTCAGAACAAACTATACATAACATGTAAAGCAGGAAGATACAGTACCAGGGAAAAACATCCCATCTTTTGGGCCAGGCCCTGAGCACTCTCAGCTTCCAAGCAATTTCAATGGCAAGTAAGGATGCTCAGTCCTTAGCGAATTTGAACTTTTCAGTAAAAAGGTTTACAAAGAACTGACACAGGAATAGCAAAGACTTATTGTAGTTTAATAAGAGTCTCATGCATCCTCACATTAACAAAAGACAAGTTTATATATGTTTTTGCTCACAGCTTGTAAATAATAGAGATGGTGGTGATCTCTAAAAAGGAGGACAAATGCAGAAAAATACTCAGAAATATAGATTAACCGATCTGCATTTTTGCCTTAAGCCAGCAAGCATTTGACATTCATTTTCAAGAACTCTGTAAAGGTAACAGGCCTTTAAGTTTTCTATCATACAGGCTTTAATAATCCAAATCTTGTAACAAGATTTGGACTAGTATAGATTTCTTTACAAAGCCAATCTACTTCAATGGAATGCCACTAAGACTTGCAGTGCCTTGGAAGGCTGAGATCCTAATAACCGTTGTAAACAGGACTAAAGAATAGCCAGAGTTAAAATACTTTGCAATGAAATAACACCTCTTGCAAAATATCCTGATTTTACTACCAAGAAGCTTATAATATAAATTTATATACAGATATGCTACTTTCTTTTCAAAGTAAGGGTCATTAAGCTATTTGGGCAAGTAAAACCAAAGCAGTTTTTATGAGCATATTTAAGGAAATAATGAAAACAAAAGCCACAAACTTTCTGAGAATACGTATTAAGTCAGATTAACACAAATAGAGGATGCAATAAAATGTAATGTGCAAGTAAGCAATTAATGTAAATAAAACACTAAGAACATAGGCAGGATTTTTTTTTTTAAAAAACTTTGTCTAAAGTTATTAAATTGGGCAACAAGAATGCAAATCTGGACTCAGTGTCTTCAGATGCCTGCAAATTGACTTCTATATGACATGACATACTTTGAAGGTACAGTTTGCTAGGGCTCAAGAAGGCGAACCAGCAAAAACACCCAGCAAATATTTTACAAATCTAAGTAAGCCAATCACAAATTGCAAACCTCATTTGTAAAAGGGAAGTATGGATTCATGCAGGCAATTAATTTGGAAAACAATCAACACTGGTGACAAATTAACAGTAAGTTATCACCATTTGAGCTTCAGGACAAAGCTTTATGTGCTGACATGCTACAACTATATGCTGCACTGTAGAACTACACACATTCCAGAGATACTTCACTGATTTTAATATTTATAACACATCAACCAGAAGTTAAGCGCAGTCATTCTTTGTTACCAGTGTCTTACTAACATTTGACTGTGACACTTACAGCATCTCAAAGAATAGTTGTCACTGGACCAGCCTGTTGGAAGTTAGAATCTCATCCTTGTGTAGTAAATCTGTACCGTACCTACCAAGTTGTATTTGCAGGTTTTTAAAATTGGAAACAAGGGGACTGTGGCCATTGTACTGTCAGTGACAGATCACAGTATTTTAGCAAACTATATCACTTGCATTTTTTAAGGTGTGACAATTCAGAATATCAACACCAGGCAGAGGAAACAGGATATAAGGAACATGTAAAAAGATAAGTACTGTGAGATAAGTACTTTGAAAAGAAGATATTGGCAAAAGTGTTTTGCTCTGCTTACAAAGGGGTTATGTTTGTACACAAGTACAACAAGGGACTAAACAGTTATCACCAGACATTTGAGCAAAAAAGTTCAGTAAAGTCACAAGCTTAGGGGCTTGCTAAACCTGGGAGGCCATGAAGAATAAGGTCACAAACATAACAAATCCTGTCTGAGAGAAAACTATGTTTCTTACATTTTGCTTTTCCTAAAATCCAGAAGTAATATACATCTACAGCTTTAACTTTTATTTGAAAGTTTAGAGCTGTTTCAAGTTGTCCAATGATGTGGAAACCAATACATGACATTCCTGATGTTTAAAACAGAACAGCCAACAGATTTTTCAGAATAAATTAAATTGCTGTGTTTAGTAGTTTAGTGATTTTTAAGTCAAATTCAGCTAATATTAGAACTTCAGTAGCTTACGTTAAAAAAAAAACAAATAACAAAACAAACAAGACACAATGTGAATATTAACTGTATGACATAAATCAGAGAAAGCATTTTAAGGACTTGGATGAGAGACTCAGGGTCCTGGGAAACATGAGGCACTTAAACAAAAACAACCCTCTAGTATGAAACTTAGGCTTTTTTGCTTTCTTTAGCTGCTGATTTGACTATTTTTTTCTTTTGAGTTTTTTTTAAGGTCCTTAATTAAATTGCAGATAGTTCTGAAACAAGACGGGACCTATGTCATGACTTGGTCAATCTTACCATGTGCACAGAAACATATTATTCAGATTGAACTAAAGAAAAAAAAGCATAAGTTGTCTGCTTCTACTTTGTCAAATGTTCTATTTATCGTTATTAGCTAACTATATTGTGAGCTAAAGGGTGAAAATTACCTTCCCATTTGTCACCATCAGATACATTCTTCAGATCCAGACGTGGTATTTGGACACCCAGAGCTTCCTCAGAAACATTAACACTGCCATCCCCCAACACCTCTGAATCAGTATTTGCATTAAGATCACAAGTCTTGCTACTTGAATCCTGTATTTAAATAACACAACAGAACAATTTTATTATTATTAGCAACTTGAAATCAGGTACCTAATCAGTGCCAGTTCCAGCCCTTCTGGACATTTTCTGGAGAAAAAAAAAAATTCTTACTTTCCTAACTCAAGGAATTATAAACAAGCTTCACCCCCAACAGTAGTAAATTATTTGCATTACAAAACATTCCTTACGCGAGATGCATAAGTACAAGCTTGCTCTGCTGCCAAAAGTTTCTGTGAAGCAAGATGATGAGATCTCTAAGAGATTTTGCAACCTTGCAGCAGGCCAACCGTCGTAAGATTTCAAAAGCTAAATTTATTAGTTTTCTTCATATCTGTATCTCAATTAAGTTCATAAGATGCTGTGTATCTGTATGTAAAGGAAACCATAGTCTTACCAGAAACATCTCTGAAGATATTCTATCATTGCCACCAAGCAATATACTATTTTGCCTAAAAAGAAGACACAGACCTAGTTATAATTTTAAATAAAACTTCTTAATGCACAGTAAATACTACACATTCCCTTTACATTTTATTCTTACATACCCTAGTCCAGTTTTAGCAGATATGCAATGTATTTCCTTAAAGTGATAACTAAAATTCTGGGGAGCAAAAGTTAAATTGCTTCCCCCCTCTTTGTTCTTCACACAGAATTCAAGCTGAAGCATGTAAACAACAACTGGACTTGAACCCAGTTGGAAATAAAAAAAGCTCAGCCCTTTATTCTCAAACTAGGAGTAAATACTTTAAAAGTCAATTGAACTCAAACTGAAATTTCAATCAGTGCTGAACTCAAACTTAAATGAACTTAAAAGTATTCTGGCTAGTCACTATTACCAGCATCAATTCTTCAATCATTAAGAGCAATAAAACATGCCAAAATATTTTAAAGAAAGTAACTTTTTGTTCTTCTATTTCTCTTACCCAGAACATAGGTTGTTCACAAAAACCCCATGATATATATCATAAAGACTTGTACTTATTTTCTCCTTTAAAGTGTGTAAAGTTCCATGACTTTTATACCATCATCATAAAAAGGTAACTCCATCTTACCCTCTGTGTTTTCAGATGTGAAAAGTTGTATGTTTAGTTTCACCTCCCTTATGTTACACTGTGTTGTCACAAATCACCAGTTTGGTACACTTACTTTTCAAAACTGAAGTTATACATTCTGCCAAGTGACAAAAGAAAAATACATACCTTGCACTATTATTTTCTCCATCAACATCTGCATCTTCATCACATGGTTTCAACAATACGTCTGCAGTCTGTTGGCAAAAAATATGTTTAGAAAGACTTAGGAATGGGATTCTCAGCTGAAAACATTTCTGTAATCACCACCGACCACAAAAAACCCTCAAGAACTACAAGCACTGCTTTTTGTGGGGGGTGGAAATCATACTTTTTACCCATGCAATATTTTTACATCTAAAGTAAGGCCAGGAATCAGGTGTTTTGATCACTAGAAGACAATGACTTTTCATCTTCAGACAAACAACTTTTTTATTATTTCTTTTAAATATTAACACCAACAGTTCTACTGCAAATTGTCAATCATAGCATGAAGTTTGGGTTGACTAAGATCATGGCAGTAAGTATATCCTATTCTCGAAAATAAGTGAGTTGGATGTAGACTTGTGCTTAGCATATATGAAATGAAACAAGTCTGACAGACTTTCTAAAAGGAGCTACTAATCCCTGTTACTAAATAAAGCAGCCACAGAACTGGAAAGGGATGAAGAAATGCTGGCATTTCTATGACACCATCTCACAAAACAAGGTCAGATGAATACATGTCACCATTTTGTTCACTAAAAGTTGGCACAGGAAGACTGACTACTTTAAGCATTTACACCAAAGCCTAGTACTTGATTTCTTCAGAAAGTGTCTTATTTGGGGGAATATAAGAAGTTTGAAATATAAAATATGTCATTTTACAACAACAGATTACATCTGGTTTCAGACTTCAAGAAGTTACCCCAAGTGATCTTTAAAATGTCTGAAAATAAAATAAAGTTACCTGGAGAGTTCAAATATATATAGCAGTTGCCAGTTTTACACTGCTGACAGTAATATTCACCCTTACCAGACAAAACTCCATTATTCTGTTTACATTATTTCAGTCCTCAAGTCAAATTCCAATTCAGGGAAACAGTTTTTAATTACAGTGCATTTGTCATACTCCAGCAGATAATTTCCACCCTGGAGATGAGCTGTGCAAGTCTTGCATCGTCACACTTAATTGTAATTGTGCTAACAGCTGCTTCTGTTTCCATTTCAGACCCAAAGGAGAGCTCACATGCACATCTTCCACTTCCTACAATGCTACATACTCCTTTCACACAGAAGAATCAGTATATTTCCCTTCAACATCTCCCCACAAGATACAACTCTCGAATAATGTTTGAAATGGTGTATTAACAAGAAGGTAGACATGAACATTGCAAAACAATAAAACTTACTTTACCCCAGAGTGCCACCTTACCACTTTTATCAATGGACAGAATATAGCAAAAAGCAAAAAAGCCCAAGAATGACATCAGGTATGACAACAAAAGCACAATTATACATGAACATGTGCTCCCAAGCATCATGTTCCCCTTTGTTTTCTTAGCACAGTAATCTACTTAGAACTCCGAAGTGCACATACTTCATAAGAAGTGTAATTCACATTTCTCAGCTGTTCTTTGAAACCATTGCAACTGCATAAAACGCGCTGAAAAGCCACCAATTTGCAATTTTTGTTTCTCCATCTACATTTGTATTTTCTGAGTTTTGATTTCTAAAGATCAGTATATATTTTAACCAGAAAGTCAGAAGGAAGTGAAGTGTTAGGAGTTAATATGAGAAACTCGCTCTCTGTTGCTTTTTAAGACTTTCACTGTCAAAAGAATGAAAACATAAAACAAATAGTACAAATAAAAGACGACTTACAATAGCTAGTCAGAAAAAGACTTATGGCAGAAATATGGAACTCTACCCTGTACTTTCAACAGATTTCTTGCAAACACAGTATTCCACCCAAATTGGATAAAACACCATCTAATTCCAACACCATGTTTTGTGCATTTTGCACTATAGGGTAACAATCTAATAATTTTTTAATAACAAGATTTGGCACTAATGCATCCAGAAAGAACCTGGACAATCAATACATTCTGTGCAATTTTGATTTATAGAATGGGATTCTAAAACAATATGCTAGTTTAGTGAGAACAATTGAAAAATTTGGCTTGTTAGGTGATTCAAGAGTCATTTGGGATCCATGAAAGCAAACAGAAGGCTAGGAGAATACATTACAATAGTGAAAAGCGCTACGGTAACATTTTCTTTTAATAAAGACATAGATTCCAGACAAGACTCACAGTTTCACTATGCTAAGGCATCCATTTCTATCTTTTCAAGTTCACAGACCCATTAAATTCTTCTAGTTAATTTAAGTCTACTAACAATAGGTTTGCTTATCTAGTTATCTTTCAGGAAACCCTCAGAAAGATTTATGGACTCACAGGCAAGAAGTTAAAACCACTGTAGAAAGTTCTCTACACGGGTATAGCAAATCTCTCTAACCACAGAATTCATCATTCAGATTTATGACAACAGAAGTTTTACCAAATAAATAAGGAACTATAGATTTGAATTTTTCATTAGAAGTGCTTATTTGACAGCTGCATATGTGCCATTTCATAGAGTGGTAGAAACTATATACTCTTGCATACTACTGTTATACTTGATTTTGGTTTTGTCAGCATGTATTTTACAGCATTGCTTGATCGCATAAAGATACCCCCAATGAGATATTGATGTCTGCTGACTAATAAAAAGTGGGGGTACAGTTCAGACCACCATTACAAATTCAGGCCATACCTACTACAAACTTTCACATTTGATTGTATGTGAAGGTCTAATAATCTGCAGCTCAAAGCAAAGCTGAGGCATATTTGTTGTATAGGGTAAACAATTACTTCAACATTTACAGTTGCTACAATACTGGGCTTCCATTCAAACTGTATACAATACTTGCTTCTTTCAGTGACATGAAGCTGTTCAATTCAAGCATAATATATAAAAGCAAAGTGAAAATTAAATCTATGACACCTGATTATCCTGTGGTTTGTTGTTTACATTTTCAGCTGCTTTGTGAACTTTAACAGCAACCTCAAGTAGCATTAACACTGTATTTTCTGAGCAAAAGAGTTTTTAAAAAATATAACTAAGTATTTTATTTTTACAAGCATGTTAGCATCACATCCTAATATGTGTTCATGCAGCACTCTAGGTAGATTTTTCTGCTTTGGAATACAAATGGTCAATCCTGATACTTTTCAAGATGACAATGCTAAGTGTGGAACCTCTTCAGGAGGTCACAAGTCTAATTTTCTTCCATTTTTCTTTTGCTGAACACCTCAAGTGTAAGAATGCTAAGCGTACGCATTCTAAGCGTATGAATGGACACAAGCTACAAGCACAGCAGCAAATATCTAAGCAAAGTAGTCCAAGGAAATGTAATAGAACCTCTTTCAACTACAAAGGAGATGAAGATGTGTTGAAAAGAACAGGGTATCTATGTCTACCACAGAAGAAAATGGAAACAGTGAGAAAAGGCTGTAATTACTTAATTACAAAATCACACCTTCCTAGCACAAGCATAGTCAAGAGGGTGCAGGGTCTCAAGATGACTGCTACTTCTACCCTTTCTTGATACAGTAAAAGGTGTGACTAACTGTGGGCTATGCTACAATCACAGCTCTAAGTCTTCTGCTCCTCAGGAAGCCTTTACTAACACAGATGCTATTCTAATTGGTGCTATGCTCGCTGATATACTGACTTACCTGAGCAGAAGGAAGGGCTAGTACCTGTGAAAGACCAATAGAAACACATTAGTCAGGGTCCAAACAATTTGCACCAAAGTACACAAGAATTTCTCTGTGTATGTCTATGAAACGTGCACAGTAGAGAAGGCAATTAACTGCACAGAGCAGCAGTGCCATGTAAGGCTACATCAGACCTATTAGAAAAACATGAATCTCTAAAGCACTTTGCTAAAGTCACAGTAATTTATGACTTTCATATACAGGAGGGTCTTCCTCTCACCTGAACGCTTTCTTCTGCCTCAGTTACAGTATCATGTTTCATAGCTTCACTGTCTAAATCAGTGCAAACCAATACTTCAGAGCAGTCTCCTGTGTTCTCACTGCTACCAGTGTCATTATCTTCAATAACATCATTCCTAAAGATATGAACAGAAAAACTTTAGCAACCTGTTGTTCCACCTTCAAAAGAAAAAAATACTGCACTGTTTTTTGGGGTTTTTTTTCCCCCTTAAACAGTATCAAACATCAGAGGTTTCCCTCCCCCCCAACAAAATTATTCTGACCAAAGATACTGGCAATATCTACAATTTCAATGACCTGTAAGCAAATTTAATTATTTCTGTAGTTTATATACACTTCTGAGGTTTTCTACAACAGTACATGATAGACATATTAAAACGTATCTATTTGATTCTTGTATTAAGGCTCAGGCACACATCTCCCGCTTACTATGCTGACCTAAAGAATAAAAGCGCTAACAGCCAGAAGCAATGACGTATTGAAACTATCGTGACTCAATGAAATTGCTGTGGCTACACTCCTCTCAATATTGAAGCCAGCTAGTTTATAACTGGTATCACTATGTTCCCCTCCAGTGAGAAATCCATTATTTCTAACACTTAATCTTCCTAGAATTCAACTTAAGACTTGTAACAGTACAACCAGTTTAAAACTAACTTACACTGTATTTATGTCCATATATTCTTTACATGCCACCATCCCTGTTACCACGATTCTATAATTCATCACAAGCCTTTGACCTCCTTGCCATCCTTCTTGCTCACAAAGAATTCCAAACTACTTTAGAAAATGTTCCTCCTCTATCAGATATATAGATACTAAACAAGATGATTCCAAAATCAACATTTCAACTCTTTTTCTTAGTTCTGGCAACTATTTTAAGTTAGTTCGAAGAAATTTGCACTGGATCACTGCATTTTTTAGTTCTTCATTTAACTGTGTATTTGCCTTGTGCATAGTCTGCTGGTGGCACTGCTTTAAAGGACCCAGACGACCTCTTTCAAGAATGCTATCATGTATCCTCTATTACAGTTAATCCACAGTGGAACTATGATCAGAAGCATTTGAAATAGTCACTCTGCCAGAAGAGTATATTGGTTTCAAACCTGCAGTAATGGTACTTTCAGCCTCTGCTTCTGTGAAGTCAGACAGCCTTTAAAGCACTTATGCTTTAATTGAAGGAATTTGGCTACAACAGGTCTTTCAGGCAATTACCCACTTACTTATAAATTACTTCAAAGACATTAAATCTCTAACACTAAAACTCAGTTTTAATCGATCATTACCAGCAATGATTATTACTTTTATGATCAACTACTAACTTTAGTCTGACCTCTTGTCACAGATAAGACTTCTAAAAACAGTAAAGATTGAACAATTTACAACACAGCATTCAAGTCTCTGAATACTTCACGTATTTCAGGCTCTGAGCAACAAAGGAATTTAGGTACTGAAGTCCTACTTTACACATTTTTGCTGTTTGGGTATTAATCATGGCTATTTATTTTTAATAAAGCACCAAAACGTACCAGCTTCTCAATGCTGCCATGGCAATCACTACACTCATAACATAGCAAGATTTACAATAAAAACAGAAGCTGATCAAGTGAGGCTGAAACTCTATGCAAAGAGACCCACAGTGCTCATTCTACACATTTTTAGCTGTTTCATTGACACTGGCAGCCAGAGCAGTAAAATAGCTATATTGACATGGAAAGACAGGGTAAAGACACTGAAACAGCATCTACAGTAGCTTTCATATGGTAAAATTGTGACATAAGCAAAATCAGTGAGACAAGAATGAAAGCACTTGGGGAAATTTAAGTTCCTGTGCTACCTGCACAGAATTCAGCAGTGAAGCAGTTATACCTCCAAACATTTTTAGCTATAGGATCAATTTAAAATATTTGCTTCAAGAGCAGTTGATTACTGACAACTGATGGAAGTTGATCTGGTTTAATATATGAGATAAATTAAGTTAATAGAGTTAAGATATACCATTCTATAGAATTCATTACAGACAGAACAAAATCTTACTGGTTGTTAGATCCTTCCTCATCCCCGCTGGGATCTTTTGCTTCATTGTTACAGCCCAGTCTGTGTTGCTGTATATGTTTAAGATCATTATCTAAACTGCTCTGCAGGTCGAAAAGGTGCTGTTCCACAGCTGCTCTAATTGTTCTTTCTAAAATGCTTGGGAAAAAAAAAAAAAAGACAGAAATTTCATATTAAGAACTCTCCCTTTGTATTGATCAACTACGCAGAAAGGCAGAGTTAAACTTTACACACAACAGGAATCTTTGATGACAAGTACTTCAAGGCAAAATGGGACTAATTTTTCCAAAAAGGCAGTGGAAATTACTGTACCTACTATCTTTTATTTCATAAGATTTACATAAAGTATTATGAAGTCTATTAACAGTATTTTAAGAGTAATCAGCACATTACAATGACTAACTTATTTTTCAATAACTATACACAAGAACTTATAAAAGCCTGATATATTAATGTCACACTAAAATCCTGTGTCTGTAACAGGTCAGAGTCAGCCCCGGAGCAGGCAGCACTTCAGCACAGATGGCTGTAACCCCTCCTGAACAGGGCTGTAATCTTAAAAGGCAAGAGCCAACAAATAGCAGAGACAAATGAGCAAGTACCTGATGGAGGAGACAGGATATACCCAAAGACACATCAAGAGAAGAACAGCATTCTTTAAAAACAGACTACTCTGTTGAGTGCTGCTTAGCCAGCTCATCCAAAATACTACTGTAAGAATCTTAAACTATTTTAACCCCATTTTATACTCTGGAATTATGTGTTTATTTTTCCTCCACATTTGTACATGCAATTACACTGAACTGTACTCAGTATTAACAACTAGAAGTGGTGCTGAAAATAGAACGTGAATGCTCTCATAATTTTAAAGTCAAACACCTATGATGTATCCAAGTAAAAAACCAAAGTTTTTTGGAATCTAGATTCTACCATTCTGTGCTTTCATGCTTCTGCAGTCAAAAACAACAACAGACATTAGGTTCTTCCTGCATTAGTGTTAAATGCCATAAGTGAAATACTTCACACTAGAATATGTTCACTCATAACTGTAATCATCAAACCTACTGCATTTCTTTTTCTTGAAAGAAGACATATCTTCTATGCATGTTCTAGTAACAGCACAATTCAAACATTTTATATTTTCATTACACTTACTCTGCAGAGGCTGGCAAGATACTTATGGGAGAGATATGAGCACTGCAATAAAAAAGAAATAAGTTAATGTAATGCAAAAACTAATCACATTAAATAGAAGTCTTGAAGTCAACAGAAAGCAACTTAGAAAATAAAGACTGCATGTAATGTGACTAATTATGTAAAGAAAACACTGATTTGTGGTCCCTTCATTATTTAGACAGAAAGTTGTAGAAGTAGCAATGCAAACTGCTGTCTCTCAAGAGCCAATCAATACTCAGTATACTATGAAGCTATAAGCTCTCACATGTACAGTCTTTCCCATGGGAAATACTAATCACTTAGTTTCCAAAGATTTCCTGACACCTTGCTTAAGAATGCAGATCTTAACCTTGCTGCCTAAAGCAATTCCAAATTACTCTGCTTTCCTCCACAGTTGCAATTCATAGAGGTTCTTCCCTGCCTGTCAGACTGTTGCATAATTTTATTCTGCAACGTTCAACAGATCTGCAGCACTCTCCAAGGACAGCTACGTTTCAAGTGCAAGGCAGATACTTTCCAGAGGTTTTGAGACAGGAGCTAGCCATTTGTAAAACATTTGGAAATCTCCTAGCACAAGCCACTTCAGCCTAGAATGTTAAACTCCTATGGGAGGTGGAAGGGTGGAATGCAGTGTAACCAACACAAGTTCAAGTTAACTTGTATATGCACTACCTTTTCAATTTTCCATTAATAGGATCAAAATTCTGTCATTATAAAGACAATACTTAAAATTTAGACAAAGTGATGATAAATATGCTAAGAATGAAATACTAGAAGAAAACTCTACCGTAAACTGCAATGAGTTGCAACTTGCATTTCAGAAAAAAATAAATACTAACTTCATTTCAACTAGGAGGTGGGGAAGGAGGTAAGCAAATGCTTTTCTTCCTATTATATATGACAAAGCTCAAAAAGCTGAAGAATAGAATTTTAAGTCTACTCTTTACCACGCAACAACATTGTCAGCAGCCAAAGTTAATTTTATATATTATTTTCATGAGTGCATAACAAAAACCTTGAAATACAAGGGAGCTTGCCACTCCACTGGAGAACTGAACAGGTACTACCTCTGCAAGATAGTTTTGACTGATACTAGTTTTGCTTGCGCTAAAAGAAGTAGACAGTCTCTCTGCTTACCCAAGAATAGTTTTAATACAGCAAGGAATATCTTGGTTAGACCGTATCAAGTTTATTGGCAGTTCCATCACCAGAGAGGTAAGATAATTAGAGCACCTCAAGCAGACTTTCTATTTTTTTTTCCTCTAAGTAGATGAAACACAAGCAATAAAGGACTTTCAATTAAACACTAGCTGATAAGGAAAGTGGTTAAAGTATTTATTTAAAAATAATTACGCCCTTTTGCCTTGGACAACTTGTACTGGGTCAATAGCAAAGTGCACTGTATTTAAACACCACCATTTAACAACTGAACAAGCAGGTGCTCAGAGAAGTTTTTCATTATTTTTTTTTTTTAATGGAAACTTGATTTTGAATCAAGCTCACTTTAGGATTCGTGTGTTTGTTTGCCTAGGTGAAAAACCAAAGCAGACCTACTCCAAATGCTTTGACAGAACAGGCAGCTCTAAATTACTATTTCAAAACAGACACTGCCACGTAGCTTTGGAAAACTAACACACCTGATGTAGAAGCCAGATCCTGTAGCCACTAATTTCAAAGCTGCCGGATCAAACAACTGAGGGTGAACACAGTGGCATTTTGGGTTTTTTCTTTCAGACAAAGAAATGGTAAGAAAAAGTTTACAACTTAAGACTGGTATTTCTGTGCACAGTTCAGCATAGCCCTACTACTTGTACAAAGTGTTTAACTTTTCTGATAAACAATTTTTGTTTTGACAATACTTTAAATAAAAAAATGAAGACATGAAGCTATGAATAAGTTCAGCCCCATGAACAAGATAAAAGAGAGGAGGAGCATGAGCAAGAATCTCAGAGAAAAAAAACAATAAGATTTCAAAACACAAACCCCATTGTTTTAAAGTATCGGATCTCAATATTTTCAGTAAGTTCTACAAAAGCTGCATTATAAAAGGTATGTTTACTTTCTAAAGGTAATAATACATAGTTGTACACATTGAAATCTATTTACTATTAAAACATAGTCACTCCTAGGATAACTTGGGGGGGGGGGGGGGGGTTGTGAGGCAATCAGAGCACAGAACACTGCAACACTCTGGTCGTAGAAGAGAGCAAAAAAAAAAATTCAGTCAAGGGCACAAGTACTAATACTATTTATAGGAAACTGTGATGACCTGAAATCCTTTTATTCTACCACTTGAGACAATGAGGAACTGTGTCAAGAGTGGGAAGAATCAAACTGATCTCCAAAGAATCCAAAAGATTTCAGACATGGTTCACAACAAAATTTTCCATCTTACTGCGTAACCTTCAGCCCCCAGCATAGGATCTTTCACCAGTGCTTTTAAACACCTTTAGATGCATTAGAGGTACTCAGCAAAAGATGTGCATAAATCAGCAGTATTGCAAAGCCTGAAGAATCCTCTTACTCCGTAAAGAATAATCTTATGTCTTCAACTAATCACTTCAGCAATTAAGCACTTTTTGAAAGAAATGTGTCAATTGCTCTTAGCTAAAATACAGCTTCCAAACCAATGTACCACAGTTCAAGGATAGTTTTTAAAAGCTGTAATTTATACTGCTACACAGAGTCTTAACGCAGCATGACACAGCAAGACACAGAAAGGTAAACATCTTTGTTTCATAATGCTAACCATCTCCTGAGAATCCCTGTTGTACTGTCTCCCTACCCATAAAAAGTCCCAGTAAAAACATACCTTAAGATAGAAAAAATACATTAACTAGAGATAAAACATTTCAAAGTTTTTCCTGCTAATTTACTGACTGTACACAGATTCTTATTTCTCATTAAAAAAAAAATCAATTGTGACACTATTTCATGTCACAGTATCTCCAAAATACATTCAATCTCACACAATTTTAAAAGTTAAAAAAGTCTTATTTGCAAACATATCAAAGCAACATTTTCCTTTCATATATTTACCTGTGCAGCAGAACTTTACAGGCCATTCTGATTATTTTTGCTATCCCAAATGAGCACTTCATGTAAAAATGCTTCATTTGAAAAACAGCAAAGCGTGATGTTGGCTGCTGGTTATGCATACTGCTTGCTGGGATTCAATGGCTGCTTGTCAGACAGTACTTCTGGAGTGCTGCACTAAACCCTGCAGTCTAAATAGAAATAGACTGCAACATGAGGTCACTCCTGACAATAAGCTGCCCAATCAACACTTGAAAGCTTTCCTAACATGTTGTTCACAGATTTTCTAGGATGGAAGCAGGGACAAGTATTTGGATGTTAAAGACAGCACTAAACTAAAACAATAATGTGTTTTCTATCAATTCAGGCAGTTATTGTGTTTGGTTAGCCTTACTGTGTACGCATTTTGTCTCACTTTGCTGCTATTAATATTATTGTCTCTCTCTCACTGATCAGAGCTAATTAAAACAAAAAAGGGTTAACAAAATATCACACAAGCAGTGAGGATGTTGCCCTTGTCATTGCATTTAATATAGACAAACTGTTTACAGAACTTACTGCTTGTCATATCTCATTTTTACACATGTAATTTTGAAAAGCCCAAAGAACATATCAAGAATTTTTACATTAGGCTTCTGACTGACAATATTTGAGATGAACTGCAAAAAGTAAAGTAAATAATGCTTGACAAAGTGCAGTGATGAAAAATTTTAAATAATGACAGAGAAGGATTCTAAAGTGATTATTTCAACAGCACGTCTTAAAAAATCAGCTGCAATGCTGAGTCAGTAATTATTTTCTCTGAAAGTCAGGACAGCAAAACCGAAAGAGCCGTGGTGAAAAGGCTTCTGATAACAGAGGATATGATGTTTCCTTTACATACACAATGTCAACTCGTGTGCAATGAATGCTCCCCGATTGGGTAATGGGCTTAAAGATCACTCAACAGGTTTATTTTAAACACCATTTTCAAGCAGTCACTAAATCAAACTGCATTAATGATTATCCACATTCTCACCAGATCTCTCTCCCACTCAAAGTCCAATTAACACCAGGCAGTGCATGAAGGTCATATGTTTCAGAAAGAACAAACAGAACAAGTAAAGAAAAATGGTAGTGAGCAATATTATAAGCAAGTTACAGTCCAAATAACTAGAAGGAAGGTCATATACCCCATCGTACGAATCAAGATAACCAATCTCTAACATGTGGAACATGCAACCTCAGCATTCTTTTCCTTCTCTCCACAAAGAGACCAAAACATACAGATACTCAGTTCTCAAAATCTGACAACAGCAAAGAGGCAACAGAACTCCAGGTTAAGGAACTGCAAGAAACATGTTAAAGATCTACTTCTCCTTTTTCCTTTATAAGCTGCTGCAGGTCCTGTGTCCTATGCCAATAAGCCTGCATTAACATTTGCTGTTTTTAAGGTTGCTGGTTGGTGTTTTTTTTAACATCAAGACACTAAACCAAAAAAGGCCATTAAATGCATACTATGAAAGTCTTTAAGTTTGGAAAAATATTTGCAGTATTTATAGTGGTTAAAAGTTTAATAAAGCTTACTTTCTCATTTTCTGTAATTTTTTTTAAATGTTTCCTGCAGTTGTTCTGGTTTTAGAGTCAAAATTCTCTTTCTTCTTCTGCAGGATTCCTCCTTATCCTTCCCCACAAATTATGTAAAATGTCAACCATAATTAATGCCTATTAGTTTTTAATTAACCCTAAACATCGAGTAAAAATGTTTTCTCTTCAGGCTATTAAATTTAAACTCTGAAACATGTTGAGTTTGTCACTACTGCTGCACTTACACGTTCCACAAGCAACTAACTACCTGTGAATAGTTAAATTGCTTTAAAACTTTAATTGGAAGAAAAGAACACTTTGTAGAAATTCCAATTGCAGCAACTTTTTTTAACTCAAACTAAAATTAAACAGCTCTATTGCTGACAAGGATAATTAACTATTAAAATATAATATAAATTACAAAACAGAATTATGTTTTCCTCATTATTTTACATTTTACAAATTCTTACAATGAAGTAGAAGCAGTGTGCAGCCAAGAAGCTGAACAGATTTCAACCCGAAATCTACATTCTTGACACTACTTAGTCTTAGGCAGCAAACTTACTTGTGATTTTCCCTGCATTTCTTCTGCTTTTAATCACACTTTTATTATAGATTCTTCCTCACCCCTCCCTACAAGTTCTTACATGCAATGCCCATACCAAACACATGTTATAGAGGGGAAAAGGTAAAATTCACTATCCATAAAACGTAAACTCTTAAGTACAAGTAAAGCAGACTTAAAAACCTGTGTATTACAAGCAAGTAAAATATAAACCTGTGTATTACAAGCAAGCACAAATAAGCTCTCAAATGGAAGTACAATTTTAAGTTTATGCAACTCCTTTTAATTAAAAGATGACTCCAACTCCAATATTCCTGTATTACACTTTGCAACTTCCAAACTTGCTCACAGCTCTCTACCAGCAGAGCCTACCCAAACAGATCCCTCTACAGAGTCTGGCTCTTAGGCAGGTAACACAGGTCTCTCCAGCTTCAGCAGCCATTATACCTATTTGGACAATGCAAGACCATGGCTTTCCATGCATTTTTGTAATAACTTTTTTCAAAAAAACAGTTAACAAATTAAATGTCAACTTGTGCACAAGTGTCAGTCAAGTCACTCCTACATTGATATAACAAGGAAATATCAGTCTCCAAAATAAACTTAGTTGGCAGAGTTTAAATTAACTGAAGAAGGATCTTCAGCTGTTTTACAAATATATTGGCAAGTCAACTTTCACAAAGCAGGGTATCCAGAGTCTTCATTTCAACTCAAATTCAGGAGACTTTCTGGACCCTCAAGTTTTTTTGCAAGCAACCCATTTTTTCCCATATAGAAAGTCCCATATATAACCTTACAAAATGCCATTTTTAAAGTGCTCAAAATTTCCTCCACATTGCTCTTACTAAAGGCCTTTCTAGAACCTCTAAATTCCCACATAAAAATCATTAATGGTCAGTATTATCCCATTTGGTCTCCACTATCCTTTTGGTCATACATAGTTCCTCTTCATCCCCAGTGTTTTCTCTCTCTAGCATATTTTCAGGAAGACTCTGTAGATGCGATTACTTCATTACAATTGTTTATGAAATATATTCCACTGTACTCTAGTGAAATAAGAAAGTACTCTCCTCACTTAACACCTGAACAAACTGGGCATAAAAAAAATCTGGACAAACAAATTCTCACAGGTTTAGAAAAGAATTAGGGTCACGTAAGGACACATCTCTGCTCACTAGCATATGACAAGAAATAGTCCTAGGATTTCCCAATGAAAGGGAGTGGTGGAAAGATAGTACAGAATGGGTTTGCATCTACCAATAGTCAGATTCTTTTTATATTTCTGCTACAAAAGTTACTGTTTAAATACCACTTTACAGTTTCACTAAAATATGGCCTTTTCCCCTTTCTCTACATAAGTCACCATAGTTAATCCAATTTGAGTTCTACAGGCATTCCTCTGCTGAAATCGGGAACAGTTATTTTATCCTGTATTTTACCACCAAAGCTTTGGTTTGTAGACACCACCACTTATCTCAAAAGCTTGACAGCTTCTCTCTCTCAGACAGAGCAGAGTATCCTCCAAACTTTAAATCCAAACTCCAAGGCAGAAACAAGTTACCTTGTTGATGCTGTAACGCTCCTGGAATCCGAGAGACTCCCTGTCATATCTAGATGCACCACGGCTGGCCTTTCAACAGGTTTCTCTGTGCCATCTTCTGGAAGTTCTTCAGACTGCTCAAGCTTTACATCTTCCTCCTCTTCCAAGAGTTCATTGATCTAAAAAAGATTTAGTCACAGTTAATGGCTTGAAAAGTTCTTTTAAGAAGCCCAGGGAATTAAAAGAGCATGAGAGGTATAAAAACAAAGGAGGTGTAAGAGGAGTACATTTTTCAATTTTAGAAAAACAAGCACACTAGACTTGCTTTTATGTAAAAACATACATTCCACATCATTAAAAAGCTATATAACCCTCTTGAAACATTGGGAAAAAACCTAAAAAGAGAAGCACCTTTGATATAGTAAATGAACATAAGCAGAATCAAGAAACAACAAAATCCCAGCCACACCGAAGTCATGAGGCACAGAACCTTTCTTCCTCTACATATAAAACAGAGACAGATAATTCACCTCTATTCCGTAGGTAGCCTCTCATATTCTCATATATATGAGAAGCACTTTCAAACCCTTCTATGGAAGGCAATATAGAAGTCTAAGTTTAAAGTACTGAATGAATACTTATAAAGGCAAATGTAAGAGCAAGAGCACTGAAAAGTTTCTGTGAAGCCTCTTGTCTATTTTTGTTTCTTTGTTTCCAAACACACATGTTTTTACTGAAGCAATAGAATATAGCCAATTTAAAAAGTAAAACAATATACCCAACTGACAGCTCAATACAGCCACATTCATTTTTTAAAAAGCAACAATGTCCAAAACATAAAAAGGAAAACACAACAAAGTGATTCTGTTTGATTCACAAAGCCCCTCTATGATCGATTACTGATCTCCCACACTTGCAAACCCAAAAATTAAAGTAGCAGCAGCAGCCTCAAGAAAATATGCCACATAAGTATAAAACAAAACCACCGAATTAAGGAAAATTGAAACTTTAGAAGTTTAAGATTACACAGAAGGCAAAGAGGAGGTGTTTATTTTTAAAAGGGGTGTAATGTGTTATACGGCACGACATTCAGGGCAAGAAACGTATTTATCCCTGACTTTCCTCTGTAACTGCATGAGGATGTGCCAGTGAACCAGGCAAGGTGAACCAAGGGCAAGCCCACCCGCACACAGTCAACTGCCAGTGGGGCTGCGCCCAGCGGGGACAGCGGCCAAGCTGTACCCCCCACCCCCCCCCCCCAAACCCGCACCAGGCCGGGACGGAGCAGGACCCAACAGAAGTGCACTGTTGACATCTGGTGGAGACACCACGAAATTAAAAGGGACACCCCACCAGGGCTCAGAGTTGGAGGGGGGCGGGGGGGGTGTTGGAAAAAAACACAACCAAAACACACCACGCAGACTGTTAAGCTTGGGAAAACCTTTAGCTAAAACACATCACGACCCACAGACAAGTCAGTAATTTCAAAGCACGAGAGTACGGATCAACAAACTACTTCAAAGACCAGTCATCCCAACCTAAGACGACAGTCCTTAGCCTCAGGCTGCGAAAGTTACAGCCTAGCTTTATTTAACAGCTTCCTGCATGCAGCAGGGCTGCGTCAGTTCTCAGTGCTAGACATATTCCTGCAAAGAGCTGAAGAGACAGCAAACACTGCAAAGCTGCAGCACTTTGCTAGAAGAGCTAGCAGAGCAGAAGCTGCTCAATCCAGAACTTGCTGCCCACGCTTGGCAGACCAACCAACGGGTGAGGTGTCTACTGCAGTGAAGAGGAAGCAACCAGCTACCCTAGTACTTGCCTTACCTGTCTTGCTAGAGGAGGGGTTCGTGGGATAGTTAGGCTTTAAAAATTCAGTATTTCTTGTTACCTTCCTTAGCAACTGCTGGTTATTCACCCCTTTTTCCTCTTTAAATAAAATACATCATTGCTTAAGCCAACTGAATATGAGAAAGTTCAGATTATAGCTTTCCATATTTCTGAGGGTTTGAGCCAAGATTTTATTAATAATCCATGAACCTGGCTTTGATGATACAAAAAGTACTTCTTCCATGCGTTATCACTTATATGCCATGACTTGTTAGAATTAAAAACATTTGCCAACAGAAGAAGGTTGTATCACAATGACACATTGTCATTTCCATAACAACTTTCCATCTCTACCTATCCCAGCATGACACAGTATTTTACTTCACAAAGTTAAACTTGTTGTGAGGAAAGGCATGAGTGATAATGGATACCATCAGTCACATGGACAGGTGAATCTGGCAAACCTGACTGTTGAATGCTAAGACCCAGAGTATTTCTATTCTACTCAACTCCGTTTCTCTAATTTCAACACTTTTCCCCACTAATGTCAAGATGATTTTGAAGTCTTAGAATCAGAAACACCACTCAAAAATTTTGGCATAGGTAACCACCACCGATATCATCATCAAGCGGAGTGTGAGACCCTGCATGTTTCTGTAAAACACATCTAGAAATATTATTGACCAAGACCAACAACAGCATGGTTCTGTATTTGCTTAAAGAACAGTTCTCTTTTTAGGAAAAGGTAATTAAAAAGCTACACTGTTTATGCAGCATAACAGCATCTATGTTGGGCAGGATATAACTGTTCATTTGGCTCTTAGGTATTTTTCAGTATCACATAACTATACTTACTACAAAGCAACAATTTCACAAGCATACCTATGTTATGAAAATGCATTTAAGGAAATACCAGGTTTTGTCAGTTTGCAAGAAACTACTGAAAGGCATACTACAGAAAATTATATTTCAACATATCTATCATAAACATAAATGTGTATAGCAGTTACTTAAGTGATAACACATTGCCATTTAAAATATTCTTACCTGCTCAGTTATTGAGCTTAAATCATTAGTAGATGAAAAATCTTCCTCTTCATTTTCAAAGAATTCATAGTAATTCTCCAGAAGTCCCGCCATTATTCTGCTAACTATTTCTTGTTCTTTCAGATCCTCCACATCTGTGTAAATGCTAAAGATTTCAAAACTGTTTTAGTTTAAAAATCTAAATCCAACTGTTTTCCCCAAAGAACTCCTGTGAATGATTTCTATGACTAAGGGCTACACTTCACACCATTATCCCTAATCCATTCTAAATGCACAGAACTTTAAGCATACCTTCACACTACTGCATTATAAAGCTTTATACTAGTTTATATTTCAAATTGATGAAGTAACAACTATTTAGTCAATCAGCTTTTCCATGAGGAACGTTTAAAATTCAAGTATTTTCCTGTGGACAAGAAACCCCAGTACGTACTTTAACGGCTTTCTCCCAGAACTGCCTTCTCCCAGAACTGCCTTCTTGCTACCAAGAGTAATCTTGCACACTATCTCTAAAAATTTTGAACCTTAGGGTAATTACAGTAATGCAACAATCAAAGCAGTGGTTTCTAATGCCATAGCTCATAGACAAGCTGTTGTTTAGATCAAAGCAAAAACTGTAAGACAGAACTGGGGTGAGGGTGTGGGGGGGGAACAGGAAGATATTGCCCAAAACATATTGTGTACTTGCTACTGTTACTCATGGACTAGGAAAGACTTTAGACTACAGATGTACACTGTCAAATTCACATAAAAACACTACATGAACTTTTATAACTAACTTACTGAAAAACATCCGGGCCAAAGACTGCAGCTAAAGAACTTGCCGACCAAATTTCTTCATGATGCGATGCTACATTAGCTAAAAATTTACACAGAAACTTTAACAAACTGTAATTAACAGGTGGAAGCTGCTGCAAGAGGAACCTCAACTTTCTTCCAAATTCATCTTCATTATTATAATCTGAAAATTGTAATACAAATATTTTAATCACAGAAATAAAATATCTTCTTTTTCACATTTGATATTGATCAACTTTTTGACTCTGACAACAATTACTTACTTCTGAAGTACAACTAATTTGGTCAGACCGCAGCCTAAAATGTCAGAAGTTTACTTGCATTTGTTCAGTGTGAGATTCTCATACTAAATTTCTCCAATGAAAAAGTAAAAATAAAACAAACAAACAAAACCTCCAAAACCTGAAGTTTCCAGCTCACTACTACTGTAGTGGTAGTACTTTGTAACAATCCATCTGTCCCAGCATCTCATCCTCTCATTTCAGTCTCTGGATTAGCCTCTTCCTCTGTGATCTTTCCAAGAGAGGCGGATAACTCATTTCCTATTCTGTCACTCTTCTTAAATGATGTCAGAGGTTTGGAGGGGCAGTGAAGAGGCCAAGGAACACAATACAAAGAACTCTTCCCCAGTCTTGTTTCCATAGCACAGTACCGTCAGATTACTTTTCCTAATGATAAATTAAACTGTAAATTTAATTTCTTCAAATGAAGCAGAAATTGATAAGTTAAACCAATGATTTCCACCCTATTCTCCTCTGCAAGTCCAATCAGCAGTTTTCAGCACGTTTTCCCCAATTAATGCTCACTCAAGTTGCTGATTACATAGCGCTAGCTCCTCCGTATACTTCCATTTTACCACTGTTACATAACAATTGCTGTGCAGAAGAGCTCTAGGGACAGCAACACCTCCAGAGACAGTGAGCTAACTTAAAAGCTGGTTAAATTCTCCGTTTCAGACAAGCTACTTTGACACTTTTTCCTCTACAAGCATCCCATTCTCAACACTCCACTTCCTTTTATAATACTTAACTGATGAATACAAGCAATCTCAATGCAATCATCTTAACGCATACTTAGCTTCAAGCTTGCTGATTCAATTTCAGACCTGAAAAAGGGTCACCACAAAACTTCCTCATTCTCATCCCACGTTTAACTATACCCTTCATCAAAATATCTCCCCATAAATCTCATTTGTTACATTATGAACCTTACAGGCAACAAGGTTCAGAGTTTACAATTGTAATTAACAGAGAAACACCATATAAAGGAAAAGAAATGTCAGGAAAGCAAAATGGGAGAAAAATTGATACTAACAGGCTTCCCCTTCTTTCTCAGACATTTGAAAACTCTTCTCAGATCAGTTAGAAAGGGAAAAGGATGTTTGAAGATGATGAGCAGTCACTCTGCCTCTCTAGAGGAGAGAGCTGAGACATCCTAGTCCTTTAATATCAAATCAAAGAAGTGAGTAAATCCCCTGCTGTGAATGTATAGTAATACCAAACAGTAACTGTGCAGGACTTCATTTACTCAGACACAGTCAACATCTACAGTATTTGAATACAGGTAACCAGGCACAGAAAAATAGTTCTCTCAACACAGTAACACAATAAAATGAATGTATTGTTAGTCTTTACTCTAGAAATGTGTTTAGGAAACAGAACAGCAAAAGAGAACTTACAAAAATACTTTCACAAAGTAGACCTTCAAGAAAGGGAGCAAGAGAGAGGGTGATAGTCAGACCACCTTGCACATACACATACAGATGTTTTTGTCTAACCAATCTGTCCTAAAATTTAGATACTAAACAACAGCCAGAGACCTAAAGTGAGAACGTTCTTACCTGTAACTGAAGTCCTCTGACAGTAAACTGTGGATACACACTTCTGGGACACATGGCCTAACACACTGGGGTCAAATTCACATTACACTTACTAAAATCACTTGCCTTTGAGGAACCACCATTAGGCCTTCATGGAATGATCCTCAAAAGATGTATATAGCCACACCTTGTTGTATAACTAAGTTGTTTTGAGAACTAAACTTAACCTAATGATAGGGAAGGCCTGCTAAGGAGGGTAACATATGTATCCAACATTACTACCAGCTTCTGCATTTATGTAAGCAATTCCTCTGCCTAAAATGCAGCTGATACTGTAATTCTGGAAGTTAACTGAGATATGTCTATCAGACAGTCAAAATATCAAAAGCCTAAACCTGAGTAAAGGAAACCGAAACTCTAATTTTAGTATCAGGAAACAACGTTTACAGGTTTATGTGGTTTGATTTCCTTGGTACAGATAACTTTAAATCTTTCTGAAATCACTTAATTTTACACTTTAAAAAACACAGCAAAGACAATAAGCTGCAAGTTTAAGTGAAGTTTCTCTGTGTATTTAAGAAAAGGGAACTAAATGGGGACTTACTTGCTGGAGAACAGCTCTTTTCCCAAAACAACCCATATGTAAATCCTTCCAGAGTCATCTACGCAAAGATGGAAAAAACCCAATTTTCACACTAGATCTTACAAGTCATTGAAAGGAATTACACTGTCATACCAAGCGAGCATACCTCAATCACATTTCCAGTCCTGATAGATAACATTGCAAATCGAGGTGCATAGCAGTATTAGCTGAGCAACCAGCAGCATTCTGCATTACTGTCTTAACAATCCTTCTGTTATTTATAATTTTTTCCAGGGGGGTGTGGGTGTGTGTGCACAAAAAAAAAAAAACAAAACAAACAAAAAAACACCCAAAACCATAAAACAAACCCAACGGTTTACTAGCTACTTAGGTCATATGAACCATGACATTAGCAACGCAAACCAAATAGCAGACATATCACTAATGAAATTCCCTATTCACTTCAGTTTCTCATTACTGCACAGGACAAAACCAAACAGAACTTCAGCCTTAACAAGCTTCCAAAAATTGCTTCCAGCACATGACTATTTAGTGCCTCAGACATCACTGTTCAGCCTCTGCTCACCAGCTATCCAGATAACCACCCCACATTCAAAGTTTCAGGATATACAGGCTATGAAGGGAGGAAAATGAAGCAGCTTCACACTGCTGCACAATAGCCTCCAGTTTAGCACTTGGTAAATATAGCATAACAGCATCTGAGAACTATGCTATACTCACTTATCCTACAAACCAGTTCCCACTCTGAACAAACAGGACTACCATGAGCACTATCAAGTTCTTACCAGGAATAAACTCAATAACAGAATATTAAATCAAACAAAAACGTGCACCTTATAAAGCAGAACAAGCCCAGCACTTGGACAGAACTGACACTGGAAAATGAGCAACACGCCTGCAGAGTGACAACCAGCAAAACCCTCAGTTATGTTACAGGGTGCAGAGCTCTAACATGAACATACCCTCTGGCAAGACAAGGATTTTTACTAGTCAAGTTACGAATCAACTCCAACACCACTCAACACAGCAGAGGCCAAAAGACCCAGGAGAGTGGATACAGATAGACAAGTTGGGAATTGGTAAAGAAAATACTATGCCAGCATATGGGTGTCAATTTGAAAGGGCAAGGTTTTGCAGTATATGAAAAAACATACTTAGCAACAATATGCTGATGACAGGTGGGGTTTTTTTGCTCCTACAAATGAATCTTAAACTGAAAAAAAAAAAATCAACAGTGGGAGAGCAAGTATGACACGAGTATAGGGCTTGAGATCGTTTCTCTAGTATGCAAAAGCTTTAAGTGCCATGGAAGCAGAAACAGAATAAGTGAAATTCACAGAAAATAAGATAAAAACAGACAAAAGCTTCCCCTAGCACTTTTAAAGCATCAGTGGTGGGAAACTGTCAAACAACTTTGACTCCAGCGGCTTTGACCAGTGTCCCAGTATTCACGCAGAAGAACACGAAATATTCAGAACTAGGCAGCATGATATCTGGCAGCTTCGCTATTTTCCTGCACGATGAATAAGCTGTGTCTCTGAACCCAGACTGAGTTTCCTAAAAAAAGACCTATTTATTTGGGGTTTGTGCTAAGAAAAGGTATATTTGAATGCCTCCTGATACACACATTACTACACAGAACAACAAAGACACCCAAGTGCCACTACAAATTGCAATTTAATACTGGTTTTTACTCTTAAATTAATAAAATAAAAACACCGAGTAATTATTACCTTGAGAAAGTTGCATCAAATGTATGTGCAAACTGCCTGGGATAACTGGCTCTGGAAGTTCTTGAAGAAAAAATCTAAGAAGGCTAATAGCTGAGGGTACATCTGCTTCTTTAACCAGGTCCACATCTTCTCCGTTATCATACCGCTGCCGAAGCCATTCCACTGTCTCAGCATTCCCATTGACTTGAAAAAGTCCTTCTTGTTCCAGACCCCCTGAGTTACAAAGAAGTTGCAGAAATAAACCTTTAGATCTAGTATGGACAAACATATCAGAAAATACTGATAATCGGATATGCACAATTCCCATATTGAATGAAAGACTTTCTGGACAACAGTTTTGCAAGACTTCCAGCAGTCCTATTCCCAGCAAACACATTCTTATGCCCAGCTAACAATACAGTAATAAGGTAAGCGTTAACAGTACCTAAACCATGCCATTTCCTAGGTAGGACCCTACTGAGCCGACTGCATTAGTGTTAGCTAGAAAACAGAGATAAACATAACAGAAGGAGTAAAGAAAGGAAGTGTGTATCACAAAAAAAACCCCCAAAACAAAACAAAACACCCAGATCACATCCAACTACATATAAGTAGCTTAAGAAAACAAGTACTCTTCAAAAAACACAATCTATTCTATAAGAATAACAGTTAAATATATTCTTTAAAGTACAGCAAAATAATACATACCATGTTCTTCAATATAGTCCACAACATGGCGGACTATGAATGGAACCTCATTGTCTGGTTGCCCTTCTTGCTGCAGCTCACCAAGTGGAATTCCAAATATTTTGTTAGCAAGAACAGAGTTGCAGTTACTCAAGGAAGGGGAGGAGCTCTTCCTCATATCTTTTTGCAGCCAAAAATCAAAGCTGTCTTTTCTATCAAATAAGAGGAATTAAAACCATAAACATACTTCAGTGTACACTGTTGAATGTATTGATCTGTAACACAATGTGCTTTAATTACACAATGCAAATACTCCTCGGTCTCTCTCAATCAGTTCACTGATTTAATGAAAGTTCTGTAATTACTCCAACTACAGCTAACCAGATAAATGACTATAACCAAGGTGTTCTGTTCAATCCGCAATACATTTTCTGACAGTATTTAACAGTCAGGCTTTGAAAATCCAACACAAAAGCCTCTCCACAGGAAATTAAACTAGTAGATCATTCCAAACCAAAACCTCAAGTTTTAGTTACATGAAATAATTAAGTATTTTATGATACACAACTGCACTGCAATCAACTTCTAATATATTTGGCATTTTCTGGTCTACATGATAAAGCTTTCAACACCTGCCTCAAATTAAAAATTTTACTCAACATAAAACCCCCAAAACTAGTTTCTAGATGCTCAGTGATACCATTCTTCCTATCATGCAGAAGCTCAAGCTTTACTTGCAAGTCTTTGCTTGATACAGGATCTAGATAGATAACAAAAGTATTACCAAAGGCAGTGTAAGTCACTCAGTTAAGCTGTTATCCTGTCAAAACCAAAATATTTCTTCTAGCAAAAAAGCTGTCTTTTCAAAATAAATTTTAAAAAAACTATACTTGCTTAAACGCAGGCAATCACTTTCACAGCAGATGGCACATAGAACACAAAGTACATACTGTTAGTCAAAGCACTGTAACCAAAATTAATTCTGTTTACTAATGGATTGGTAAATTCTAATAGATTAGACATACTGAAATCCATACTACTTTTTTTTTTATAGCCCAAGCAAAGTATTTTAAGAAACCTACCTCAGAGTACTTAAACAGCCGAGTTTGAAAAACGTTTTCTGCGCCAGCTGCCCTCACTGACCAAGCATTCTTTTGTCATTTATGGTTGTTTAAGATTATGGCAAAAGATCAGCCTGTAGTTCCTCATTGAAGAATAGCAGAACTCGATCAGTACTTCAGCACTTAATCTGAAAATAAGGAAAATATTATTAGACTATAAAGTTTTCAACGGGTTTAAACTCAGTCACAAGTCTAAACATCACGTTTGAGTAATTCTCCTTGTCAAATCATCAGTTTCTTGTTCTGAACAAGAAAGCATAAAGACCACATTAGTATGGCTCACAGGAGAGCATGCAAAAAAGCAAATCCCCTTTTTCACTTAGGAGCTAACCAATCTTAACACAAAAGTTAGCATGGGACATCTTAGCCTTAACAATTATGAAATAATTTTTGGAATCATTCACTCTTCCTCCAGAGAATCAGAAAGGGCTAAGCAGAAGTGTTTGATAGTACCCAGGATACTAAAATATTTAATGGCTATAAAACTTTTAGAAGGATCCCAGGCACTGGCTTAACACACTATCTTTAAATGGCAAGAACAAAAACAAAGTCCTAACTACAGAACAACATAGAGAGTCAACCGGTTTTCAGTGGTACAGATCATCTTTTACTAGAAAGTTGATTATGTGTCCGAACTGCTAATTCAAAGTTCAAGTCATCATCAGATCTGGATACAGGAAGCAACTTCCCCCAAATCAGATTCCCTAGAACCACCTGCATTTTTGCCACCTTTTTGAATCCCAATTATCTGGATATTTTTCACGTTGTCAGCTCTCAGAATAGCTATGGACCACAGCAATAGCCTTTTTGGTTTTCTGTGGTACTAAAAATTTAAATTGCAGCTTCGTGACACAATGGAGATGATTTAATGTCCAGATACAGTCAAAGGGTCATCTAAGTCCCTTGATCTCGCCCATTACCTGTTCTAATTAAACTCAAGCAACTATAACTGGGCAAAACTAGCTTGCAACATACATGTACACATAAAAGCACAACACACATCACCAAAAATAGACAATAAAAAGGCTTTCCCTGGCTTTAAAGCATACATACTGAAACCTTCTGTTTCATAATTTGAGATTGATATGAGAATTCAGCTGACAGACTTGAGGAAAGTACTTTCCCTCTCTTTATTCCCCCACATTGGCTTTTGCTTCTATTCCACATCAGAACAAATCAACTCCATCTTCATTTTCAAAGTCCTTACAAACTACTACACTCATTTCAGTACCAAAATGCCAGTCCATTCATTAGCCTATGACACCAGGAATCCAGAGTCCTTCCA
Source organism: Astur gentilis (assembly GCF_929443795.1). Lineage (NCBI taxonomy): Eukaryota > Metazoa > Chordata > Aves > Accipitriformes > Accipitridae > Astur > Astur gentilis. The sequence goes on along the minus strand of NC_064905.1, from coordinate 17,958,033 downwards.
ACAGCTCGAATAAATAACATTTTCCTGCTCCCAGTCCTCCCCAGATTGCACCCATGTTTTAAAGGAGCTGGCCATAAGCTCTATACAAGACTGCTTCATCCTCCTCCTTGAAATTTTCTTGCATTGAGGCCTAGAGGAAAAAATATTTCAGGCTTACAAGTGTTTAAATCTTTGCCTCTCAATGTAAGCAATACTGACCAATATTCTTTCCTGTTCTTTGCCATCTGTCTCTATCTATTGCCTTGTATTACACACAGGTTGTAGATCTGTTACGTATCTCGCACAAGTGGATCCTGGTCTGACATCAGGACCCCAGGTGAGCTGACAACAAAAAATTAAGTACTATATTCCAGTCAATAGGCTTTACTTTTTTGGTTTGTTTGTTTTAACCAATCACATTCAAATCTATCACTGTACATAACTGTTTACTAAAAAATCCTGCCAGATTTCAACAGTGAAGCAGTCACAATCCATGACTCTCCTATAATTTATGAAGACACTGCCCAGCCATTTTTCTTATTATTTTGGTATATAAGGGATATATAAACATAATGTTTGCATGCAAGTAGATTTCAATCAATCCCAATATATCGTGCAATTTTTAAAATATGATGACGCACAGTCTATTTTCTCAAGTTCTACCAAAGTCAACCTATCCACAATGAACCAGAAAGATTCACATTAGCCAACTGCGGAGTTAATGGCAGCTGGGAAAAAAATCTTTGATGGATCTGCCACAATGCTTCAGGCTGCCTTGCTAGAACAAACAAACAAACCAACCAACCTTCAAAACAAACATCACCTAATAAAAAGAGCAAATTAAAAGCAACCACTTCTTTATAATTCAGCACCAAATGAACAATCTTGAAGTCCAGCTTTCTTAACAAATAGAACTTTGTGCTTAGTTAGTTGACATAAAAGCATAGCCATTTTTACCAGGTGCTGCAGACCAATAGGCTACCTGAATATTAATTTCATTCAAGAGACATGACAAAAAGAAAAAAGAGAGACTTCTATTTTAACTAGCTTGGCAATGTAACAATGAAGTTGAAACAGCCTGGTTGTCTCATTGTTAGAGCAAAACCAGATTTACAACCCAAGCTTATACTTTAAATAAAGTTTTATATGGCTTATCATCACTTAGAAGAATTAGCGAAAGCCTATTTTCACCCTCTCAGATACACACATCCTTTATATACACACACTTCAACATATCATTATACACACCAATTTCTTTTCAGAGCATTTTTGCCTTTTAGTACAGGCTTCAGTGTAATCTTCACAGGATGTGATAAAATGCATCTGATGTTTACCAAGTCTAGAAAAAGCTAGAAACTTTTAAAAAGTTATCTGACTTCCAGCGTCTTATTTCCTGTTGTTTCCAACATTGTAAAACTGAAAGATAGGCTCAGAAACTGTTAATAATTAAATATTATATCTCCACTTTTTATATTGATCAACAGCTTTCCCACTTGCCCTCCCTTGACTCGGGACGTACACCACCCCAATGTAGACACGTATGAAAACTAGGACAAGATACATAACCTTCAGAATTATTTCTAGTCTTTTACAAATACTAAGCAATACTGTGGGTTTGTTTAATTATTTTTTTTTTCCCCATGATCAAACATCTCGGAAAACAGGAGCCGATCCGTTCAGTCAGCTATTCCTACTTCTGTCCGTATTATCCCGAACCTTCGAACACGTGCTTCCCCCTCCCAATTTCACAACCTTCATGCTTCACAAGTCCTATCAAGAGACATGCAATAATTAAAAAAACAAAACAAAACACCCCACACCAAAAACCAACCAGCTTGTGCTTTATTATAAAGATTCTGGTGCGTCTTTCTCAATCTACCTCCCCCACTGTTACTACCTTTAAAAAGATTCCCTAAGCTACAATAACGTCCTACAAAACTTAACTACAGAAAACTAAAAATATACCTTATTGTGACCACGTTATATGACAATTTTACAAGAGGGTGAAAAAAAACATACTACGTCCTATGCAACATCTTGAGCCCAAGCATCTTAATTAAGGGTAAAACACCAAGTTTCATTCTGTATTGTGTATTTCGGTTCTCTCATCTGTTATGAAAAAAAACACCCAAAAACCCCAAACCAAACAACTGGGTTTGGGGGGTTTGTCGGGTTTTGTTGGGTTTTTGTTTGGTGGGTTTTTTGTTGGGTTTTTTTTTTTCCAAACAAGACAAGTACTTCATAGAGTCTGCTGGGAAAAGAGCACCACAAGTTTCATTTTGCCATCATAATAGCATGCACTTATCTTGGCAACTAAAGAAGTATTCACACCCACATACGAAATGTCACTAAGGAAAACACAGAATACATGGCTAACTGTTAATATTTGAGGAATACATATGAAAGTTTAGGCTCAAATTTAGTTCAGCTTTTACATTACTGGCTGAACTACAAATATATGGGTGTCATTTTAAATTAAAGTCCTCAGGGCTCCACCACCTTTCCTTAAAACAAAGAAATGAAACAACATGAAGTAAAAATAAAATAAACAAAAAAGGCTACGAATTGAAACCATGCCATAGGAATGAAAACATTAGTTCTGCGTGTAGAATTTCTGCCACAAGTCTCAACTATTTAAGCAATTCTTTTATTTGCTTGTTTTATCTAGCAAGAAATTCATATCATCTGTGAACCTTAAAATGAAGCTAACAGTGACTGCCATTCTGCTCTATTTTTAATATATTATTTTGTAGGATTAGCAAACATCAGTGATTTTTTGTAACATATGAAAAGTAAAAAACTAAACGTTAAGATTTTTAGATAGGAAAAAAGCGTGTTATAGGGCAACAAAATCGCTTGTCCCTACTTCTCAGGAAATACACCTCAAGTTTAGACTTTGGCTTTCTCAGTCCACAGTGCTGTTATCCTGTGAGCCACCCGTGTGCCTGCACACAGGGTCCTAACAGAAGACAAACACATCCTCCGGGAGTACAAAGAGGATCAATGCTCACTTTCTGCACTACAAGAAGGTTTATTTACAAATAAAATTCCACAAAAACATTAAGGTGTCTCAAAGTTTTTCATTTCTTGCGCTGTATTTGATAAATAAATAGAATGCATTATGTTACTTACATGACTTACTTATAACTAGACAAAATCCGTGATGTCCCTCTGGATGTATATAGGACACATACTTTTAAATCCAACTAAAGAATTAATTTTTTAAGCTAAGTTTGAAATGTTCAAAGTTGTAACAGATTTTAAGAATTTCAAAATGATGGCCTAAATTTATGACACAGATTCCAACTTGGAATCACAGAAACTTTCCTCATGTAATGACATCATCCAGAGCCAGCTGCCAGGTGTGAGCACGAGCAAGAAGGCTTGCCTGGGAAACTTGTCTACCAGCTCACTGTAGAACATATAACCCCATTTAGCTACCACTGTCCTACACACTATTTAATTTCTATTTTTCAAAATATGGCAACCAGCACTGCTCTTTGCTCTTAAGCTTTATCAAGATAAAAGGAAACAGATTTTTAAATTTTTTAAATGTAATTGCATGATCATAACCACTGACAATAACTGACAATTTTTATGCCATTTGTACACTCAAATTACTGTTAGCATTCTCAATGGATGAAACGCTTTTGGGCAGAAGAGCATTTGCTCATCTGATTTTCAGCTTTTGTTCAACTAACAAGTAAAAATAGAGTATTTTGCCCATTTGAATTAATCCACTCAAATTGAAAAGATGACCAGGTTGGGGCAGGGGACACAGCTTGGAGGAAAGTAAAAAAAAAAAAAAACACAACAAAAACTGAAGAAAAAAAAAAGGCCACCCCAAGCTTTAAGCAAACAAACAGAACACTACCACAAACTCAGGGGACAGAAAAGGACAAACGATACTTGTCTCAAGGGCATAGTTAAAAGCATGCAGAGCTGTGCAAGTACTTGAATACAGAGAGACACAAAATATCCCCCATGTAAAAAGAATAATCAATTTTAAAGCTACGTTTAAGAACTCATTAATATATTTGAGTAGTCAAAACAAAAATTATTTAAAGAAGCTTTAAAACCATAAAGATTAGCTTAAAATAGAGTCTTAAAGCAAGATTTCCTCTTTTTGACTGTCAGTGAAATCAGCTATTGAAAGGCATTTTAGTCAAAAGTCTGGACTGGCAAATCAGACAATTGGGCTCAAGTATTATTAAAGTTTAACAAGCTGGTCTTCTTAAGAATACATTCCCCATCCCCATAAAGGCAAAATGTTTTAACATATATGTAACTACAGAATTTAACTTGCAGCATTCTGAGAAACCATGTTAGAATAAATGCCTTTTCAGGCAGATGCAACTTTCCTGCTCCCTTCATTTCTTAGTATGGTTATAACTCCTCACCAGTATGTTTGCTTTCTGGTTAAATAGGAATCAAAAGGAAACAAGCTTATTGCAGTTTTGCACACAATCACAAAAGGAATCAGCGAAAGCATGAACACCAGCTCTTTAATTAATAAACTCACTACCTGCATGTATATGCCTTCGTATGTATACACTCTCTCTCTCACACACACACACACTGGACCTCAACTCAATTAGCTGAAATGCTCCATCATCTGCCACTAGCACTTCTGAGATAGCCTCGGAAAAAACTCAACTGATAAAATACTGATTATACTGACAAAGCAAATAAAAGCACAAAAAATACAACATCAGGTTTAGTAGAATGCAATTGTAATGCAATTTTTGTTTCCTGGAAATGCAATAGCAAGGCTTCCAATTTACAAATTAGAACAATTTAAATTAAGTCTTTATGTCCTTACCATGGAAGCAAGCAACAGAACAACTCATAAAAGCTCCTCTGAAAAAGCTATTACTAAAATTGATAGAATTTTGGATTTTATTTTTAAAATTTACAAGTCAAGAAGCCATAGTATTGATTAGTATTTATTTTCCAGTCATTCAAGTTTAGTCTACAATTTCAGCTGTCAGAAACTGATTACACTTTCTCTGAAAAAGCCCATCATCAAATACACATCTTCACGAGAGGCATATCCTATCTGCATCTTCACAAGAGGCAGAAAAGTAGACAGGCTTTAGTTAGACTAAATGTGAAATTCAGGAAAAAAACCTCTACAAAACTTTGAATTGTAAGAAGGAAATTAAGCATTTAGCAACAGTATTGCAATAACATTGGTAAAGCCTCACATACAGTGACTGATTTAAGCAACATTCCAAAAAATTTTACATTTTACAAGAGCAAGCTGAGAGCACCAAAACATTAGCTGATTTTCAAGTGGTTTGATATGCAAAGTTAACATTCTACATTCACTTACTAGATAAAATCCAAAGGCTTTTTAACAGCATTACAGCAACTCATAATCCTTCTACAACTATACTGTAGCAAGAGGAATTAAATAAAACCATCAGAGATACCAGAAAAAAGTAGATGTTTGCTCGCTGTTTCACACCCACCACTGAACACTGTCCGATTTGCTCAGTTGCTGCTGCCAATGCACATGTGCAGAATTATAAAGAAACTTCCTGCTTGCACAGATCCCATCACATTCTTAACAACAGTAGTTAATAAATAAAAAGGCTTTTGTATCTTGTGTAACAGCTAATTATATTCATCCTACTTGCCTCCCCCCAAAGTAAAACTGTACTCCACCAACCGCACACATATAATTGCCACTACATCAGATAATACAGACCTTAATTGCAATGGCATTATAAAAGTACAGTATGGTAACAGACAGGAAGAAATTACCAGTAAAACTATGCAACTTGAGAGGTTCACATTATAAAACCAAAGCAGCTTAACAATTGTCACTACTGTTAGGACAGACTTTGGAACAGAAGTCAAGCTACCTCAGAGACACCAAAAAAGCAAACTATAAATATATAATGCACTTAATTTATTATACATAAGTTATCCTATTACATACATTTATCATCAGCTTGTTCCCCACCCCCTCCCCCCCCCAACCAGGTAAGCAGAAATACACATTGGAACTCAAAACATTATAAAATGTAATACATAGTCCATTTGCTATAGAAACACTGCCTCTGTCATAATGATGACCATGTGCCACCAAAATAAAGGACAGTCTTAGCATCCCCACTGAAGGAGCAAGACATTTCAATGAAGAGTTCAATTCTGTAGCAATGACTCTTTGAATTGCAGGGGAAGGCGGGGGGGAACACGACTGCTAATGAGGTCTCCTCCACAACCAATTCTTGTCACAACTTGGTCATGACCAAATTTGAAGAAACCACAAGGTTAGAAATTACATTGCAGATTACAGTTAGGTAACCTGATTACATTAAAAGACTGACAAGACAACAAAAGATTTAATGAAATGTGAAGTTCAGCAAAAAGGGGAAAAAACCTTTCAAATATACACATTTAAAAAAAGAGCATAAAGGAAGAAAGAACCACATTCATAAGGCTCCAGCTCTCATCTTTTCTATTTTGTCCAAGTATTATTATCCTACACAGCTGAGCACAAATTTTAATCCTGAACACACTGCAGGGAACACTGAACAGAAGAGACGAACGAAGAGAGAAGCTAGCAAGACTGGAACCTGGACAATCAGCTCAGTGTTCCCACCACATACTCTGTTCTGATTAAGCACCTGCCCCACCCAAACATCCTTACAAATGTTCAGATAGTAAAGAAAATAAAAAAACCTCTCAGTACAAAAAAGCCTCTGCAACCACAGTCTTTGTTACAAGCTGTTTGAACACAAACATAATGCAGTACCTTTATTTTAAGCTCAAGGTTGTCATATTTTTTTTCTTTTAAGATAAATATACAGGATAAAATTTCATACGTTCACAGGTGAGAGACCATAAGAGCAGAATTGTTTGTTACTATCACAATAGAACTATTCATTTCACTATAATCAGAATACAGTCCTAGATCCAGCTGCGAAATATTACCCATTTCTTCTACTGAATGACTCCACCCATATGTTGCAAACATAACAGGTTTTTAGCACTGTAATCACCTTCTAAACTATGTTTTTTAAGACTTCAAACCAAATCAGCTCCACAAAAAAAAAAAAGTGTCTGGTAGAACATGCAGTAACAAATACATTATCTTTCAGGCTGTAAGAATACACAGAATTCATCTGAATTGACTGAACTTTCACAAATCCCAAGAGTTGGCTATGTAGCAAGTACAAAACTACAAATCTGAATTTACTAAAGCTTTGAGACAGCTAATCATTACTCTCAAAGTTTTTGCAGGTAAAATTTATAACTTACAGAAAATAATAGTCAGCAAGACACTCAAAAATTAATTGCCCAATTTTACTAACTTTCAGGGAGCAATGCAAAATTATTGTAGTCTCTGCCTGAATACAATTTTGACACGAGACATACAACCTCTCTGCTGAATAACTGATATATCTGTCACTTTAAGAACTGCATGACAAGTAACAAACCTCCCTCTTTCACAGCCCTTCATAGAGGATTCAATATTCCTTCAATTCTGTATCTCCTCCTCAGATGTTTTAAATAAAGTGTTATTTTTTTGGTTCCTAAGTAACAGTCCTCACATCTGAAATTATTAATAAATATATAACTGGGTCTGCAATACAAGAAAAAAGTTAAAAAGGTTTACCATCTTTCATCCTCACAGATCCAAATAATGAACTGCTCTGCAAGATGTCAATTCACACTCATTCCAATGGCTACTAGATTTTTGATTTGTGTGCTAACATGGCAGCAAAAAATAATCTGGTGTTACACACAGAATTTAAGGACAACTTGAAGGCATTCTCTTACCGACATCACTTCCTCTTCCTTAGAGCTGCAACTTCTTGGGGGGTGGGGGGGTGTGGCATGGGACCCAAAACAACAAGCAAAAAAAAAATAAATTCCAAACTAAAAAAATCACCTCAGACTTGTTAGGTTTTACTCACTTTCTAAAGAGCACTAGGAAAGGGCATCATTGCTGAGCTATAAACATTTGACCAGAGATCAAAAGGTTGATTATTTGAAAAGGAAAAAACCACCACAAAAAGCCTTCATACACAGAAAGCAGGGGGGTTCATGAAACTTACTAATGTCTGTTCCAAATGCATGGAATATTTCTTCAGCCTCACCTGCTTTTGCAAACATGCTGTTATGTGCATTAGAAAGAAAAGCTTCACTGCTTGCACAGGTCTCGTGTTATGAGCCACACATGACAAATGTTAAATTAAGTCTTTTAATGAGCTGTCAGAAAGTCCTCCGATGTTACAAGCAGTGCATACAGCAAGAGCCCAAACTGACTAAGACTGAGCAGATAAAAACTATCATTTGCCAAACTCGGATGTTTTGACATGTTGTCCATATAAAAATTTGCAAGCATTAGAAATTCTCAGGAGTTCCTCCTAGTCAACTTCTTTGAATGCATCCATAAAACATACTACGTGATTGATTTTTCTAAAATAATACCATAAATTTCCAGTTTGAGGCTTTCAAAACATTGCGGTATTTGATTCGTTTACTGTAATGTTGTCAAGACAAGGATAGACAATATACAAAATACAGACAAAGCAGATAGAGATTCTAAACACCTTTCAATCTATGCAACAAAGAACACAAAGCAATTTAGTACTAATGAGCATTAGAAAAAAAACAAGATGGAAAACAAACAGGCCAATGAGACAGCTGCATTTGTTATAGTATAGGCCAACAAACTAGCTTTTTCTTTTTTCTTTTTTTTTTTTACGCTGGCAGATTAAGCTGCACAGAAGACAGAAAACTTCAAACCTAAACGCTAATCCAGTTCAAGCATTTATTCCAAAAATCCCACACTAACTACTCCATCCCTGCGGATGTTCAGAAACACATGCCTGAAAAAAATGAACGGTGTAGGTTTTGATAAATTCAGTTTCTTTTTTTTTTAAACAGGCAAGAGTGATGAGGTGGTATTTACTTTCTTCATTTGTTATCTTCCCCCGCCCCTTGAGCCTGACAGCAGTTAACAGATTTTATACAGATCTAAAAATGCAGCCGAACGAAGGAACTCAAGAATAAGAGAGTTGTGTAGGAAAAGTTCAAGTTGCAGTGTATGACTGCAGAGTTTTGTGTTGGTGGCTTTTTTCAAACCTGGAAGAAGTACCCTAACCCTGGAGCATCTCACGTTAAAGCAACTTTTTGGTAGTGAGAAGCATTTACGCTCAAATGTTTAAACCCCTAAGGAGCTTCCACAAACAATGGAAACCCACGCCGACAGATTCCTCAGAAGATACATTTGGTCACAGGCTGGAGCATTACGTCCATAAGCTAGCGTTCTTAATGCTAGCGTTGCCTTCGTGTTCACAGAAGGCTGTGACTACCCTTCTTTAACTTCTGGAACCAACTTTGCTGGCAGGGAGCTGCTAGGCTAATACTGTCAGCATGCCAAGTCCCGTCGCAAGGGTGGATGAGGCTGATCCACCGTGGGAGGAGGGAACAGGCTCGGCAGACAACTCCGCTGGAAGAGCCAAGAAATCCCTGCTGGCTCTCAGGGCTGCCTCGAAGGTCCTACCGACACAAGCGCAACCTGGGAAACGAACGCACCACTTGACAGCTCCCTCCGAGAGCCTCTAGCAACTTCTCCACCACACAGCCCTGCAACGCGCCCGGCTCCGCCACCCCGACGAGGAAGTTCCCGCGCCCCTTATCAGCGCCGGTCCCAGAAGGTTCCTGAAGCCTGGCGCGACACCCTCCCTGCCCCACGAGCCTCCTCCAAAGCCGGGGGAGCCCCTGCCCGGCCCAGCCGCTTCCCACCGCCCCCGCGGCTGAGGGGCGCCCACCCTCCCTCGGCCCGCTCAGCCCCGCGCATGCGCCCCGCCGCCCCTCACCGTTGCCGGGTGACTCGCCCTCCCCGCCGTCCTCAGCACCAGCAGCAGGTTCCTCCGCCTCTTCCTACCCCGGGGGCCGGCGCGGGGCCTCTCCTCACGGCTCACGCTCTTCCTCGCAGGCCTTCCTCCCTCGGCCGCAGCCGTCCGCCGTCGCACCCCCCCCACCCCCCCCGCCCGCTCGCCGCCGCCGTCGTCGTCTAGCCGCGGCCGCCGCGCTACCGAGCCGGGCGCCGTCCGTCCGTCCGCCCGTCCGCCTGTCCGTCCGCAGGAGCCGCTCCGCCGGCCGAGCGCGCCTACCACCAGCTGGGGGTCCCCAACGGTAGCGGCGGCAACTGGCGGAAGTGACGCGCTGACTGACAGGTGCAGCGTGCGCGGCCCCCCTCCCCTCCCCTCCCCTCCCTCGGGGGTCACGTGCTCTGCGGGGCGGGGAGGGGTCGCTGGTGGTGGTGGTGGTTGGAGGGGCGGGGCCGCGCTGAGGCGGGGGGAAGCCGGTTCCCGCCGTGGGCGACGGTTCCTCTCAGGCCCTTTGGGCGGGAAAAGCCGCCTGAGGAAAAAGGGGGCTGGCGGCCGGGGGCAGTAGTCCGTTATGGCCCCGGGCTGCCCGGAGCCTCACCCGCTGCCACGCCGCACCCGGGAACAACGAGCAATGACCCAGGGGTTAATTTTTTTATTATTTTTTTTTTTCTTCTCTTCTTAATCTTACAGTGACTCAGCCATCCGCCTGCCTCGGCCCGTGCGGGCTCAGGGGTGCCCGGAGAGTAGCCACAGCCGTTAGTGTCACGTCCTGCTTCGCTACGGTTGTGCATTTCTTGTAACCGTATTAAAATATTTCCCGTCAATTTTCTGAAGTAAAGCGTCAAAAGCGATCGCTCCCAAACATTTCCCGACTATAAGCGCGCCAGAAGTAACAAAGTGCCCTCTGACAAAGAGCTAATGCATTCTGAAATACAAAATTTAGCACCCTTAAACTAAGTTAGCATAAGTTAGTAAGGAGATGCGAGCTTACACCAGAAGTGTTAAAAGCCGTGCCTGACAGTCTGTGGTTCCCACATGCCACGTTGAAACTACAACAGCTTTTTCTGTCATGCAGTGCCAGCAGCCATAGGTGGTGGGTTTAATAAAGCATTTAAGGAAATTTGGATCTAGTTCGTAAAAATCCTCTCAGGAAAAGCTTTTCTTCCCATGAAAAACTGACAAAGAATATGGGAAAGGAAAAAAACCCGATAGAAGTAGGGTGGGATTAATCAAAACTTCCATATTGCCATTAGCTGGGAGGGGTTTGTTGCAGGTTTTCCAACATGGACCCTAAATTTTCTCTAGAGATATATTTATAAGACTCATTAAGAGGATTTACATTTAGAATCCAAAGAAGAGAGAGTCACAATCCCACAGAAAATTAACCTGGTTTTTAATCAGATCTAAACCTGCATTTTCCTGCTAGAAGACTTGGTATCATTAGGAGGTGCCATACAAAAACAATAAAATGTCCGGGGTCAGGGGAAATGGCCTCTCAGGAGGTCTGTATTTGCTGTCGGTCTGCTTCCACAGCAGATTTCTCCCCTTGAAGGGCTAATAAAATTTCCTCGTATCAGGATGAGGTTTCTGAATTTGTATTTTGTATACATAGCTGTGTTCTTTCGGATTCATTTAGCCTCATCAACAACAATAAAGATACTGAATCAGAACAAGCTGGCAATTTTGTTGATGAAACATGGGAGAGAGCGGACTCCAGCTGGCTCTTCAGCAGATATGTTGGCCAGTTGACAGGAATAAAACTGCAAGAAACCTGACACAGAAAACACATGCGGCGAGAGGAGACAGACAGCAGAGGCAGGCAGGTAGGCAGGCGCTGCACAGCACCTGTTCGCTGGTTTTGAGTCCAAGACAGTGGCTTCCCTCCACTGAACTGGCTCCGAGTACGCCATTTCATGCCAGCTTATCCTACCTCCTTTCAAATGCTTCCAATGTTCCTTGCAGGGGGCAGACATATGCAGTCCCAGGCTGCCATTTTAGTCTTTCCTGCTCACTTTGTGTTCTCGCTGCCTATTTCTGAAAGGTTGAGGAGAACCTGGGAGTCCTGGTGCTTTAGCCACTTTTCTAAGACAGTAGATATGGAGGCATGGGAGGCGCGTGGTTTCACCCCCAAAATACAGCTATTAAGGGTGTCTGCCTCTCAGATCACTGCTAAAAATTACAGTGGAGCAACGTGGTAGCTGTCTCCATGCGTTTTCCACTATCTCAGGGCACAGCTCAAATTTTACGGTAGCATTTTGTAATTCTCCCACTTACATGATATCCAGACTGCCGCACAGCTCAGACACCCAGCCCAGCTTCAGCAGTCTAGACAAGAAAGCGTGGAGCTCGCACAGGCTCGTATACCCCCGCCGAACCCGCAGGCACATGCAGAGCAGCCCCCGCGTGAGCACAGGTTGTGCAGGTGCATGGCTACAGTCCCACCCACATGTCAGGACATATGACAATGCACTGCCTTGCACAGTGACAAGGCCCCAGTGTGAGGCTGCTCGCAAGAAGAAGGACCCATTCCCCAGCTGCTGCACAGCTCCAGGAGCTTGGCAGATGCATCTGGTCAGCGTCTGGCTCCTAGGACCAAAGAGCCAGAGTGCCATAGCATCCCTGTCTCATCAGTAAATCCATGTTCAGAGCCACACCACGAAGGGTGAAACATTTCTGTAGCTCGGTGTGTTATGTTACAAGTCCAGCTAAGTTGCTCAGCCTAAAAGTTTTGCAGAGATTCTGCTGCTAGGTGCTCACAAAGTAACTCAGTAGATCTGAAATTATTACTAGCTTAATTCCTTCGTTTTCAGGGAGAGCTATTCATGAGCATAAGTCATTATTACCAGTATATGTTGCAGAAGAACTGGAGCCATATTTCTTTCATGAGTCCCCTATGTCAGTCCTGACCTAGAATGACTTTAGAATAAATATTCTCTGAATGCTTTAGTTTCCTGTGTCAGTCCTGACCTAGAATGACTTTAGAATAAATATTCTCTGAATGCTTTAGTTTCTAATTAAGTCTAGCTCCAGCAACAGCCCTGCATTAATCCTCATCAGAAATCGAAGCAAATGAAAGAAAAATAGCCGTATGCCAACTATGCTTACTGTTGTACAAGCCTTAGTACAAACTGAGCTAGAATAGTCCAGAACTTGAATCAATTTTGCAATGCCGTCCAATCCTCTGAAGGTTGATAGCCTGCCATGCAATCATTTACCTTCATACTGGGTCATTATCTTACCAGAAGGAAATGGAAATCTGATGCATGGCAAAGCAAGACACTGCTGTAATACCTATATATTATATGCCAACAGTTTTTACTTGGAGGGAAAATTATCTGTGTGTCAGCAAAGTATTTGCTTTTGGTTTTAGTTGTCCATCTACAAACAAATTATTTTATATACTCTCCTGGACTTGGAAGTGCTCAATTTTTGTCTTAAATGGATCTTATTGATACCTTGCAAAAATACTGACAAACGTGAGTCCTTTCAACACCAAAGAAGAATTAGCAAACAGTACCATTTCCCAGCTGGTTGCTCTGCAAAATGCTTTCCTTTCCTGCATATTTAATCCAGAAACAGAGACATGTCCCCAGACTGCGTCTTTACTTTGTTCCTTTTTTCCAGCCTTATAAAATTTTCTAACAAACATTCTGTTTCAGGATGGCCAGCACAAGACACTTGGCCGTGTTGGACATCCATAACTCTCCATGGAGGCTCTCGAATCAGCAAGTACCCAGTTCTTCTGACTCACGGTGTACAAAAGGGCACCTAAGAATCAAAGTCCATTTTTAAAGCTTTGCCCTGTATTATCAAATGAAGCTTCACAACACTCAAGAAAACAAGTGAAAGAATCTATTTTATGGAAACAGAAACTCCAGCTCAGAGAAAACCATTCATCTTTTCAAAGACTGTCTGCCATTACTAGACACATATGTAAGGATTTTTTTAAACTGAATTCAATATCAAAGGCACATGTTCTATATAAATGTCAGACATTTTTACTCATTTTTCTACCAGGGTTCTGTGATTAAAATAATCATTTACAGCATAAGATTTTTTTCCTACCTTTGAATACTTTTTGGATCTGAATCTTGGTTTTGGAAGATCTGTCTTTAAAGTAGAGATCTAGGAATATGGGGCAAACATGGCTTTTAAGGCTTGTTCACATTTTAATTGCATGGTTGCAGACTTAACAGGAGATAATTCCCTTCTTGAAATTCAAGACATTGAAAGGTTAATTCAATCTTCTCAGTTCCATTTCCTTCCTTCTGTTCCCCTTCCCACACTCCCCCCGCCCCCCCCCGTAGACAGCTGAGTTATTTGAATTTTATGCAAGCTAGTATTCATCCAAAGGGAAAAATCATTCAATGTATGCATCAGACAAGCAAAATTACAATATTGCACACTTTCGGTTTTTACTTCCTATTGGCTTTTCTCTGCACTCACCAGTTTGGGCTGCAGACAGACATGAACTGATGCCCTAAAGCTAGTCTCCACTTAAAAGTTAACTTGAATTAAAGCTTGAATGTCCCCACCATCCCTTTTGAACTCCTGTTCGTTGCACTCACAAGGATCTATACTGGAGCTGCCATGGTGCTTTTACCTTGAGTTGGGGATAGGCTACAGTTCAAGTTAGCACAATTTATCTGCTGCCAACACAATCACTCTCTGCTGCTCCCATGTTATTTCATGGTGTGGTCACTCACACTCAAAGTATACTAACTCCAGAGGAGTCAGTCTGAGTGTACAGAGCTCAAGTTAACCCTGTTATGAAGACATAGCCTTAATAAGACTGTAATTGATTTCTACACTTTATATTTATTTGCAAGAAAAAAAGCCATAAAAGTGGTCATTGAAAACGTTCTAGTTTGGTCAGGTTCTGAAGAGATAGCTGTTCACTTCAGATGCCGTGAGAGGAAAATAGTCACCCTTTTTTTTTTTTTACATTTTAGAGAAGAAAAACAGCATTTAACTTAGCATACTTGCAGTTTTCATTTAAACAGGCAGAAGTTAACAGATGTGAAACTTGCTGATTACCACTTTCTTACATAATTGTTGACCTTGTCCATAGTGTATAATACCTATGTGTTTGGCTTACTCTGGATAACAGCTTATAAAATTGGAAAATGATTTTTTGGAAAAGATGATGTTTGAATCCCTTGAAGTAGAAATACAAGTTTTTATTCTGGAAATTGCTCACGGAGATCAGCTAGAAAAGATACTTTGCTGCCTTAGTCTGTTGCTCTGCTACAGCAGCCTTCTTTCTTTAAGCAGCTGAAAAACTTCAGGGTTTATCTTCTTTTCCCCAAAACATAAAACCTACTTAAGCTGCCAGGAGGTCCCAAGCTATTGAAAGTGGAATAATTTGGCAACACAAAGAGAAGTGCCGGTTAGGCACCCATCAAAACTACACCACAACCCTGTGTCCCAGAAGTCAAGGATACCACGCCTCCGTATCTACTCCAGCACAACGTGGATTGTAACAACAGACCCACCTATTGTCCTTTTTCCTCTGGACAAAAAGGAAATCTTAAGTTAATATCAGGTTAGAAGATCTCTGGATTTTATTATCTTTGATTACTTTATCTTGGATTATATTGGTTATCCATTTGCTGCACACTGGGTGCCACAATTTAATCTTCGTATGGAATGGTGATTTTCCTTTTGTTTAAAGCAAAGAGCGTGAGAAATCCAACAGTGGATCGTTTTATTCCAGGGCAGCCAGCTGCACTGAGAAGAGCCACGTTTGAGCACACTCCCGACGCTCACCCAAGACGTCTCTGTCTTACTCTCCCTAAGTGCTGCTGCTTGCAAGAGATGCTTCTTACCAGAGACAGAAAAGAGATTAAAAAAAAGACTGTTAGTAAAGACTGGAAGTCATGCTACATGCTAAACTAGTGTTTCTAGACCAGTATTCATCACAAACTGTCATGTGCTCTATAGCATATTAACTAATGTGACTAATACATCACATGCTTCTTTCCCCACCCTGTCTTTGGGAGAAGCATGTGCATGGACATTTTGTGTTAATTTTTTTTCCTTTAATAATGCACGCATGTGTCACCACATTTTGCTAGAAAAGGCCAGGCCAAAGCCAAGTACTTTATGCTGGAAGCCACACTTTTGGGTCAGTTCTCAAGGAAGTTCTGTTGCAAGAATCTCCATCTGGTTAAACTTTTAAAAATTCACCCGCATACTGAGTTTTATAAGACCAAAAAAGAGGGAGAGAGGAAATTTCCACTCCCACTAGCTTATGTTTTCTCTCTTTGCTCTTTGCTGCAATGGGACTTCTAGTATAGACTGTCTTAACTCCGGAGCTATTTGGAAAAGATGGGGTTGGAAAAAATAGCCCAAGCAGAAGGACTACCTACAACTAGCCTCTCCTCTCCCCTCAGTCCTCTGTAGACACCTACCCTTAAGGTTCAACGGTCTCAGTGAGGAAAATGAAACACCTTAGGTAACGATAAAACATACAAGACAAGTATTGAGTATTTACACACAAGCAGTGCAGCATTACAGCAGAGACTCTGCCAAAGAGAGATCATTGCCTTCCTTACACCCCCAGGATTCATTGTCTCTTAGCCTGGGAACCTGTCTCTGTTCCCAAACATGGATATTTTTTTTGGCAGCAAGATGGAACAAAAGGCACAAAGAGAACTAAGAAAACCCTTTCAGTGAAGCTGTAGTCTTTTTTTTCTGTTCCCCTAAGGACGGGAAACCTTCTAAGGATAGCTTGTAACACGCCCAATCCTGCTACCTTTCTGGAAGGTGCTCAGTGCTCATAGGGACCTAAAGGAATTGGGGTGCTTGCAGATTCCAGTCCAGCTTTTGACCTTGAAAAATTAATCCCCTACCTTTAGCACCAAAAATACCACAACATTTTGAAAATGAAATCACTGTTATATTTGAGTGGGTGTGTTATTTCGAGACAGCACTAATGTGATTATAAAATCAGTTGTGTCAGCTTATTGGCTCAGCTACAGACACTGATCTGCTCGAGCGTCTGTTCCTCTAACCGGCTGCTCACATTAGGGTGCTTTGTCCCTCCTCAGCTCCATATAGAAATAGATGCGATCTGATTCCTGCTGTTGCACCGAAGAGAAAGAAACCCCTTCTTCCTGCAGTTGCCCACCTAGTCTCCATGAAACTTGGCATTTCCGGAGCATCTCTTGTGTCAGACTTGAGCACAGCATTCCCCCAGCCCGTGAAAGGCTATAGCCCTTTTACAGATATATATATATATGTGTGTGTGTGTGTGTCCCTGCAGCCCCAGACCCATGCAGGCTGGGCTCACTGCTTCCAAGTGACAACAGCCAAGGGAAAAAGCCGAGTGGCAGCAGGCTCCAAACCTCCCAGCCTCACTTTTCAGACTCCCCTCCGAATTTTTCTTTGCACTTGAGCTCCCTTTAAACTTTTCCTCTCACCTGTTACTGCATCCTGGTAGCAAGTATTTGTTTTCCCCTGTTTCTCTGTGGGTGTCTGACAGACACTCGGTGGCTTGCGCTGCCAGGCATGGTTTAATGCTGTCAGTGGCAGGTGACTCACTGGTACCAGAGGTGTCAGTCCTGGCAGGTTTGACTCAGCCCTTCATCCTTTGGCAGCAGATTGAAATAAAATGCAATTTCCATTGTGCACTGAGGCAGCTTTCCAGACACGGCCATACCAATGTGGCTTTACGTGCTTTGTGTGTACAGGATCTGTAAAGATCCTGTAGTTTGCTTGCTACGCTGGCTTGCTGGGTTTTTTCACTTCTATATGCCGGATCATTCAGTTGCCCCTGTGCACCTCAAAGACCACTGAGGTTCATTGCTGCCACAGTCATTCCTAGGCCAAGTAACTGCCATGTTCCCCATACTAAAGGTGGTGGCTGAAATCCTGCCATTAAAAGCCTTCTGTCAAATAATTGCTTCACTGCTCATATTAGCAGGAATATCCCAGTTCCCAGTGAAAGTAAAAGGCATCTGAATGAAGTATCACCTACCCATCTTTCCATCCCGTGACCAGCCTTATCTCAAAGCAGGACGCAATGCCCTCAGGCCAAACTCCAAACTTCCCATATGAAAACTATACATGGCTGTCTGTCCTGCACAGAGCATAAACATAGGGTTTGAATTCAGCATGAGTTGTGTTTGACCACAGTACTGAACTTACAAGCTACAGAAACTTGACAGACACTTTATGCAATGGTCAAGATGTTCGTTATGGAGATCAGTATCTACTGATTTGAGCTGACAGTGAGAACATACAATTTCTCATCATTATGGTACATGGACTAACCCAAACAACTCACCTCAAACTGTTTTTAATACTAGGTCTGCCAATTAATCAGGCAATTATACTGGTGGTGGTGAAAAAACAAGCATGCCCACCCTGTCTTAGCATGTTTAGAAAAGCCTGAGCTCTGCTGTGGATGCTAGGGGCCGAGCCTGTGACTGTATACAGAAAGCCAGAAGCAAGATTCTTCTGCTTTGCTGTCCCGAACACTTTGATTGCTCTCTACATCTGAGAGAATTTGTGCCAGTCTAAAAGTTTAAGAGGTTTTGCCCTTGTAATCTTTCTTCATAATATGAATTCTAATTGTTACTTGTAAAAATGGGCAAATATTTAAAAAACTGAAACTCATGAACTGCCTGCATTCATGAATCATTCAGACTGTGTTTTAAAGTCTTTTCTGATCTTCTAAATCTGGTGTCCAGCCTAACAAGAAGAGGTTAATGCTCTTTCTTTAAACAGACACTAAGACTGCTCAGTGCCAAATCTCAGCTACGGCTTACACTGAAGATTCACCCAGTAGCTGCCTTCCTGCTTGTTCCCAGGGGTTTTCAGTGAAGAACACAGCTTTCTATTTTTGACAATTGGTTGGACTGATGGGATGGAAGCAAGGGAACAAAGTCCTGATGCTAAATATGACTAGTATGTACACATTGATTTTGCGTGGACAGTCAGCGCAGATGCAGAGGTAACCGAGCCAGCCTACACAAGTTGACTGAGCTTTCAACATAACAAAAACGTAGCTACATTGCTGCCAGGACAATCTTAGTCCAGAAGCAGCACAGCCAGGTTTGCACAGAGCTGAGCTCAGTGGGACCCAGACCATCTCTTTGGAGCTCCAGCTGAGCAGCATTATGTAGGTTTTTCCACCATTCTCCCTTATTTCAGAAACTGCAGACACGGCTACAGAGAAAAATTGCTCTGAGTGGTGTTTACCAGGGCATGTAGCAACCCCTGCATTCTCTGAAGATACGGAAAACAGGATGGATAAAGGAAAGAATCACTGGGTGAAAAGGAACCACTTTTATGAATGCTGATGAGTAAAGATAATCATCTTTTTCTGAATTTCATAGAATCATTTAGGTTGAAAAAGACCTTTAAGATCATCTAGTCCAACCGCAAACCTGTTCATTATTTTAA
The DNA here is from genome assembly GCF_929443795.1 of Astur gentilis. NCBI lineage: Eukaryota > Metazoa > Chordata > Aves > Accipitriformes > Accipitridae > Astur > Astur gentilis. The sequence goes on along the minus strand of NC_064905.1, from coordinate 17,938,786 downwards.
TTAAAACAAACATTGGAAGAAGAGGTCCTTAAAACACATTTAAACACATCAAAACGATTTTCTCCATGCACACATATCAGACTCACACTCACTCTACCTAAGCCTATTATGCCAACAGAAAGATCCACAGCACCTTGCCAGGGCTCTCAATCTGCTGTGAGATGTCTCTGTCTCCCTGAGCTCGTTGTCCAGGCTCCCTTTACAGTCAGTGGAGAAACCCAGATGCTCCTAGGGCACAACTAATTTTTTCCCAAGTTAGTTGCCTCTCTATTGACTATCACGGCATCTAGACAAGCAATTCAGATGCAGCCACCCAAAGTTACACAGCAGGAAATCCACGCCAGCATCTAGGAGGATGCGCACAGCTCTTCCCTCCCAAACCCAAGGGCCTTGAAAAATTATTCCCCCCATGTAGTTTTGTGCTGCATAGCTGGAGCCATCTCACAGCCACAGGGATGTCCACACCCCTCAACAGCAGCAGCTCTAGGAGGTGGCTACAGGTAGTGCCCACATCTAATACAAAATGCGTTTTGCAAATACAGGCGAGGGATAATAGCCATTTTGAAGGTTTTTCTGAATTACATCACTTGGCACCTACAGCACATTCTCCCTTTGCTACAGCTGAAGATGTTCCTTGCCAGCAAGTCCAGCATGGTCCATGCCATCGGGATGGGTGGAGGACAGGGTACGGCCAAGCAAGCAGGACAGGCAAACACGGCTTCTTGCAAAGTGAAGGCAGGAAGGTCGGCTGCGGGCAGCTGCCCGGTCTGGCTAGCAGAGCTTCGCCCTATCGGGCTGAGGGAGACGCCAGCAAGTGGGTTGGTAGCTACCAGAATGGGAGCAAATGAAGGATTCATTGTTCTTCCTTTCAGGACACATTCCTGGACACCAGCGTGGTGCTCAGACCGTTGCTTATCTCAGATTTGGCCCTCGATTGCAGCAATCGTACCACGCCTGTGCTTCGAGTCCTCCGGAGCACGTCCTTCTGCCAGCCTGGGCAGCTGGGGGACGATCCCCAGGCACTTTGCTGAATTCACCTAGAAACTCCCCACAAATTGCAGCACCAGCCCTTAAATGAACTCCAAATGTCACCTTAACTTGGAACCTCAGCATTGTAAAAGAAGGGCAGGAAGGGAAACTTAAATAATATTGTCTTGGTAAATGAGGAGAAAAGAAAAAAGAAAAAAAAATCGAGATGGATTTTGACAGTTTTCCCATTTCCCTTCCTCATGCACTTTCTGCAGCAGCAATCTGTCCTTTCCCTAAACGCTGAGCAATCCCGGCACTAAACTAATCAATATTAATAGCGATGGGCTCGGGCGGGGGGAGGAGAGGAGAGGAGAGGAGGGATTACCCTGACCTTTTTCAACTCACACTGCCTCAGACGGCCACCAAGCAGCTGAGGAGAGAGCAGCCAGACGGTAATGCCATGTGGTTTTAGTAGCTTTTCTTTTTTTTTCTATTTTATTTTCCTGTGAATATTTACTTCTGTTGCCTCAGTACAGATAGCAATGAAATCTGATTGTCTTCAGGAAGGAAAAAATTTAATTGTATGAGCCATCTCCGGGCCAAACCTTGCCTTGATGGGAAACTCCACTGAAATCAGGGGAATAACGCCCAGGCTGGATTTTAACTTGAATTTCTATTAAAAACAGGAATTGGATTAGGGAAGTTTTGACAGGTGAAGTGTTGAATGCCTGTGTGCTTTGCGGTTTTGTCTTATAATAGAGTACAATCAAACCCATTGAGCCTGCGACTGGGATATTGAGTGCGAGAGCAAACAAAGGGCTGGGTGAACCGGTCCTCTATTGTTAAGCACAAGTGTCCACAGCAGCTCATCCAGATACGGGGGTATGTATGCACTCAGAATAGGGTGCTCAGAATTAAAGACAAATCCTATTAATTAAAACAAAATCATAATTGAAGCTCTTTGTTCATATTGGATTTGGGGTTTATTGTAGACTTTCTCGTTAGCAGCATTTCTTAAAATAGAGGTTTACATCAGGAGGCACTGTGGGTTATTGGCAATTAATGCATTGTCTTTTCTTTACTGAGATATTCTTGTTTCCATGTGCAAAATACGATTTTTAGAAATTTCATCTGAGAAATCTAGATAAAATTCTATTTATGCCTTTCCTCTTTTGCTCTGAAAGAGCCAAGCCTCAGGGAGAGGTCCCAGACTGAGGTGTTAGATTGGGGGGGGGGGAGCATTGAATAAACATTTTTATGGTATTTTCATATTTTTTTCTTTCAAGCAGAAAATGCTTTGCAGATGGCTGATATCAGAGCACTAGCCGATGAAGCCACGGGTGTGTTTTTCCTTTCTTTGTCAGGACCCATCATGTCCGACAAACCAGATTTCGCAGAAATTGAAACATTTGACAAGACCAAGCTGAAGAAGACAGAAACCAGAGAGAAAAATCCATTGCCCACTAAAGAAAGTAAGTGCTTATGAGGCTCTTTGAACTACAAGTAGCAAGGATACAATCTGTATTGCAGTTCATATGCAAAATGAATACTAATCATAGGATTACAGGCTCAAACTCATCCCTGACTTTAACTGGGGATAATACTAAGACTTGTACTCTATGCCAGGCTTCCAGGGATACAAGTAGTTACAACCGATGGTGCATTTTGTCTGAAAAATCCTTTCTGATGGGATTGCTCTTGCTTCTGCTAAAAGCAAGACCAGTTTTTCTGCTGGTTGCAGGTAACAGGATCAAACTGTTTGTAATTACCATGTTACCAGCCTCTCTGGAGACACAGACATGCAGAGGAACACTTGCACATTCCTGGCAGACCAGGCAGAATCCCCAGAAGGTGCCTGGGCTCTGGATGTAACGTGTTACCAGGCAGATAAGCTGCTGCCCCCCACTGGTACCTGCTGTCAGCCCTGGCTAGGAAAGCTCCAGGCACCTTCTCTGGGAATAAGGCTGCAAGAGAAACCCATCATCAGCCTCACCTAACAGGCAATCTTCCTTAGCAAAGCACCCCTGGGCTTTTCTCATGCAGGGTCTTCTCCTGTCCAAGCGCTGTGCACAGGCAGCCAGATGAGGGTTGTGATTCACATTCCACTTTGGGTGTGAAAATGGCATTTCTCTGCATTTGGACCAGACATTGCGAGTGGTTTCATGCAGAAGAGTATCACTAACCACTTTGGATATGTCAGTACTGATAGCCATGGAGACAGACTGTCCCTTGACACAAGATACCTGGTTTTTCCTTGTTTTATTATCCCTACCAATGCTAAAGCTGTAAATGCAAGAGAAGGTTTGCATATCATGAATTGCACCTACTAGCTATGCAGACGTGGGAATGGGTTGGCATTGCAAGGGTGGCCAAAGAAAGCAAGCGGGGATTTACCATCCCTGGCTTTAAGAATGACTTTAGAAATCTGTATCCTGCAGTACCATTATAATGTTTATTGATGATGGTTTTGTTTCCTCTGTTTTTCTGGCAGCTATCGAACAGGAAAAGCAAAGTGAAAGTACAGCATGAGCATAAAATTGAAGATGTGACTACTGCTTCTTCAGTGGGGTTTTGGCTTCCAAGTTGGGTTGTTTTATTTTGTGTCCCCCCCCCGTCCCATGTTTTTTTCCCATTTATTTTAGCAAACATTTGCTCATTTAATGTTCCCTGAGGAAGAAGTTTGTTTTGTGTTTGTTGAACAAGATACTATGTATTTGTATTCTTAAAACATCATATTCCAAATTCTGTATCAACCCCATTACTTGCCTAAAAATGCAATTTGCATAAAAATTGTTTTCCTAAACCTCACAATAAACAGGTTTCTTCCGATCAGCTGTCTTCGAGCCTTACAGAAATAGGGTTTACACTGCAACTCTTACTAGCATCCTTTTCACTTTGCATTGCCAGAGCATCTAAAGTGCACGGCCAGGTTAGGAAGAGTTACCCCAGGCCCCCACAGGTCCCCCTGGCCAGCACACAGTCCCTCTCCGTCAGCACGTACACCTGTATCCTGCAGAATCCAGACTGCACTGACCCCCTAGGCACGCCCCGACTGCCTTCGCAGCAGCCTGGAGACTGCACTCCCTTTCCCTTTGTCACTCAAAAGAGTGTTTCAGGGGAACTCAGGGGCAAATTTTGTATGCTAGTAGCTCCTAAGCTTTTAAACCCCCAGCTTGGCAGCAGGCATGAGTAAGATGGGAAGTTACTGGCCTGCTTCAGTCCTGTTCAACAGTAGGTTAGAGGTCTCAGAGACAAGTACCTGCTTAAAAATTCCATGAAAAATGGTTGGTTGGCCTGAGGAAATACTCAAGTTAGCACCCCAGATGGGAGAAGGGCTGCAGCACCCTCTCCACAGCTTTTTTCTCTTTAGCCTGTCAAGATCCAATCAATCCTGGGACAACTGCAGCACACATAGCCTTTGGCCCATCTAATAGCAAGCAATATAGGAATGCAAAAAGGTGGGAGAAGGAAGGAAAATTTATTATTGCACACATTTTCTGGGATGAGAAAGAAACCTTCAGCAGCACAGGACACAGACCTTCAAAGAAAGCAAGGATTCCCTAAATGTCTATTACTGGTGCAATAACATCCTTGCTGATCTACAGAGGGCTCAGCAAAAATGGCCGCTGGTACCAGCTCAGGGGACTCTCAATTACATGGTATCACATTATGTCTGGAATTAATTTGCAATCATATTAGAAAAACAAGTGCTTACTCTGGGAAGATAAACTGCTGTCCCTGGAGCTTCGGTTTGATCCTACTTGTGCTGAGAAATAGGAATAATTCTGTGTACTTCAACAGGGCTACTCCAGGTTTATACCAGTGTAAAGAGAGGCAGAAACTGTGCTACAGGCTTCAGAAAACAGAAACAAATGGCTGCAGTGGTGTTTAGAAAGCACTCGTTTACTTAAGGGTTGCTCGGCACTTGACATTTAACGTGAATAATCAGAACTGCAATTAAACAATAGCAGCTTAGCCACGAAATGGGTGACTTTCGGTGGCAATGAAAAGTAAACAGAGGTGGCCAAGAGACCAAGGGAAAACACACGGCATGCAGCACTAGTGATTTCAGTTAGAGCTTCCTTAACGTCAATGACATTCAAAGGGCCAAGACTGCTGTTTCAATGACAACTCATCAGTTCGACACTGCTGCTGTTTTCTTTCCATGACCAAGTTTTTTTGCACATTGTCCTTTGAGCTCCTCATTCCCCTTGGAACCTGACTCTAAGGGGGTTCTTTAGGGTCTGCTGGATTTATTAATACTCATTTTTATTTAAAGGGTGAAGAATGCAAGAGGTTGAGCAACAAGGAAAACAGTGCTATTTTCTTTGTGACTCATGCCCTCCCCTCTCCCCCGCATGGCACTGGGGTCAAAGAGCCTTTGACATTATTTAAATATCTGCTTTGATGACAGTTCCTTCATGGAGAGGGCACTCAGAGACAGCAATTAGAGCAACAACACCTACTGGAAATGCATACAGCTAATACCGTTCAACCAGATTACCTGCTACTTTTCCAGAGGATGACTTTTAAGCACCATATTGCACTCAGCTGGTAAGCTCACAGACTAGACTTTCTCCTTGTTCTTGCCAGGAGACAGCACTTTGTTCCACATGACGATCTCCCTCCTTCTCTGCCAGTTCAGAGCATCTGCCAACTCGCTCAGCACAACACACTGTAAATCACAAAAAAACTCTTTGGCACAACTGAGCCAGTGGCCAGCATCTGTGCCCCCAGCTTCTCCCAGAACCTCAAGGTCCGGGCTGCGTCCTCAAGCCTGCACTTTGCATGAAGAAGGGAAGGAAGGTCTGGCCAGAGCAAGAAAACAACAGAGATATTCTCCTCTTGTGTTTGCACAGACACAAAGGATTAGCAGCATGGCTCTAAAGAGCAATGCAAGAGATGAGAGCACTCTCTACAGCTCTGGAGATCCAGATTTGTCCAGGCACTTGGCTTGGAGCTGCTCCTGGTGCAGCTGCAGGGCTCACTGCCGCCATGAAACCTCCTCCTAATTTAGCTGTTTGCATTTAAAGCCTGACACCATAAACCCAAAGCCTCAGTGCTTGTGTACACACGTCTCACCCCACTGAAAAGGCTACACAGACAGGAACCACTTTAACCAAGTTCCCCACCCCTGGATCTGACTGCAAAAGCTGTTGAGCTTCAGCAAAGTACACAGGAGCTGCACACAGAGAAAAACTCCTCAAGGTTAAAGGCGAGATCTTCCCACCCTTCACCCACCTGCCCCAGGTGGAACAGGGCTTTGTGGCAGGGTTTGGAGATGGTTTCTTTCACCATTAGCAGTTAAGAGAGACTTAAAGGCATGTAGTTACAGTACCCTGAGCTGAGAAGCATCCCTCTCTGCTGCTGTGTGAAACCACTTCAGCCCAGGAAATGGATCACGAGATTAGAATTTGTCAAGAGCAAGGACAGGTCTGGCTCCCTGTTATCTTAATCAAAGAGCATTACAGCCCTTATCTGTGGGGCAAGCTGGGGATGCAGACCAGGAAGCCGCTCATCATTTAAGGCTGAGACAGTGAATTTTCATCATTCCAGTCATTATACTAAGGAAGGGAGCTACAAGACAAGCCGAACCAAAGACTTTGCCCGCACCTAAGAATCACCTTCTGGGTGTTAACCTGCTCCTGACCTTCACCTCCCTGAAAGAGCATCCTCCAGCGCTAAGGCTCACCGACAGCCACCCACTCCAGAGCTAGGATCCTTCCCCAGTCTCCATGCTGGTGAGCAGCTGAGCTGCAGACAACTCCATCAGCAAACTCAACCAGCTCCAGGTGGGAAACTTAAATATTTTTGCCAATTAGCAACAGCCCTCAGCTGTTTGGATCCCTTGCATAATGAGGCATTACCTTGCAACTCCTCCAAAGGAAAAACACCTTCCATACTAATCCAGTTACAAAAAAATCGCTATATGCAGATAGACACCAGCTTTCTCAGCATTGCCATGAAGCCAACCTTGCGCCCTGCATCCCGGGGACAGGGCCAGCCCTCCTGGGATCCTGGCCAAGTCCACCTGCCCCTGTGAGTCACCTCTAATTGCTCCACACAGTCGCACTGAGCCCTGGCTGAGTAGAGGAAAACTGCATTCCTGCCGTTATTATACAGAAGTTATTTGATCCAATAAATCTCGTTAGGCAGGCATTTGATAACAGTGAAAGCCAGGGAGGACAAACCCTGAACCCAGTGCTCCTAAGAAAAGGGCGCGTGTGTGTTGCACCTCAGTCGGAGCCTGGCTAAAACCACCTGGAGATCCTGCTGATCCCAGCTCAGATACCACAGACCAAGACCCAAAGCACATGTGGGGGGTTTTTTCCAAATATGTTTGGGGGTTCTGTCTTATTTGGGTCACTAGCCCTGAGGCATCTCATAGCAAATCTTTAGGTCCAGCTCTGCAGCGCTGAGGGCAATCGGCTTTGGCCAGGTGGCTGGTTTACCACAACGAAAGCTGAGATCCCTGTGCAAGGCCAAGGCTGGAGAAGTCTTGGCTTTGGGGACACACCTTTGTGTGTTTCTGCTCTGCTGGTGGTGGTGCCCCTGACGCAGCAGAGACCTCTCCAACTAAGTGATGAACAGCGAAAGAAACAAGGGGGAGATGTGAAGGAACACAAGCTCAGCGGGATCAGGGATCTGAGCTGCGGCCGCGTGGGAAGAAGGAGGTCGGGGGGCCGGGAGGGCAGCTGGGGAGGTGCTCACAGCAGCAGAAACTCCAGGCAGAAGAAGCCAGGGTGGATCTCACGCCTCTGCCCAGCTCCCCCCCCTTGTTTTTTCCAAAAACACAGGGTGAAAACAATAGTCTTTTAAAAAGCACTAACCTTCTTGGTGCCAAGCTGGGGGAACCTCCCACACCGCACACAGGCAAACAAAGCCGCTGTGTCCTCCCGGAGCAGGGGCAGCCGGCCCCGGCCGCTCCACCTGCTCCCACCCCACGGGTCTGTGGGTTCCCGGCAAGCTCCGGCCGTCCCAACCCGATCCTGGGCACTGAGACGTGTCCCGGCAGCAAAACCCGCTCAGCCTTGAATGTGAAACGCGGCGCGGGGAGGGTTGGGGCTGAGCCAGAGTGTGTGGGAGCAGGTGTGTGCGTGTGCGGGGGTGTTTCTCCAGCTCAAACCCAACGCCGCTCAAACTGACAGCAGGGTAAGCTCTCGTTTCATCTTCTGTGGCGGGTATCTGTGCCGGGAAAGGCGGCTCCGTGTGCTTTCTGTCTTGTCAGAAGAGCTGGCTTGGGAAGGAACAGTTGCTGGGGATGGTTCACGCACATCTTGTACGCTGTGCTGACAACAGCTCTTGACAACTCCTACCATCAATTGCAAATCTCACAATGCTTCGTGTTTGCTTTGAGGCCCGGCTCCAGAATTCATTCGATTGACAGGGATTCAGGGAAAAAGAAGGTGGAGGGGGGGAGCAAAAGGGGGTTTCTAGCCGCTGTGGTCAAAGACACACGTGAAAATGGGGTCTTTTAGGGCTCCAGCAGCAGGCACTGACCAAAAAGAATGAGATTTTTCAAAATAAAACAACAATCTCAGGAATTTTAAGCTGGTCTCGTGAATTTAGAAGCCAACTCAGTATCAAAATTTTTGGATTTGGCAAAGTTGCAAAAAGCAGGGAGGAAAAAAAATGATGTGTGACTCCAAGTGGGTGTTTTCAAACAGCATCTTGTTTGGGGAAAATAATCCCTCTTGGTCTGCTTTGTTTTCTCGTGATGCTGGAAATAATTCTCCTCCTCAGAGAGAAGAATTGGGTTTTTTTCTTTTTCTGTCTCATCATGGGAGATACCCCAGGTCACACCTGACCACGGCTGGTCCCCCAGTCCCTTCTACCACCTGGGTCACTACCTCAAAGTGTTAAAGAAATGCATGTACAGCTCCTGTATCACACGTTTCATTTAGCAATGAAGAAATCAGCCATGAGATGCCCCGGGTGAAGGCATACCCTTTTGGGCCTGAACCCAAGGGCAGGGGATGGAGGCAGCAGGGATGCCCCAGGGCAGCCGGATTGCTCCTGGGACCCTTCTCTCCAGGGAGCAGGAGTAGCAATAGCTAATAGTGCTGTAATATCTCCATAGTGGCTTTATAATAGCTCCAGCCTCCCCACTGCTCCTCCTGATGTGGACCATTTTATTTCTGTCCTCTCCAGGCTCCTATTTCAGTGGGAGCTGAGTAACCCAAGCCTACGGTGCTGCTTCGTGACAACTCTGGCCATCAACCGCCGGGCATCAGCTCCGGCATGGACCTCACCTGGTACCGGCAAGGGTGGGAAGGAGTGAGGGTGTTTGGAGGGAGAAGGCGTCAAACAACTTTTGTGCCAGCTGCAGTTCTCCCACATTGGCAGACATCCCCAATAACGCTAATGATTTTGGTGGCGTTAATCCAGATTGAGATGGGGGCAGCTAAAACGATATTAGCCTGAGCGCGGGAAGGCTGCGGGTGCCGCTGGAGAATTGCTCTTGCCCACCAGCACTCCCCACATGTTGGTCGTGTAAAAAAGGGAGGTGTTTGCTCTACTGAGGGCTTCAGAGCAGGGAAAAACCTGGAGGAAACTTCTCCCAGCGTGAGCGAGTGGGGATTTGTCGTGACCATATGATAAACATGGTCCTGCCCAGACATACCCCTGCCACAGGGCAGCCCTGGGGCGGCACGGCACGGCACAGCACGGCACGGCACGGTGCTCCCTCCCAGGGTGTGCCGCCCCACTTGGGTCCACACTGGCATCGCCTCTTCTAACACACCCAGCTGAAAATCATCACGTCTCTGTTTTAACAGACCTCTGGCACCATTTTATTATCACGCTGCTTTAGCATCCCAAGCGCAATGTGCGCGGCTGGAGCTCCAATTTATTTTTAGTTCTCTTTTAATGCGTTTCACGAATACCCAGGGAATTGGAAATGTCAGGACACCGGCGTGGCTGTATCAGCTGCGGGAATCTGCCTCCCTCTTCAATAGATAATTGAAGACTATTTCAAACGGGAGCTGCCTCGACGTGAGTGTTGGCTCCTCATGGCGCTGACCCTGACTTCATTTATTTTCTAGCTCTACAAAGGGCTAATAAAGCTTTAACTTACCTGCTTTTCTAAACTTTAGATCTGAAGCATTCAACGGTGCACGGCCAGGGTGGAAATAAAAGAGCTTAACCTAAAATAGCACTCAGTATTCAGATCAGGCTAAAAAATGTAAATCCCAGACCCATGCTCAAATGGCAGAGATGCTGTTTCTCTCTGTAACGCCGAGGTAAATGCACCAACTGGCAAGACCCATCGGTGACTTTGGTCCCTGCATCAGCGTGCACCGAGTCCCTGGGGAGGGGTCCTGCTTCGGGGGACGGTGCCACACTCGGACCCGCTGGAAAGGCAATTTATTGACCCTTGAGATTAACCCCCTGGGCACTGCTAACTCCTGCATAAATCAAGTAGGAACCAAAACACCGATGGGAGCAGGGCCGGGTTTCCCCGCAGGCACCGGGTGCCTCCAGCCAGACCTACCGGCGTTCAGGACCGAAACCACTCAGCTTACCCTGCAGTTGATATATATTAACGATACCAACCTCACCGTGGGGGATTTAAGCTAGGTGGGCTGCCAGGGAGGTGAACCAGGCAGGATTTAGGAGATCTGTGCTCCGGGTCACTCTCCTTGAGCGAGTCTCGTCATCTCACCACACTTTGGTTTCACCACGTGAGGACTGGGAGCGGTGATACCGATCGCCTTCGTGCACAGAGATGCCTGGGCAGCCTCCCTCCCTCCTGTTCACACAGGCAGCAGGAGTCCAGCGCAATGCAGAGTCCCTGAATACAGTCTCCATTATTTCCCAGTAGTTACGTGCAGACAAGCTTTCCTGTCCCTGAAAGGACATTTTGCTAAAATGTTGCTCCTTGTTCCTCTGAGCGCAGCCAAACAAACCACAGTGCCACAATACAGATTTTTTTTTTTTTTTTTTTTTTTTAAATCAATACAGCTTGAAAAACCCAGGGAAGGGCCAGCCAACCTGAGCAACGAGCATCAAAAAACCATCGGAGGTTGTTCTGGCAGGCAGAATCACTGGATGGCTTTTATCCCAGCTGCCACTTGAGCTACTCGGATGGAGGGGACTTTGCAAACCTGTCCCATCCATACCTGTCCACCGGCTACCCGAGCACTGGCAGCGTCCCAGCCTTGCTCTGCCACCAGACACTGGTGGGTGCTGGGACGGGCTGGGATGGGTGTGTGGTGTGGGGACATCCCACAGGGGGGAGCCTTGTCACCAGCCTGTAGGTGACACTGCCCTGGGACACTGCCCAGGGGACATCACTGGGGGGGACACGTCATCCCGGGGGGACACACACATCATCCAGGGCATCCCCACCGGCCACTGCATCCACTCCGGCTACGCTGCACCGTTGTGTTTGATCCCACCACGGTAAGTTTTGCTCCATTTCCACCCCCACTGAATTGAAGGATGCAAAACGTACTGTTTTCATCCTCCACGGGGCTGGGCAAAGCTCCCTCCAAAACTACCACAGTTCAAGTTTTCAGAGCTGATCTGGGATTTGGGGAGGGAATACGATCAAGGAAATCTGTTTTCAAAGGGTGTCACTGGGAAAAATTCATCCCACGGAAGGTCCTAATGGGTCTCCGTGCCTGGAGGATGCCGACAAGCTGGACCCATGAACCGGATCCCCACCTTACATGTTCCCATCGGGTCAACTTTAAACCAAACAGTAAAGGCCTAAAACTGGTTTAGTAAAACCAGAGACCTTGCCACAAGTTGTCACCTCACTCTAAACTCAGGTAACACTGGAGATGTCTCCTCCCACCTCAAAGATTAATAAATGCATGGCACTGCCTTCATCCACAAACTGATTAAAGCGTCTATAATAAACATGACATCAGTGCCCTGCTCCATTAAGGAATGGAAATATGCAGCTCGATGCCTGCAAAAAGACAGGCAAGGCAAGAAGAGTTTCCTTGGGGGGAGAAGAGCAAAGTGCCGGAGCCTCAGCGGGCACCACGGGGGAAGCGAGCCCCCGAGCAGTGCAGATTCCCCACTGCCTTTGTGGGGCAAAACAGGTGCCAGGTTTTCTGGAAGCAGGTTTTCTCCTAATTTTTTTTTTTTTTTTTTTTTTCCCAGCAAGACTCAAAGAACTTTTAAAGTTGCCATCCAGCCCAGGATCCCCCAGAGGAAGCCTCAGCTTTCTGCACCCAGAATCACCTCTGTCCAAAGAAATAAAGATGAGTTTTCAGAAAATACTTGTAGCTCAAATCACTATTTTCTCCTGCAAGTCTCAAAACCTCCTACGCTCAGTGTGCCAGACACAGCCGGCACTGACACACGTATGCTGCAGCTCAGAAATTAAGATCTTTGGGCTTAGTCTGTTCCCCATGACACAAAGTGGATGGGGGACAGGCGGGGTGACGCAGCCGCAGCCGCCAAGGGATATTGCGAGGAACCACGCTGGGAAAGGCTGGGAAGCACCACATGAGCCAGGTTGTAATCAGTTAATTTAACTTGAGTTTGGCCGGGAATGATTAAGAAGGAGGTGATAATTTTCCTCTGTATCAAGTGCCCAATCTCTTCCTGGACAGGCTTTTATCTGCTGAGGTGACACATTGCCAGGACCGAATGCCCAGGCAGTAACCTATCTGCTGCACTAACACCGTTTTGCATGACACTTCCTTTAAAGAAGGAGAGAAAAACAAAGCACTTGTCCCTACTTTATAATGTTGCTGTGTAAACAGCCCTGTAGGCTTTGAAGGACACACCTAAGGGAGGCAGGTGAGGTGAGGCTCATCAGGTCATGCCGACCGACCGGGTGGCTGAGTCCTCTCCAGAATCACCGAGACCTGAAGGTTGATCTAAACGGGGGCGTTTTACTCTGCCCTGCTTTCCGGGGCAGCTCAAGACACGGCAGGACCAAGTTCGGACATGTCATTGCCCAAAAGTAGCTGTGCATCATTTTCGGATGCTGTGGAGACAGAGGCATGGAGTAGCCACTGGGATTTAGGAAAGTCAGCCAGGATGGACCAACAACCCCACAACAACCCTTTTACAGGTGTAGATGCTCAGCAAGGAAAAGTTTTGCTCCTCTGGAAGGGCCGGGAGAGTTTGGGGCAGGAGATGTGACCTCCCTCTGCAGCGCAGAGGAGATGCTGGTGCCTGCACCTTGGCAGAGGGCTGTGCCAGAGCTTTTATCGAGATATTTGACTCTGCAGGCTCATCTGCTTGTTGCCCCCATGCTGGGAGGGCAAGGGAGCTGCTTTTGGGAGTCTGGAAAGGGGTGAGGACAGGGAGACAGAGGCTTAGGAGGGCAGCGGGGGACTGACTGGAGAAAAGAGACAGTGGAAGAACACAGCTTTAAAACATGCAATGCAAAACCAGGGGGAAAGAAGGGGAAGAAATACCCTTTATCTGCTCGCAAGTGAAACAGCCTTGTTCTTCCCATGAGCAACATCCCGGCTTGGCTCCCGGGCCGAGGTTGCCGTCTCGAACGCTCGTGTGAGCTTCTGCTCCGGCAGGCGTGCAGCTCGCCCGTGCCTCGGCACACCACCGCTCGCAGCCTCCCCGAGACGACTCAGCCGGGGCTTGCAACCTTCCTGGCTCGCCCCACGCCAGCAAACACCCATCCCGGCCAGACCAGCCGCTCAGCTCCACACCCCGGCGCTGGGGGATGGCCGCTGGGATCCAGGGCTGGCAGCACCGCCTGGGAATCTGGGGATCAACAAGTGACTTTACCCCAGGGAAACGGGCACTGCTGCTCGCAGGGCGAACAGCCCCCTCCAGCCGCGGCCCCCGAGAGCGGAGGAGCAGTCGATCGGGCTGGAGGGGCTCTGACCAGTCATCCAGCCCATGTCCCCCCCCCCCCCACTATGGCAGGGCCATGCTGACCAGTCTTATTCCTGACACGTGGTGGGCCCCCAGCAAATTAAATCTACCCCTAGTCCCTTGCTCTGCCTCTTGCTGATGGAAAGAAGAGGTTTTTCCTCCCTCGTTTGCTTCGTCTTTTCTTTTCTAGCCCAAACCCAACGTTCTGTGCACACGTGCCTGAGAGCTCAGCAATGCTCCAGGGCCATTTTTACAACCCCCGTCAGGACACTACACTCTTCCTGAATCACTTTGACAGCCCTTGCTGGGAAGCGTCCTTGTTCCCAGCTGGCATGTGGCTGGAAAAGTCAGAATTTGGTTCCAAACCCCAATTATTTGCTTCCTGAAACCAAAAGGCGTAAAGCCCAAACTGTGCAACCTGGAGCCTCCTGGGTTTTGGCATCTGAGGGTCCTGGATTCTATTCCAGAATGTGCTTCCCTCGGTAGCAGAGCTGCTGACCTTGGACTTGCTCGTTCCTGGCCTCTCTGATGAAGTTCGCTCCTCGCCCCATCACACCGCACATGAGGCTCTGTTGGGAATCAGGATTAAAAGTAAGACAGAAAAACTGGTTGCATTGGTACAACTGAGAGGGGACAAAGTGCTACAGGGAGGCAGGAGACGGGAACTTCTCGGGATGATTTTGTCACTAGGAAAGCACACCCTAAACTAGCACTGTTGGACATTTTAACCTTGTTTTCCGTGAACATCGAGCCGCTTCTAACTATGTGCCAAAATAGAAATGAAGAGGACTAAGCCTGTGGGATAGGTGTGGCATAAAAACCTGATTTCGGTTTCACCTCCATCCTCAATTACCATTCATTAATCAAAACATATTCGTTATACAGGCAAAACTCCCACCAGCGTTGCCGGGTCCAGGGCTCGGGTCCTGATGGTGTTTCCTCCCGCTGGGAACCGCAGCAGCCCACAAGGGACCGCACAGCAGGCAGAGCAACGGGGACGTATTTTCCCCAATACGGGAAAGTTGGGAGGACTTAAAAAACCCCAACGATTCCTGTGTAGAGCTGAGCATGCAGCAGGATCGCCCCGCGGCTGCAGTCCTCCATGACGGAGTATTTTGAAGCAAAGGGACACGTCCCCTTCGCTGAGCGGCTGGCTGTGTACGGACCAAGGACCTGGTATCACCCGCGGGGGCTTGGGTGGCTTCCCAGGGCGAGCAGTGTGGGAGAGCACCATAAAACATCCTCCACCTCGCTAGCGAGGGGGTGGCTTTCTAATTACCCAGGTGGATTTTTATTGTGATGAAGCCAGCAGCGCAGGATTTGACGCTAGGGGTCTGAATGTGTCACCTGCCAGGGGCAATTTAGCAAGTGGTCTGTGCTTTATTTTCCTGTTGTCCACAGCCATGGGGCTCACCGACCCGACAAGACGAGAAAGCCCATGCCTGCGGGACCCGGCAGAGTGTGTGGCACTTATATAAACCGATTTATGTCCTGTCTGCCTGCCCTTAAACCCCACATTCTGCTGTGAAGAGGGTTTTATGGGTGCATGGGGCTGTACACAGTATTACTGTTTGTTGACTTGGGGCAGATACCAAAATATTTTAGGATTTTGATTGTCTCATGCAAAGCACTGGCTGTTTCGTCACATAGCAAGAAAATAAGAAACAGAGCATCAACATTTTATCAGCAAAGCCAAGGGGCTCCAGCCGACGTTGAGCGCACCGCTTTCCAAACCGCCTGCCCTGCAACAGCACGTGGAGCCAATGCAAACTCCCGCGGTGCCACCGTGCTGGACGGCTGACGGCTCGCTTGGAGGTCCCAGGCTGCCCAGAACAACTGATGCTTCATTTTCTGCATAACCAGGTAAATTCAACAGAATTTTCCTTTCAGATTTTCTTTTTCCCCATCCAAAAGCAAGTTTCTAGGCAGCGAGAAAACCGAAAAGAAACTCCTTTGGCATCATTTCACAGATGGGACTACAGCTGAGGAGACACAGGCTGCGACCGGCGGGCTTTTCTCATGGGTGATGGGGGAGCACCCAGCCCTGCAGCCCTCCAGAACCCAGCCGGGCTTCGCCCACACGCGCCCGGTGATGTGTGGAGCAAAGCACCGAAATCAGCTTCCAAGCAGCTACACCCAGTCCAGCTCTGCCACTGATTTACCCCGAGATCTCAAGACCACCTGTCTCTGTGCCTCAGTTTACCCAACTGCAGAGACAGCTATATTTAATCTCTTTTACTGCAAGGACATTGCACGAAGCGCTCTATAAGTGCAAAATGTATTAACACAGCAAGACCAAAGTCTGCTTTTGCCTAAAGCGGGGAAGTCCTGCGGTGATACGACTGGGATCGTTGCGGTCCCATCGGTTTGCCGGGCTGGATGACCCCACAGAAGCGCTGGCTCCCGCTTCCCAGGACCAAGCTGTAAACGCAGAAGAAAAACTGCAGCAGTGCAGGAAGGCTTGTCCCAGCACGCTGCTTTGTTTGCTGACAACTACTGTGAGTGCCAATGTTACAGGTGACTTTTAAGATCCCTGTGACTTTAATTGGAAAGGGCATTTTTAATAGCCCAAGCAAATAGCTGTGTGAACCTGCCAACTGCAGTGACTGCTTGCGGCAGAGCTTCACACCCAGAGACGCTGTTATTCTTCTGGCGTGTGATAGGAATATCATGTGTGAACTGACATAGCAGACACGCCAACATTTTTTTAGCTGTACAAGCTCTCTCAGACAAGAAAAAACCCAAAAACATCAATATGCCCCCAAGACAGCCAGAGACAAACCCCAAAATTACCTGCATGCATATAGAAAATGCACAGCAGATTTCCAAACCGTATGCATGGGCTTTAATCAATGAACTTCACTGATACATGGGAAACACTTTATTCCCAGTAATTGTTCTTTGACAGCTCTAACAAGTAGGATCTGTTGGGGATGGTAATGATTAAAATGCTGACTCACAGAGGGTTTTGCCATGTTGGCGGGACTACACCAGCTTTGTGCTCACTTGGAAGGTATTTTGCATCCCTGCTTTTCAACCAATCTGCAATTTTAATCCTCCGACTGCAAACAGTTGTTTGTGGCTTTGCCCAACTGACTCCAGGTTTCCCTTCTGCAGGGTCTGGAGGGAGAGGGTTCTCCTCTCGCTCCCTAACGGGCGGCAGGACAAGGAGTGTCCCTGTGCTTTCTACAACCGGGAGCAGCAAGGAGCTCCTCTGCCTGCTCCTGGGAAGGAGGGAAGAGAAGTGACAGCCCCCCAGCTGCCTGGGACGTGAGCCGATAGACCTGCATTTCTGACATCCAGCGCTGCCATGCGTAAAACCACAGGGCAGGTTGGTGGCTTCGCGATGCTCTCGTGCACTTCATGGCAAGACAGCGAAGCACTTGGCAAACGTGCAGCCTCCTGCCTGACCACGGTGCCGCTGGCTGCGGCTCCTCGCCCGGGTGCAAACATGGGGTTTATCCCCGTGTGGCCCCGTTTCCTCGTGGCACAGCCCTCCAGGTGCCACGTGCGGTGCAGTCCCATTCCCTCGAACCCCACATTTGCAGCCCCTTCGTGAGTCCCCTTGCAGTAGCAGCGATTAACAGCAGGAGACGGGGGTACCCAGGGGTCAGCCGGGGAGCTGAGAGGAGGAGGAGGAGGAGGAGGAGGAGGAGGAGGAGGGCATGGCACGTCACTGTTTTGGGGCTAAGCACCCACACTGCCCCACTCAGCAGGCAGGATCCCTGCCCAGGGTGAGCCAGTCCCCAGCTGGGACCATTCAGCCAAAGGAAAACAGAGCAAGAAGTTTCCATGAACACCATCTCGCTGTTGCTCCATCCGCAGCATTACGGCTCCTTAGAGCCCTTAATGATATTGGCCGTAACTATTAAGAGGCTTTTTTGGGTCTCCTCTGATAAGGATTTTCCTTTCCCGAGCACGGCCGATGGCTCAGCAGCGGCGGAGGCCCCTCGCTCCGCTCAGGGGGTACGGGCAGGGCTCCTGGCTGCGGAGCCAGCAAGCAGCCGTGCTTCTGCTGCGGCAGCCTTCACCGTAGGGAAATTACTAACCCCAGAAAACTGTTCCCCTAATTACAGCATTGGAGCATGGAGCAAACCACATAAATGATTCACACAGTGTTCCCAAGCTGCAGCCGCGTAAATTAGAGAGATTTCCAAACACTCCCGAGCCGTGCAAGCTGTTATCAGAATGGAAATGCAGAAACTTTTGACGTAAAGAGGCGAGAAGGGAAAAAAAGCCCCGCCGTTAAACGCATCTCTTCAGATCAAGAAGAGCTGGGAGGTCTATCCCCTATAGATCTTTAGAGAACGGTTGTTAAAACTCCTCGGGGAGTTCTTGTAGGAGGGAGCAGGCGGATAGCAGGGGAACTATAGAAATGCATCAGCTTGTTATTTCGGAGGGACGCAGGGACTGAGCCTCTGCTGGCAAGCAGAGGATGAAAAGGAGAAGGCAAGCGGACTTGGAGCCAAGAGAAAGGGATGGCTGGCGGTGGGGAAGAGAGTTAAAAGTGTCCCATTGTTAGGGAAGTTTGCTCTCCTCCAGACCATCCCGCTCCCGGGGACACCGCGCCGCCTTTTGAAGTGCAACCTTAGGCGGTTCCTTGTCACCCATTGGAGCGGGAGCTTTTTTACCACATTAAGTCATTGGGTAGCAAATGAATGGGGGGTTTTGACTATTCACAACTTCACCTTATAAATATCAGGGCTGTAGGTTCCTGCAGCTTTCCTCCATCCCCATAGCTCACCTTGGGAAGGAGCGGAGGGAGGCGGCCCTGCTCGCTCGGGGACCTGCGGCGCGGAGAGCTACGGACCGGCGAAAGGGATCTAACCCCGCTCCTTGGGACAGCCATGAAGAGAAGCACCTTCCTCATCCTCTCCATCGCAGGGGTCTACGGTGCCGTTCTCCACGCAGCAGCATGGTAGGGTCCAACTACAGGGAAAGGGCATTTTTTAGGGATGCTCTTCAGCCTGCGGTAAGCTGTGCGATTCATTCTCTTTTCTTTGTTTCAGGTCTGTGAATAACTTTCTGATGACAGGACCTAAGGTAATTAACAGACGGGCGGCTGTCAGTAATTTAAGTAGAGCAATTTCATTTTACAAATGGGAAATAGGACTTTTCCAAGGAACCTCATTTCCCAGAGCATATTGGCTCCAAGTCCTGCCGAGTAAGGAGAGAAAGGACTCGCAACCTCTTTATGCCTGTTTTCATTGATAAACGGTAAAACACGGTGGGTTTTAACCCCGCTATTTCCCGTGCCAGGCTTACCTGACGTACTCCAGCAGCGTGGCGGCCGGGGCGCACAGCGGGATGGAGGAGTGCAAGTTCCAGTTCGGGTGGGAGCGCTGGAACTGCCCCGAGAGCGCCCTGCAGCTCTCCACCCACAACCGGCTCCGCAGCGGTGAGTGCGCCTTTACCTGCCGGCACCAGCATCCTCGTCCCGGGATGCCTTTGGGTATGAGCCGGGATGCGCTCCGGAGAGAGCTGGGGCTGCTAATTAAACCGACCGATGGAGAAGGGCTTTGGTGTCCCCAAAATCATGGTGTTTTTTCCTCTAACCCTATTAATTGGTGTAATGAATAGCGCTAACATTTTTCTAGGAATCCCAGGCTCTCTCTGGATCTCTATCCGTGCTAGGCTAGAGCTCGGTCCTTCCCGCAGTGCTGCTCCGTGGGCTTGCTCCTGCCACTTTGTGTGCAGCATCCCAGGGAGCGGAATGCTAGAGGCACCTGAGCTTGCAATGGGGAGAAGCGCAGGAGAGACGAAAGGAGACACCAGACATGCGCTACGAAACTGTCTTTGTAAGAAAGTTGTGGATATATTTCAATACTATCTACTTCAACGCAGAAATCTCTTTTTTTTTTTTCCCCAGAGCAGCATCTCTATTTGAATCTGTTAGGAAAGCCAAAAAAGAAACTAAATTAGAAGTGTGGGTGCAGACAGCTGTTAGCACAGGTTCAACGACCTACCGACTGAAACAAGATCAATGACGATTTTCCCCCCCGGCAGGCAAGATCAAAGCACGAACATACCCACCCCACCCCCCCCCAGCAGGAAAGGACAGAGACAAACTGAGCGCCAGGTGAAGGGAGTGATAACTAACCTTGGCCAGAGCAGGACTGGGGCATTCCCTTAATTAAGACCCTACTCTGGCCAAGAATCTCCATCCTGTGCGTGGACACCTGCATAATATTACACCAAATCACTGAAACCCTTGATCCTGAAGCCTGAAAAGACTCCGGTCATGAGCAGTTAATTTCTGTAGCACCTTACCTTTTGCACAGACTGTTTTTTCTTTTTCTCCTTCTCGCACCTTTGCAGCGTGGGACATCTTCATTCCCAATAAACCAGGACTGATGCCTATGTTTGCACGTGACAGCTTTTTTTCCCTCTCCCCCAGCTACCCGGGAAACATCCTTTGTACACGCCATCAGCTCTGCCGGCGTCATGTACACCCTCACCAGGAACTGCAGCATGGGAGACTTCGAGAGCTGCGGCTGCGACGACTCCAGGAACGGCCGCGTCGGTGAGCTGCCATCTCAAAACGGGCTGACATCATCTATCTCTCCATCCCCACATGCAGCCGCCCGGATTTCAGGGCAGAATTTGGCCCGACGGGGCAGTTCTGTGCTTAGCGTGCATCTGTCTTGCAGGTGGCCGGGGCTGGGTCTGGGGAGGATGCAGCGACAACGTGGAGTTTGGGGAGAGGATTTCCAAGCTCTTTGTGGATGCTTTGGAAACGGGACACGATACCCGCGCACTGATTAACCTGCACAACAATGAAGTTGGGAGACTTGTAAGTCAAATACTTATTAATAATTATAATAATAATGTCTATATTGTAAACAAACTGAGAGTCTGGTAGGCTGTTCAGGTCCCCACCTCCAGCCCTCTGTGACAATCTGACACCTGTAGTGTTTGCATGGGAAAAAAACACAGCCGGAATCTGACCCTAAACCTGAACTGCTGTAAGAGTCGTTCCCACTTCCAGCTTCAGCAGCTGGGTGCAAAGCAATTAACTACTAGCACACACCACTAATTCAGAAATGCATGGGGTTTATACCTACCTAGAGCTTGGCTGGTCTGTAAAACAAAGCGAGAACCACCTTACTTTCTTGCAATATGCACTTCCAAGCTCTTTGGCTGGGAAAGCCAGGTGTAGCCAGACTTGCCCCCCGCTCCCCGCCTGGGCCGGCATAAGCTCTCAGCATCTTGCCAAACCTCCTTGACTGTAAAAACAAGGATGGCAACACTTAACATACCTATCTCATAGGGTGTGTCGAGACTTAATCTCACATAGATACCAGTGATTGGGACCTTATAAATACCAGAGGGAGATAGGTAGATAATATCTGTGAAGTGCTTGGCCTGGAGGAGATGCAGAGAGGTTGGGTATGATTATTCCAAAGCAGTTTCACACGTTTTAAGTGAAACCTCTGAGGGGGATGATGGGTCGATGCTGTGCTGAGGGAGGTGAGCGGCGTGAGAAGGGCATGACCCGACAAAGGCTCTTTTTTCCTGGCTTGAAGAAACAGCTCCTTCAAGGGCTGGAGACAATAGTTTGTGCCCACTCATTATCTCTGTCCTTTAAATCAGTGAAGAGGGACAGATGTTTTCCAGGAACTGAAATAAGAGCATCAGCTCCTGTCTCGGAAGGACCTGAAGTCAGGCCCCGCGTGAGCCGCGTTTGACCCGCCGTCCCCCAAATTAGAAGTGCCGTAGAGCCTGGTTTTGAGATTTAAACGACGATGCTCTGCTGCTCCTAACTTCTCTACCGTTTCCACCAAGGCCGTGAAAGCCACGATGAAGCGAGCCTGCAAGTGCCACGGGGTGTCAGGCAGCTGCAGCATCCAGACCTGCTGGCTTCAGCTGGCCGAGTTCCGCGAGATCGGGAACTACCTGAAGATAAAATACGACCAAGCCCACAAGCTGGAGATGGACAAGAGGCGGATGAGAGCCGGCAACAGCGCCGACAGCCGCGGGGTCACGGCGGAGACCTTCCACCAGGTCCACGCCACGGAGCTCGTCTTCTTGGAGGACTCTCCCGACTACTGCACGAGGAACGCCAGCCTGGGCCACCACGGCACCGAGGGCCGCGAGTGCCTGCAGACCGGCAAGAACCTCTCGCAGTGGGAGAAGAGGAGCTGCCGCCGGCTGTGCACCGAGTGCGGACTCCGGGTGGAGGAGAGGAGGACCGAGGTGGTGGCCAGCTGCAACTGCAAGTTCCACTGGTGCTGCACGGTGCGGTGCGACCAGTGCCGGCAACTGGTGGCCAAGCACTTCTGCTCCCGCCGCGATGCCGCCGCCGCCGCCGCCGGCCCCCCCAGCCACATCAAGCGGAGGAACAAGGGCCATAAGAGATAAGGCGGCGGCCGCGGCACCCCGGGAGGACGCTTTGGTTGTCCCCACGCCCGGCAGCCGCCGCAGAGCTGGGGTGGGAAGGAGCGTCCCCGGGGTCCGAAGGGGCGAGCGGGGCATCGCGCCAGGCGGCGGGGTCTGCCGCGGACGGATGCTGTGAGATTAGGAAGCGCAAGGCGCAGGCGCTGAGGGACCACCGTCCTTCTTGCTTCCATGGGGTTTTTTTCCTCAATATTTACCAGTACCTTCTTTCTTCTCGTGAGTCACTTTATCTCTGGATCGGACAGAGGAAAGAATTTCACTTTTTAGGCGGGCTCGACTCCTCGTGCCAGCACCGGCGGGTCCGTCGAGGGCAGCGGTTGGGGGCTCCAGCCACACGGCAAGCGAGGTGGGGATGGATGCTGTGGCCAAAAACGGGTCCTGCTGAGCGGCTCCATCCCGGGTACCGCAGCCAGGGCAGCCCCGGCCCAGCCGTTCGCGCACAGCGGCTGCTCAGCAGCATTTCTAGTGGAAAACTTATGCACTTTCTGATGTGAGAAGAGGTTTTGCAGTGTCGTGGTGTGTGTATTACAACAACTGCAGCCTTTTGAGGGCTTTGATAAGTTTACAGCCAGTGTTTACAGATTTCATTTCTCCCCCTTCCCTCCCCCCTCCATTTTAGATTTTGTATTTTGGTACCAGAACCCCTGCTCGCAACAGACAGTAGCTTCATGTGTTTGTACTGGATGAAATTAAGCAGTTTACAATTCCTACACTTTTTTTTTTTTTTTTAATTAGCAGATAAGAATTCAGAATTCTTTATGCCTAATGTTGTTTATTAATAAGTTGTATTATTGCTTAGCACAATCTGTTCTCTCTATACATTTTGAAGGTATCCCTAAAGAGGTAGATTTTGGACTGTATTTTGCAATAAACACCACAATGAAAAGGATTGGCTTTTTTCTTTCTGGCTTCCTAGGAGTATGACTTTAGGTGCAAAATTCTCCCTTTCTGTGTAAAGCCCAGCGCTTCCAAGATTTCTCATCATTAATCCAAAAGCCACGGAAGCCAGCGAGAAGGTTGCTCTCCTAGACCTCAATAAATGTTGGCTCCAGCCTTCAATCCCCGGAGGCTTTGCTTTAATACCTATCACCGTAATATCTAACCTTTTTCAAATGCTGAGTATGCAGGCACTGCCTGGCTAAAGCCGATTTTGAAGCTCCCAACGCCTCTTTAATTTCCCTAGGCCCGACATCTCCCAGACAATGCGAGCCTGCCCCGCTTTGATGTGGAAAGCATCGGCACTCACTGCAAAATTCTTGGAGGCACGAGAGGAGCCCTTTGAACTGAGGGCAGGAGAGAAAACTTGGGGACAGATGTGAATGCGTCTGCTGGTTCCCCGCTGCTCCGGGTGCAAACAGCCCCACACCACGGCGGGGAGGGCAGGAGGGGACACGCGCTGGCTGCTGCCATCCCAAGTGTGTCCTGCTCTTCTCCTGGCCTCCCCAGGGCTGTGTTTCAGTCCGGATTGCTCCCAGGATTCACAGAGCTGCTCCGGAGGGAGCCAGGGCTCTGCCACCACCCGCACCCGTGCTGCAGGGGCAGAGGATGCTCTGCCAGGGTTGCTTTCCAGCCAGGGGAGGAGGAGAAGGAGAGACAAGTTTAATAAAAAAAAATAAAACCCTACAGCTCTGCCAGCATATTGCGCCCACACTACCAATGCTTTGATGCTATTTTATCCGGGTATTCCTATGGCTGCTAGTGCAAACACAGCCTCGACATAACGCTCGAGCCAAATCGGTAAGCTCAAGGTGTAAAACACACAAGTCGGGAAGCACAACTGACTTCCATGCACTCATTTTTGCAAAGAGCAGTTCATTAAGGCTGGGAGGGCTATGCCAGCAAGCCATCGGTTTGGGGTTTTTTTTCCTGCCTTTGGAGTAGCTGTTTCTAAAACTTCCATAACTAATAGGCCACGCCACCAAAACAAAAAACCCCAGGATTTTTGCAGAGCGTTGCCACAGAAGCATTTGCAACCCACCAACATTTAGGCTGAACTGGAAATGATAAAACCAGACCGAAAAAAGCCCTTTCCTGCATCTTGTGCGCTGGCTGGCTTGTCTGCACAAAAAAACCCAGGCTCTACTTTAGTAGCATCTGCTGTGGTTGCCCGGACTGCTGGTACCCTGTCCCATGCCTGGGCAGCCCCAGGAGCTGCGGGCACAGGGCGCTGCCAAAATCCCACGGACCCACAAAATGAGGTTACCCAGAGCACAGGACGGTCGTACTGATGTGCACTTAGAGGAGGGAAACAGTATTTCACCAGGATAATTCCCAAGCACACATAAAAAAATCTTGCTGTACACCAATAACAGGGTTAATAAACTGCGTAGGTAAATTTCGGGAGACGAGGGCTCCCCGTGAGCAGGCACGTTCAGGACTTGCTGGGTATCATCTTACGCGTCTCTCTGCAGCATCTTTTCAAACTAACAATACTGCAGAAAAGAGGAAGCGACAGACTCGCAGGTGCCCATAGCACCAGACCAGATCTCTGTCCCACGCGGGCTCCGTCCCAGCGACACGGGGCTGCAGAGAGGAGCAGAGATGCCGCAGCCGAGACCGATCCTTCTCCCGCTGAACCCTCCCATTCCCACCAACCCACAGCCAGGGGCTTGCTGAGCCAGCACTCGCATCCACTGCGTTGCATTTAAATGCTGGAGATGAACTGTTCTTCCTTGAATTTGTCTAATTGATTTTTTTTAAGCCATTTACATTTCTGGCACCCCGACTATCTAAGGCAACGAGCATATCTTATGCAAAAGCCGGAGACCAAATGCAAATTGAAGCAAACTCAAGAGAAAGTTATGTTCCATCCCATGATACAAATTTCCATTCTCTTTTTATAGCTCACAGAGATAATACCAAGTCTGAACAAATACAAGAAACAACTCTATGGCTTAGAGCTGCACCTTGCCAGAGATATTATGGTCCTGGAGAAGCTGAAGCTCTTTCATCCACCCCCTTGTTGCTTGGATACAACAGCCATCAATTCTCACTACATTCACTACAAAACAATAGAAATTCAGGATCATCTTAATCCATCACGGCACTGTCAGGGAGCCCCTACACCCCTGCCCGCTGGTACTCGGTTTCTGTAACAACACACACAGAAATGCCCCGTGCACAGGGTGGCACGGGGTAATAAACCCCGCGGCTGCCTGCAGGACACAAGCCGTCAGGCTGATTTCATCATTTCAGGAGTGATTTTACCTGGGCAGCAAACTCCCGCATCGCAGTTTTCGAAATAAATAACGCCACACACAGCAGAGCAAAGTCCTGTCACCTGCTGATTTGCAAAGGCTCGGTTCTCTAACCGAAGAGCATTTGAAGGGACTGATGATGTCTTCAAACCTGAATGTATTTACTCCTGATTACCCAAAGTCAGCTCCAGTTTGGGACACTGATCCCAACCACCTGTAACTCACTGCATGCTCAGAGGAAGGGATGGACTGGTCCTATAAAGCCTCGAGGAGGAACGTGATCCTGATTACAATGAAAAATTTAAAATCTTAATCTGGGCCAGGCGCTGTATGAGCTCAAACCAAACCCCTGCCGCCTGCCCCCGAAGAGCTGCCAGCACCGCTTCTCCCCTTCGGTGCCGACAGCTCCCCACAGCCCTGGGGCACTGGAAGGGGTGCTGGGGATGCCCCGGAGCAGGCACAGCCCACCGGGCACCCCAAAGGGGCGCTTCGGGCAGGGTTGTGGAGCTGCTTGGACAGCCCAGAGCTGCCGTTTGCAGGGCACGGCCGTTGCCACGGCCAGAGTAACCTACGCGATAAGAAACCTGTGGGATAGCAGTCGAATTGGCCTGAAATCACCGTTGGCTTTGTGGAGGTTTACCACCACCGTCCCAGCAGCGTATTTGTGCCTTTATTGTGGGAAAGGATTGGTTTGTAATCCATTTTTCATGAGAAAGGGAAATACGTTCTAAATGAAGAAATAATACAGTCCAGCTATAGCGTTACCACAGACCAGGGCAGGAGCCTTATGTCAGAGGAGCCTGCTCAACTAATAGGGCTTCAGAAAATCAGTGTTGGGATATTTGTACCATGATAATACCTCGTGGGCTAAGCCCGCGAGCTTTCCCGGTCCTTCCCCTCTAACCCTGGATCATCGCTGTCACCGTTTCACCCGTCGCCTCTTGGCCGTGCCGTGCTGCCATCCAGGCACCCATCCCAGCACCTTCAGCGGGAGAAGCAGCAGCCACCAGATTT
The DNA here is from genome assembly GCF_929443795.1 of Astur gentilis. Lineage (NCBI taxonomy): Eukaryota > Metazoa > Chordata > Aves > Accipitriformes > Accipitridae > Astur > Astur gentilis. The sequence continues at coordinate 17,912,402 of NC_064905.1, read as the reverse complement.
TCTTCTTGTTTCTTCTTCCCAGTCAGTGGAAATGTCCCCGCAGCCTAATTCCCCTTCAGGCAGCATCACGGGCACGGCTCCGTGCACGGTGTTGACTGGCATCGCCTCCGTCGCCGGGTGGAGGAAAGGCGAAGCTCAGGTGCGCGCCGCGCCATTCTGCTATCGATAGGGACGGGTCCTACATCCTCGGGGCAGCCCCAGCACACGGAGGAAAACTCGTGTTCACTTTTGTCTGGGCAGCAGCAGCGCAGACCCGCGGTTCCGCCGGTACGGTCTGAGGATGTCACCCAGCGCGGAAACTGGGTCCACGCTGTCGCTTTGGCTCCCTCTCCCAGAAGAGAGGGCGAGGATGGCTCTGACGGAGAAGTCACACCGTCCTCATCGGCCGTGTGCCTCGTCAGCATCTCCCCGCAGGCCGGCAGGGACGTTTGTGCTCACAGGTTGGGGTACCGCGGCGAGCAATACCTGCCCCGGACCCCCCCGACGCCTCGCATCGCCGTACGGTGACCACCAGCAAGCTGAGAACCGAGTTTATTTCATTCACAAAGTGCCAGCTCCGCAGGCGGTCCTCGCACAGCAGTTTGGAGGTGGCCAGATTTCGGCCCAGCGCTGCTCCTTCCCACCCCAGCGGGGGCTGCTCTCTCCCCCCATGCCCCACAGCAGCCCCCGCCGCATCCCACCATCAGCCCCCCTTTACCCCAGCCCGCTCCGCTCCAGCTGTTAAACTCCTTGCCTGGTGGATTACCTTTAATTTATGCCACCAGTGCCCTTTCATGGATTATAATTCTGCATGAGATGTTTGTGCTGTATCCTCCCCCCGTATTAAAGTGTCAGGAGTATATCCCCAGGCCATCCATCTTCAACACTTCCGCACGGGCTTGGCAATTCTCCGACATGAATATTATGGCTCTCAATGCAGAGTCTCCATCACTCAAGCTGACAAGTGTTAGAATCTCCTCTCTTGAACAGGGTAAGTGACCTTTTCATATGCAGCGTAGATTCCCGGTCACGCTGCATCTGGTGCAGTGAAACCAGTGAGTGCCAGCAATTCCCTAAAGTCTTAAAAAACAAGTCACAGGCCCTTTTCGACTTGCAAAACCAACCCTTAGCATGACAAAGTTAAAGGGCCTTAATCAGCCCCTGGTTAGCCAGTGCCATAGAGAAGGGTGAAAAAGCATCTGTGCGATGCCTTCTGCGGGATTTATTGACAGGAATTTTCAGGGCAAGATGGGTGTTTGGGTGTTTGGCTTGCTGGAGAGTATAGGAAAGATTTTGTGACCAGTTAGTGACTTTAGTGACTTTGAAACCTCAACTCTAATTTTAAGCAACATTTTTTTCAAGCGAGGTGCTTAAAGTTAGATCCCTAAACCTCACCAACCTGATTTTCGAAGCTGCTAAGCACCTGGGCTTCCCACAGTGCATGGAGGAGCTTCCCCCTACCTGTGCCTTGAGAGAAGCAGAGGGAGAAAACAACCCTTGAAAGCCCTTCCAGCTCAGACCTTCACAGCTGTGCTGCCGTGGGGACACTCCAGTCCACCTTACTCGAGAGAAAGCGAGTCCCCTGGAACTGAACTGCGTGGCGATCCAGGTTAAATCCCCCCTACAAAATTCACTCTTTACCCCAAGTCTTTGGCTAAACTGGTGCCGAATTATTTTTTTTCTTCTCTAGAGAGCAAAGGTACTTTCATCGCAACTGTGCCACCTTCCCTCTACGAAGCTTCTCGTGGTGGCTCGTCGCCAGCACAGCACAACAGAAACTTGTTAACACCTTTTCAGCTCCCTCTTAATAAAGTCGAGGCAATTAACAGCTTCGCTATTTACAAAACAAATCCTCTTTGCAACACCTGAGAAACAGAGTTACAAGTGTTTCCCAAACATTTCTCAGTTGGGGAGAACACCTACAATAACTGTCTACCGGGATGTGTTGCATCTGCTCTCCCTTGGCTGGAGAGGACGAGTCCATATTCACCCGGAGTTCATCCTGCACTTCCATCCAGGACACCAGATCAGCCAGCGCAGATCTGCTGGGAAAGTTTCTTATCCAAGGGTTATTCCAAAGAGGAACGAGTGTACAGGGAGCCAGGGTGTGAATTAACTGCCCCCACGGCTGGTCCTTACTCCTGACACAGCCATACGTGATGGAGTACAAGAGCCACGTGCGGGTAAGGTAGGTTGTTCCCCTCCAAAGATGTCCCCGTGGGTGGCTGGCGGGGAGTGGGTAACGTACGGCAGATTTACACCTCCGCACGGGGATTCCCAAGCTCCCCTCCTCTTTTTCTGGTTCCCTGCTCTCTCCTAGGATACATCCCATGCCCCCCACTTTGCAAATCACTGCCCTGGCTTACAGTGCAGTAAATTCCCCCTTTTGAAACAAGCCCCGAGGAGATGAGCAATATAACAGAAGATTGATGGATTAAAGAAAATCGAATAAATGCAACTTGCAATGTACTTTCAAAATTAATTCCTTCCTCCTCTTTTCCTCTCCCATCCCACTCTCCTTTCCTGCAAACACACACAGTGGCCTATAATTTAGGAACAAGAAAGATGACGTGTTCCCTAACTAAACCATTTATTTAGGTGCAGAGGTGACTGCTGGGACAACTTCACACAAGAGCACTCCCAGCCAAAGTGGACTCGGTCCAAACACTTCTGGAGTTCAGAAAAGACACAGTTTAAAGCCTATATCAGGTCTTGGGCACAAACTCATCCCTTCCAGAGGGCCTGAAATGCAGAGAGGAAAGAAGAGGGAGTTGGTGGTTACTCCAAGTGAAGTACGGAGCAGAGACTGATGACCACAGCTAAGAAATATTCACCAAATGCAGTTAGGATGCAAAGAAGAGTAGCAATCATGTGGGACAGAGTGGGACGGGGCCAGAAAATGAAAGAGAATAAGTCTAAGTCTGTTGTACAAAGGGAGTGTAGAGGTTTACAAGGAGAAGGACATGATGGGAAATAGAGAGGGAGATCTCAAGTAGTATTTCAGCTTTTCTTTTCTTTCTCTCTCTAGTGTTTCCTCAGTTTCCCATGCAACGTTAATCGAAGCCACCTGTGGGCATGTCCCAGGAGAGAATAGCTCGTCAGGGGACATACGACCACAGAGCCTGGACAGTATACGGCCCTTAATTTCCTCCTCGGATGCTTTCAATAGCTCATGGGATGCCATAAAAGATGATAATGACTAGGTCAGTGGAAAGACTGTAAAACAGTGGGGAGAGGCACAAGCGTTACCTCACTTGGGCTCAAACTCGGGCCATGCATGGACGGAGTTTGCTGGTTGCAAGCTCTTGTGCTTGGGACGGCAGCTGCGCTCCACGTCCCCCCGTACAGCCAGTGCTCAAAACTGGGCTGTGACGAGTTACATGGTCTGAAACGTTGGGTTCTGAAGTCGGTGGGATTCTTGTCATTGATTTAGATCAAACCTGACAGTTCAGTCGGACACAGGCAAGGGTGAGGACACCACTTCTCACATTTCTTCCCAATTGCGCGGACTTTTCTAACTCACAACTCTATGGCTCCTAGCCCGACACTTCCAGGGGATCATCTTCAAGACTATAGCCGGCAGCTTTAAACACAATAATTTCTATTTCTCTCCCTTTTGCCCAGTGCCTTGAAGCTAAACCTGCTCTGACCCAGATCTCCATCCCCACTCCTGCCAGGCAGACACTTCTGCTGGCCAGCTGCCATCGACTATGACAGGGACAAGGCACCTCCTCCCTATCACTAAGTGGATTTCAAAGGCAATAAGCAAGAGAATAATTAAATTAACTCAGTCCCAAATACCTCCTGAGGTGCCAAGCATTCCCAGCATTGCAGCAGCACCGCAGGTGTCTGGAGAGCAGGTAATTCCAGTGAGTAGCAGGCTGGAAATGTGGCTCCAGGGAACATCTCTGCTGGCGCGGGAGCACCGGCGGCAGCCGATCCTGGACAGGAGCGCTGGGAAGAAATTCTTGGGATAGCTTTGCTCGAGCCAGCTCAGGTCCAGGAATAAAACAGCCCCATTTATGCTTTGATGTGCTTAAGTTAATAAGACTTATCCCAGGGCAAACACAGTTGTACTTCTCACCTTGGACTACTTTATCGCAGCGTGTTCATTTTTTTCCCCCCCCAATCTACTACAGGCTGCGAGACCTGAATCTGGATTCGAGAGCACCCACAATTTGGGAGTGATGAGGGCACAGCCTTCGCTCAGCTCCAGCTCCGAGCTGTGCACGGGGAGCCTGGGACGGCTCTGGCCAGGCTTAGTGGCCGGGCAGAGGACATCCCCGCTGCAGAGCTTTATCTCACCGATCACCAGAGAGGTCACAAATCACCATCCGATCCCTTTCAAGCAGTTGGGAGCACTAAATTGTACCTCTCCTATCCCGACACCATCCAATCTCCCAGGGCCAGGCCAGGTACATTGATAAGGAGATAGCGTAATTGGTCAAAGAGGATGGAGCCCAAAGTTCACAATTTCCTGTGCTTTAACCTAGAAAGTGCCATATCTGTGGGAGAGTCTGATTTAGGTCATTTTAGATTATCTCACTTTCTGAAGGGGGCTGCTCTGGCCGAGGATCTGCCACCAGCGAAGAGGATCTCAGATTTCATGTGAAACTAAGTACGGGGTGCTTTGTACGTTTTCAGCACACATTTAATTATAGCTATGATCAAATAAATGTTTAGGAAGAGTGACGGCACTATGAAGAGAACCGAGAGTGGCAATCGGCACCTTCCAGCAGGAAGCCAAGCGGAGTTTTAAACCCCAGATGGTCTTTGGGGCACTTTCACTTTCTCTGTTCTGCGAAGATGATGTAATTAATTTCCACATCACCATGATTTGTTCAGTAGCGTATTAATCGCCCCGCCTCATAACGAAGCTAACTACTGACAAAAAGTCTTCAACTCACTCCCTTGAAATCTGACTGTAGGAGGACACTGGCCTCACCCTGGGGAACTATTTTCCTGAAGAGTTTTTCTAGCACTAAAAACGCAGGTACATCTTGGTAGGCTATTAAATCCACATGTGAAAATAAATTCCTCTATCATCTTGTGCACGCAGTTTAGCTTGCTTTTAAGGAGATATAAATGCATTAGAGCGTCCCATTAAAGCAATTTACACGTCTTGCTTTATTTTCCCAGACAGGCCATTTCTTCCTTGGAGATTACTGGCTTTTGGGAAAATGTATCAACTAAGGAGCCGTGGAATAACAGACTTGTCCTTCCGGTGCTACTCCCTGGAACAAATGCCACCCTGGCCTGTGTTTTGAATGGCAGGCAGCTTTTCACACAGACCGCTTCAGCCTCTGATGCTTCTTTTTCACAGTCATGTGGCGATGGGGAAAAAAAAAATAATTAAGGCCCAAAGGCTGGAAAAATGAAAACAGAAAGCGGCGAAGCATGGCTGAGACAAGCGGATCAGTGCCTACAGGGTACAAGGAGACTTGCCAGAGATCCGTCCCCCACGGGAGCCACATTCGGCAGCAAAGGGGGAAGAGCTGTGGTGGCTCCCCAGGTTTAGCCCAGCGTTGTCCTCTGCTCCGTCGAGTGAAGGGCCATCAATCATCGTTCAGCAGCTCTCTGATGACTGAGGGGCTTCTCCACAAGCACTCAGCTGCTAGAGACAGGCAGCGAGCAACGGGACACGAAATCTCCAGCTTACCCATCTCACCGGTGTGCAGCTGGACCAGAGACATACCCTTATTTTCTGAGATACCAGGGAAGCCACACACGCTTCTCTGCTTGCTGAAAGACATGGATTCTCAAGACAGCTAAATAAATGAAACCAGAAAAGGTCTAATTGTAAAAAACCACCAAAATTCTTTAAAAGAAGTTTTGGATGTGCTAGTCTTCCTTCTTAATTCCAGCTGCGTCCCTACCACCACGGACACATTTGGCTTTCAGTCTCTTCCTCAGAGGTTTGAGTGCTAATCCACCCACCAGTCCTTGAGGAAGAAATGCTCTGGAGATTGCACCTGGGTTAGAAATAGTCCTCACTTCCCAATGACAGCCCAGCCGATAACACAGCACTTTATGGTCCTGGCTGCTGCTGCTGCTATGGTGTGCTTTCCATTGCAAGTCACACTGTGACAAATTACAAAGTGTTCTTTCACTGAAATGCCTTCAGTAGTATTTATATTTAAGAAAAACTCCAGATTGCACAGATGAGGTAGCTGATGATGTGCAGTTTCTACATTTCACTTTTTTTACTGTATTTTTTTCTAAATATCCAGCATTTCTTGACGCCCTTTAATATTTTTTTTGAACTTTTTTGCAAAAGTGGTAACCGTTTCCAGCAGAAAACAATTTCTGACTAACTCCACCACAGGCCTGCAGTGCATGACATGCAAATAATACCACTGCAAACATGCAAACAGCTAGGGAAAAGGTAAGTAATGCAATTGCTTGGCAAAGAATCACAGCAGCCTGTATTCTCACTTAAAAGTTTTACAATGCACTTGCTGTGATGCAAGAAGAGATCACAGCAGGCCGAAGGCCTGGAGCCACCTGACGCTGGCTCCTCACTTCTCCGTCCCACAAGCAATAAGGCTTTGGGAACACTGAGAGGTCACCTGGAAACACCTCTGGGCTGTGGATAGGTTGGACAGCCTCCTCCCAACTATTTTTTTGTCCTGTTTAGGAGGTCAGAAGACTCTGACATCCTCAGATCTAGCCTCAATCTCCTTTTACCTTAAAACATCCTGAGCAATGCCTTTGACTCCCTGGCTGATGGTTCAGAGGAGCAGACAAGCTGCTTCCCAGGCTCTGTCACACCGTCACCCTCTCTGATGGAGAAAAATAGATGTAATCCGTTTTGGCAGTGGTATATGTTTTCATATTACTTGGCTGCTATGTTTATTTCCACTGATTATTTTTTTTAAGTACTTGTTCAGGATCCTACAAATACCCAGTATACTTAAAAACACTCCTTCCACATTAATCACGTAAGAGGAACAAAATATTTTGTGCCAACATACCGATACTTGCCCTGGAGAGTCCTTTTTCCCTAAAGAGTCGTACGCTCCATGACACAGGACACCTGGACCAAGCCCATTGGTATGCCAGAGCAAGATAATCAAAGCAAGATCACTACATCAGGCTTGGACATCTCAGGGAAGGATGTACAAGAGAAGGTGGTAAGAAAGGGAGCAAATTTATGCTTCCTGCAATGACAAAGACGAATGTCTTGATTGGCCCTGAAGGGACGTAAGAAAAAAAGACTTCTTTTCCGCAGGACAAACCATTAGAGCTAAGAGGTCTAAGCCAGAAGCAGAGCCTATGGCTAAGTGATGGCTCAAGTTAATTCACAAACCAAGTTTAACTACTTTAGCAGAAAAAAACCCAAACACATCGACAACAAAAAAACCACAACCCAGGCTTGGAACTCTTCAAAGTGTTTCAGCCAAGGAAAAACACCCTGTCCACTGCAGTGGGCAGTCAAGTAAACTTCTGGTGTGGCTGGCAAGTCAGATAGCTAGTGCAGGAGTCAGGAAAAGTCAAGCCTAGAACAAAACATGCCATCCCCTCTATGTGGGGAGCACCACATGTCCTCCAAATTAAGGGTCTAGATACCTTCTCGGGACATTCTCTCTGTACTTTCAGTCATTCAGGAAAGCAACGGCTCTTTGAAACTAGAGAGTGATGCCAAAAAATCTTGATTTCCACAAAGGAAAGTCAGGTATAACAGCCTGGATGGCAAGGACAGGACTGCCCAGTCTTTGGAGACTTAGACTTCCTCAAGGCAGCCCCTCTTCTCTGCAACCTCGCTTAAAAGACTTCCCCATCATCTCCCAGAGCCTTACTAATTTAGCTGAACGGGTTAATTGTGACTCATCTTATTATTTCTTCCAAAGAAAAGATCCAGAAAGTTACCGCATTCCCCTTAGGTGTCTGCAACCCCTGCTGTGGCCTGAACTTAAGACACCAGAGGAGCTGCAATATTAGCTGCACTGGAATGTTTTGGTTTTCCCTTGCAAAACAGGCCCATCTCTCCAAGTGTGAATGTGCTTCAGTTACCTAAACATACTTGAAAGGGGGGGAAAAGGAAATTTCCATTTTTTTGTATTTAACCAAAGAATTCCCATTTTTGTTGAAACCAAACAGAAAAGGGCATGCCTCAGCACATTCCCCTTGTGCTAGATACCAAGGTAAGAAGAAACTTTTAGAAGACTACATTTTCCTCTAAAGCTTAAACAAATTCCCATCAGCAATCTGTCACCTCCGGACCAGTGTGCAAATCCTACAACCTCCGTGAGCAGAAATGATTCAACGTTAAACGTATGTGCACATAAAAGACACATTATATTTCTGGAAAACCCACCCGGCACCAGGTACTGCTATTTCACATGCACAGGTGGGTTGGCACATACGAACCGTGACTTCTGAAAACTCTTCTGTGTTTAAACTTTCTCAATTGTAAGGAAGAAAACGTGTAGCAGAACTGCAAATTAATACTAGGTGACAATGAAACAATTAATTTTCATTGGAACTGGATAGATAAATAAAGATCCAATTTCTTGTCGGTACAAGGGAGTGAAAAATCAAAAGCTGCCAGTTTATACTGCCAGGACATTTTGTTCTCAGGTCATACCCAAACTGACATAATAGCGTTCACCTCAGTAGAATTACACCAGATCATAGTACCTAAGGACGTGGCCCAACATCATCTTCTGCAGTAAATCTATAAAAGCACACATAGAACTTGTCCATTTCATTTAAAAAATGTACTTCAACTTACACTTTTCCCTCACGTCAGCTGACAAAGATCACATCAACTGTTTGTACGCAGAATAAAAGCAGTTAGAGGGGGAAAAAAATAGCTAGAAAATGTAATTGTCCATCAGTCTTTGCTCTCTCTGTCCAGATCAGTCCTGCCCACACACACCTGCAATAATCACTGAGCTGAGCAGAGTTCAGTAAGAACATTTGCAAGGCGGAGGCATAGGGAAATAATTTCTTTCAGTGTTGCAGGAACGGAGGAAGACACAAGCAGCCAAAGCTGAGTTAGCAGAGAAGAGGAATATGCCTGTCCTCATTTGGCCTTTTCTCTACCTGTTCTCTTTTTTTCACAGCTCCAAACAATGGTGCAAGTGAATACACCGTGAGGTTTCCTCTTGGATCATCGCCTTTAGTGGCTGTAGACAGCAGCACGGAACAGCAAACAAAACAGTCAGAGATGCCACCAGAACAGAGAAACAGGGATCCTCCCAGTCACAGACTCATCTGTATCACTGGAGCTGAATTACTCCAGCCTCAGAGGTGCGCTCCAAACTTGCTAGTACAATACAGACAGACACGACATCAGAATTATGCTGGCTCTGCTCATTTTCACTTCCACAGACGAAGCATGACTTCTCACTGTCCGTTACAGCTCCCCAGCTTCCCTCTCTCACAGCTGTGTTACATAAAAGTTTTCTTATTACTATTTTCAGTTGAAATGTTGTTTTGGCTTCAATTTATTCCCACTAAACTGAATTTACATGGTTACTGCAATGCCTTAGCAAGAGACGTGCTAAAATACCACTTTTTCCTTTACTGTAAGACATTCTTGTAAGATGTTAGACCAACAGATTCTTTAAGGTTATTCTGCAATATATGTTATTTAAAAAAATAAGCCTTGGCTAAACTGAAAGAAAACTGGCCACTAATTTCTCATCACTGATTTAGGAAGTCCAGAAGTCATTAACAGACTTGTAACAGGCATTACTACAGTGACAGCAGCTTTCTTCATTAAAACTTCATACCACACAGAGAAATTCTCTGCACATATTCAGGTAACAGTCACGGTCTCCAAAGAAACATTTCAAAACACGATATACCAAATGATCCAAGCACCAAACGACTGGCAAACCTTGAGAACACAGGTGTTAAACTCCCCATTCCTACGTACAAGTAGGTACTTAAACATGCAGATCCCAGCAGTGCATATGTAGTAACCATCTGCTTCTGCAATTACCCATATTTCCACTCCAAAGTTTAGTGCAGGCAATAGGTGCATGAGCACTAACGCTCCAAGAAATGGACTGCTCAACCTAGCAGCCCACGAGGTGTTGGATGATCATATGAATATTTGCCCAAGTTCAGGTAGGAAAATTGAGATTAGGCTCACAGAAGCCTGGTGGACAAGTCTGAGCCTTGACTTGTGTTCTGTTCCAGAAAAAGGCAGTGAAAAGTCTTCTTCCACATTAGCTCGGAAGACTTTAGACTGGGCTACAGATCCAGTACACGGTGCCAAATCTCCTTAACTACAAGCAGGCATTTTTTTTATTGAAGAGATACACTGATACACTGCTCAGCTGATATGACACAAAGCTGGAACTAAAGAGAGATGGGGTTTATTCTTGATCCTGCTGCTGCTCCAAAGGATGACCCGAGGAGAGTCATTTCAATTCTCTGTCCCTGACCTTCACACTTGTACCATTTGTGTACTGCTGGTTCCTTTGGTACAGCACTGCCTCATCTACCGAGGAGAGATGTTATAAAGAAACTAGGTATTGTTATTAAAACCATGTTTATGGATTACTTAAAGTTGTTCATTCCAGGAATCCCATGTAGTCTTAAGAAGGAACGCTTTGCAGAGAGAATGAGCAACTGGTAAAGATACATCATGGCTGCTTTGCAGTGTGGTGACATTCTTTGCCATCGGTAGTGATGAATTAATAGCAATTATAACACTAAGTTTGGAGAATGCCTTGACACTGAGTCAGCACACAGGTGAGGCAATGTTTTATTGCAGTTCATTAAAAAAAAAAAAAAAAAAAAAAAAAAAGCAATAAGAGGCTTAAGAAACCTCACAGAACCTAACTACATGAAGCTAATAATCGGTGTGATAAACTATGATTTACATGAATAGGAAATTGAATGGACATTTCATTTCCTATGCCTTTGTTGCTCCCATTCAATTGCACGGATGGTGCTATTCAGAGAAGCCAGCATGGTGCCTGTTTACAAGAGAACTTTGCAAAACAAAGACAGTCACGGTCAAAACTTTGCTGGTCAATTCAGTATATTTACATGGAAGACCTCTAAAGAAAAAAAAAAAGTATTCTGAAATAGCCTCATAAGATAGGTTATTTGGAAGTGGTAAGTAGCATGGAATGATCTCATAGCTATCTAAACGTGTGGTGGCCACACAAAAAAGCATCTGGTTTTCAGACAGAGCCTTGATCAAACTTTCCTCATCCAGGCAAAAATACCATCACACAAGCCCCTTAGCAAAATGGCAAATGACAAAGTGTTCTGCATACAGAAAACAGTATTGTCCAAGTCTGGCTCCAGACAAATATGGCACAAACTCTTTGCTTTCAATAGGAGCTGGGAATGTGCCATGCTAACATCTGACAATACATTTCAGACATATATATAACGTACCATCTGAGCAGGTCCCAGAAATGATCCGATTTTCCTTCTTTCTTTTAACCAAGAGAATGGAATTGCTCCAGATTTACAATGAAGCAAACTCAAATCACAGTTGGAACCACTGTTTTTAAGAAGACCTTGCTATGCCATAACTTTTCACGGTTCAGTTGCTAAATTACACATTATAAAAATAAGTAAGTGCAATTGAGAGACTGTGTTAATCTCAGAAGTTTAAACATCGCCCTGTAATGACTGCTTTATATTGGCCCATAGTAAAGTACTTTATGGGGCATGCAGGAGATTTATCCGCACGCGTACGTTAAATACTCCTGGGAATTTTCTCACATAGAGAGACAAGGCCTGACACAAAACTAAATATGTACAAAACTTTGCTGTCATTCACACTGCAACAGAAATGCCACCCAGTAAGAAAAAAATTTACGACACCTAAAAGAGATAAGAACCAATAGCCAGCATAGCAAGAAGATGTTGCTTTTGGAAGTGCAGAATTTCCTAACTTGACAATCAGTGCAGATTTTGGTAACATAACAAAAAACAACTGCCTCCTTGCAAGGAAATGAGAGCTTAGGTGTTGACTATAAATAGATCATAAAGAAACATGGGTGGTTTGCAGAGTAGTTTACTAAAGCCGAGAGAGTATTTAGAGCCAAATTAGGTTCTCCCACACAAAAATTCCCTGGAATTTAGGGTGAGTTCATATGCGATTCCTCGCCCAGGCAGTCTGGGGCTGACAGAGTGCACCCAACTGTCTTTCGCAATTCTCTCTGGTAATACAGAGGATCCATCCAGGCCAACTCAGACATTCCAGGTGAGAAGACTTTTAAATAAAGTAAATGTGATGGTAAAGAAGTTGCAGATATGGTACAAGTGAGTGTCTGTTGTGGTTTTTTTTAAATAATCATACATCAGAATAGTACCGCAGCTAAGCAAGAATGAATCAGCCAGGTGTTCTCAGGGGACAAAATATGATGCCGTACAAGACAAATGTAAGCATACCCAGCAAGGCACTACATGAAGTACTTTGTAAGAAAGCATCACCTCCCTCAGCTGTAAAACAATCACAAGCAGTAAACTGAAGAGAATTCTTAATCCTTCAGTGTTATCATTATTAGAGTATCATTCACCCACTTGTCTGCAAGCTGCCTTCTTCTCCCACTAACCGCTCCGTCTTACAACAATGCCTCATTTCTGGCTCAGAAGACCAACAATAGGCTCTCCCCTGAGCTTATGGCAGCATCTCCATGATCACTTGGCAGGAGGCAGCATAACAATAATTTGACAGGCATCCTCCCAAGGAGACTCAACACATCAGTCACGCTGCTGACACACTCCACACCCAAAAGAGCTCATCCAGACTACAGAAGATTGCTAGGTGCAGGCAGCTGCTCTTGATTGACTATCCAAAAGATAGCAAGTTGCACTAACAGCAGAACAAGAAAGTACCTATTTCCTGCGATGGTCCTTGTGACATTACCGTGCTAGTTTGAGCTAAGCCTGCCTGAGTAAAGCAAAGCAGCAGGTAATCAGTAGAGAGGACTGAAGTCCTATTTCTAGTCCGAGAACAAATCTACTGACTGGCATCTAAAAGGAAATAGTACTGCAAAAACAATTGCAAGTTACCTTTTTATGATGTGCAGAGTCTCTCTTTCCAACAAAATAAAAATAATTACTCTTCAGATTTTTTTAAAAAAGGAAATTGAAAAACCACAGTATGTTCAGAGGATGCACTGTTGTTGGGTAGTACCAAAACCAAGCAACATTTGCTGTCCAGAATAACATGAATTATCTTGATCTGACTGCTCCAACTTAACGAATTCGAATTCACTGTGACTCTTGTGGCTTTAAATAGAATCTGGCATTCTAATATGGCACTGAAAAAAAAGAGTTTGAGTCACTCCTTCCTTTCATACAGCGCCATGAGACAAAGGTCCATCAGTTTATCACCAATATACCAATTTTGCTTAGACAACTGTTGTTTAAAGAACAGTCAAGATCGATAGCTTGAACAAAAGAAGACAGACAAATCCTCTCTTCTTTTCCTATGTGAGAAAGACAAGGGTTTGCAAATCTCCATGTAACACTTTTGGGTTTTTTTTTGGTTTGTTTTTTTTGGGTTTTTTTGGTTTTGGTTTGTTTGGGTTTTTTTTGCTTAAGGTTGTTGAATGAAACTCCTGAACTCCGAACAGCAACTCATTTCTGAGGCTTGGCATGCTGGAATGCTCTGACTTACACAGGCAACGGGGAACTGACTTTGACTGAGGTTTCTGCCATCTTTAAAGTATGTTCAAGGTTCCTGGCAGTTTAATTGCTCTTAAAGATAATAAAACCCTTATGAGACAGGAAGGGTGAACAATCAAATACTTCAGATTAGCTCAATCTGTATAGTTCCAAGAATAACTTCCAGTGCAGGTGATAGCAAGCATATGATAAGCAAAGTTCCAGGAGAAAGTCTGTTGAAAAAAACAGAATTATGGGAAACAGACTGAACTGCCGGTTTTATGGACATAGCTCTACTCCAGCACTCAGGCAGTAAAACTAAAATGAACTCCCTCAAAGTTAAAAATACCCAATAAAACTCAATAGGCAAGGTAATTATTTTGACTCAACAGGGGAAGAAGACAGGTCACTCGTTCCCACAGAGAATAGCTTACCTTGCTGACACCAAATAGTAAGACATCTTTCAGTTCATCTGTTTTTTTTCCAAAGCTATGTTTTCTGTGATATGGATTTATAACACTGGCCAAGCCTATACCACTCTGGGCCAAAAAAACCCTAAAGACCAAAAGAAACATAAGCAGCACATCCTCCAACAGCCTCTCCTGCAGTGTCACAGCTCCCCCAGGGGACCAGGCTGGTTGTCCATTTTACATTCCCAGGACTGACCTGCCCACATTCTACTTATTAATGCAGGTTCCTCAAGATCTCAGCTGTGAGATTTGCTGGATCAATACTTGTCCTAGGTGTACAGATACAGTGGGTCAGGATGGCACCCAAGGGATGAAGGTACTGTCTCTCTTTCTACCTTTCCCTTAGAAAAATGGAAGTGAACACCAGTCAGCAAGTGAAGGTGTTAGCTCTAATATTAGAGAATAAATCCATGATAGACATACACTTGAATGACTGAAACCTTATATTGCATGGGTTATAAAGGTAACACTTGCAACATCAGCTGCTTTTGCCCTTTCTCCTAGCCCTCCTAGTAAGGACCCACATACTCTCTATGGAAGTTATGATCTTCTATAGATACAATATAATACAGGTCTGTCACAAAAGCAAAACTGAAAACTCCAGCAGTAATGTAAAGCAGATATTTATTGTCAAGCATTATCACAACAAAGTAAGAAAGAAAATGCCATAGTAGCTAACAAAATGCAGGTGAATGTCTTGTGAATTCACCCGATTTTAGTTTCTGACATCTTCAAAAAAGAAAGTTTTGCTTTGGCTGACAGGAAACCACAAAGTACAACTGTCCTGTAAATGGAGCAGACATACACTGTGACATTAATTATAGGCAAAATAAATTAGTTGTAAATGGATCTATTTAGTGTGTTTCTAACCACCTAAATTTTTTTTCTTCATATTTGACGATTTGGGCTTGCCTTTTTTTTTTTCCCCCTCATCCTAAAAGTCCCAATATTCTTAGGTCTCGGTACTGTAGGGACCAGTTTTCTAAATGTTTATTCTCTGGGCTAGCAATAGTGGTTTATTCCACTAAAAAGATAAACAATTAGCTTAAAGTTTAATGTTACAGACAAATGACTTATGTTTCTGGTAATTACTCAAGCTGGGGGAGCAAGTTTTTTCACGAAACAAATTATGAAATTGCTTGTTTGTTTAGTAATAGTCAAGCATACTGATATTTCAGAGTTGTGAAAATGACATTGGTTTCTCCAGCCTAGCCAGTCAAACCATAAGATACAAAGCTTGAAGATAACAGTGCAAGTACAACTCTCAAGAAAATTAAAAAGCCCCATGCTGCTGCACCCCCCATCCCCTCCCGTCCCCCAAAACAGTCCAGTTACTTTAGAAAAGGTAATAGTGCTTGTTGAATAGCATGGCCCCTAACCCATTCTCTCGAAATTCTCAAATAGAACACATTAAAGTTCAAGGGTAAACAACGATACAAGGAAAACAACAGAAATCAGCATACCTTTTAACAGCAGGAGAACACAGAAAACACCCTTAAGGTGAGCTGTTCCAATTAAGCAACTTTCTTTCAAACAAATGTTGGAAGACAGCTTTAGTCCTTGACTAAAATACACCTTCTTGTGACTTCTAATGGAAATCAAACACTGATTTATAACCACAGTGCTTTTCACCACTGAGAGGGGAAAGGTACATGCAATGTACCTTCAAATAAGTCCTTCAAATTATATTCTGACAAAATACATCAGGCTCAAGTGAATTATCTTCAAGAGTGACCTTAGCTCAGTGATGTAATCAGCAATTAAAATTCTAAAGTTGCTAATATGCCTCCAGTAATTGTTTTCTAAGTTACATCCAAGTACCTCCTTTCATAATGGAATTTGTGTCTGCTAAAAAAATGCTGAAACACAAGTCTCAGTTTCACAAAGCACAGGCCAGCTGTATGTCATTTGGGAATCTGCTCTGGTATAAATAATTTTTTTCTCCCCAGACAGCCAAACCAAGATAAATGGGGAAAATAGCAGTTAAGTCACACCTGTTGAGAATTTTGTCTTTTTATAATCACCTGACACCATAAATTTATCATGTAATTCTACATTCACTTTGTCAATAGAAAAGCTACTGGAACTATTACATGCTGGTTAAGTGTAAGGTTATTTATCCCAAGAGGATACAGGCAGTCATGACAATAACATTTACTTCAGATAATATTGATTACATAGCCAAGGGATACACATATTATGCTTTCCAGTGTCTGTAACTTGGAATGCTTGAGATGGTTTCCACTGAGCTCTCACCCCTGATGCTCTTCCTGAGGAATGGGATGTTGTAGCCTAGGTTTATTAGGATTGTGTTCAATCAACCAGTCAGCAAGCCAAATCTGTGGAACAAAAAACCCAAACATTTTCAGTTTTCTGTCATTTTCTATTAAGTGTATGGGAGAATATTGAAAGCATTATTTGAAACCTCTGATACAGACACTGTCCTACCGTGCTGCAAAATTAAGACCTTCCAGAAAAAATGGACATACAAATAACCTGTTTTTTTCAAAATATTCTTTTAAATCTTCACAATTCGTATTGGTTTTTGAACAATTCCCACTGACCTTTAGAAGACAGCTTTTTCTGGCAATGTCTATCTTTCTGTATGTATAACAACATTTGAGCCATACTTCATATAATCCCATCAACTGTTTTGGAATGAAGCTGTACAATATGCATGAAACTGCTTAATGAAATATTACTCCCGACAACACTTACAGATACTTTCTCTAGTAACCATTCATTAAAAGTGCCAGTCTTCTGCACTGAAATCACCTTATAGTACCTAAAACTTAAGAACAAAACGTGGTTACTTTTTGAAATTAATCTTGCAAGTTTTCCAGCACATTGTACTTAAATAAGAATGTGAGAGGTAGGAATGCCTCCAGCCCTGATTCCATCTGCCAATGTCTCAGCCTGGTCTTAGACAAATTAACCCTTTGCTTCTATTTCTCCACTTGTAAAGAGAAGTTTTTAGCACATCCTTATTTACTTCACAAGGCTATTGACGATTAGTTTCTGGAATGCTAAGTACAACAAAGTTCATACCATACTGTGAAGTGAAAGAACTGATAGAATAGTAGATCAGTAAGGTAAGCAACACTCTCCTTTTATTATCGGGTAGAAAAAGATTGGTTTGCAAAGAAAGAGACAACAAGCAGAGCACTATGACAATCCTCACAAGTTAGTCAGCAGTAGCAGAAGAACCGTAAGAACTCAAGACAAAAATGGAAAACAAAAACAAAAACCCAAACAAATCCCAAAACATAAAAGCCCAAAAGCTCTTAGAAAAACTACTTGGGAAAAAGAAATTTTTAAATCACTTGAGCCTGATTAAATTTATTCTGTGTTACTTAGGGAATTGTATGAGATAACCTCTGTGCTGCTAATATTTCCGAGTGGACAGATAGTTTCTGATGCCATCTTCAAAATGAAAGGGGAAAAAAAAAAGAAAAAAAAAGAAAAAAAAAAAGAGAAGAGCCATATCACCCCAACTTCAGTTCTTCAGTTCCTGGAAGGATACTAGGGAAAAAAAAAAAAAAAAAAATCCATCAATCTCCCTATAAGTCACCTAGCAGATAATGAACTGAAAAGCAAGAGCCAACATATATTTTGGAAAAAAAAGTAGTATCATTATTTTTCTTCTGTCATAGACATTATGGAAAGAGAAGAAGGAGCAACTATCATGTTTTCATTTTAGTAAAGCTATTGACACTGCTTCATATAGCTTTCTTACAAGCTCAATGAAGTTACTATTAGTTACCACAACTGGTTAGAAAATTGTGCTCAGAATGTAGAGATTAATTGGAAGCAAAAACAAACAATGAGTTAGAGAAATGTGACTTATAAAGTAAGAGGGGGAAAAAAATCACTTTTTAATATAACAAAGTGATGACTAAAGCGAAAAAAAGATGGTAACGCTCTTCAAATATGCAATAGGTTGCTGCAAAAAAAAAAAAAAGGAGATATTACATTGTCTCCAATGTCCTGTGGGGATAGTAAAAGGAAAAAAAAATAAAAATAATGAGCTTAAAATTGGAGCATGGGAGATCTAGGCTAACTTTTAGTGAAAGCTTTTCAACCAAGTATAATTAAGCACTGAAACAGATTGCCTAGGGAGACACTAGATTCTCCATCATTTGGAATGCTAAAGAACAGGCCAGACAAACATTTGTTAGGAATGGTTAGATACAATTGGACTGGCCTTTGGGCAAAGGGATGGATGAAAAGACCTCTTGATCTCTGTTTTCTAGATTTCTATGGTAACAGTGCCAGATTTACAGACACAGTGAACAGATTATAAAGCTGGAACAATCACAGTACACTTAATCTGACCCCATGTATACGACATAATTCACAGAAACACCCGTGAATTATTTTTCAGGCTTTTTTTCCTGAAATGTATCTTTTAGAAAAATACAATGTTGATTAAAAACCTGATAATGATGTAGAATGCACCACAACTGCCAGTAAATTGTCACATTGATTAATTATCTGCATTCTTAAATGTGAATGACTTGAACTTTAAGAATACAAAAAAAACATTTACCATTTCTCCAGATGAAAGAAAGCTAATTTTGTTTAGGAGCTGGGAAAAAAAAAAAACAAAACCAAACTAAAAAATCACCACCAACACCAAAAGAACAACAGGAAATTAACTCTAGTCTTTCCACAAAGAACTGTAATTTGAATGACATCCATGGTTAAAAGGAATAACATGTGAGAGGACAGCAAGATGCACCAGCTTGATAACTTGAAAGGGGTCATAAGAAGACAGAAGAATTTTCTGTAGGGCAGTTTGACTATTCAAGATATGATTCTTCTGAGTGAAAGCTAATTCATTTTCCTGGTGAACTGCAGAACAACCCAAGGAAATGCTAATCCATGCTGTATAGTCAAAATAATAGCTTATTCTGAAAGATTGATAATATTGATCTAAATAAACATAACAATGGCAAGATATAGACAGTCTTGCTAAGAACTCTACAGTATTTTATTCAACTGTGTAACTACTACCAGTGTGATTGCATCTAATCTCACTTAGTATCTATTGTATGAAAGCTATTTCATTACAAACTCACCTCAGAAACAGTAAATAAAGTAAAAACTTATATTCAACATCATATGATAGTACCCATTTACCTTTCCAGCCATCTGTAACAACTATATGTTAGAAAGAGTTTTACAGAAGTCACCTAAACCCCCCCGCCATCATTTCATCAAGTCTAATTTCATTTAGTCCTGGCCCTCATTTCATCTATTAACAAATTTCATCTATTAACAAACCAATCAACTTCTTGAAAGGCGAATGTTATTTGATTAGCTCATTAGCAGGGAGCTAAAACAGCACAGCTTTTTAACGAAAGAGTAGCTTTCCTACGTACAGGGACTTTACTAATACAGAGTAAATGTATCACAAAGCATACCACACAATACTGATATACTGTACATACCATTGGATCTGCTGGCTTCTCTTTACACAGTGCAGTGAGCCCAGCTAATAATGTAGGCTTTACATAAAGGTTCAAGTAATCCCTAGCTCTTTGTCCAGCTGGAATTGGCTCCAAGATCACTGTAAGGAATAACCACAGGTGTTGGAAAGCAGCTTATAGAGCAATTAAAAAAAAGGCATCTTTCAAAGGTTGTTTAGATACGAGCTGCTGTTTTCCTTAATAAGTTAATAATACATAATGTTTTTTATAGCTTCTTCCACAACAAACTGCAAAGAAACTACCTAAACCCCTTTACAATGTCCCTGAGGTAATCTTGCTAATTGTAGCCCATTATGAAAGGGGAGGAAATCAGATCATCTGGGGAAAACCTATATCCTTGAAGATGCATTGAGGGCAGGAGAGAAACAATATATCCCATATTTAGTACTTCCTTCTTGCAGTGTGAAGCTGGTTTCCGAAGACCCTAAAAATTTCACCTTAAGTCCAGCTGTGTCGTTAGGGTGAGGAGAAGAGACATGGTTTACAACAGGTAAGGTTTGCAGGGAAGTGCAACATCTCTTATTATTAAACTAACTGATACAGTTGACAAAAACAGACAAGTTTTTCTAGCAGTTTCCCTTGTATCTTTCTGTCAAAGAGCAAAGCTGTCTTACAAACAAGAGATTCTCTCCCAGCCTCTCCAGGTTCTATGGCCCAATTCTCTGGCACTTAACTTTGGAATTGCACTATCACATAAGCATCCAGCTGCTGTTGAACAGGAATTACTCAACCTGTGTCCAAGAAGAGGCAGTCTTCTCAAGCCAACAGTGTGATAGCTTCCCATTTCCTCTCATTTACCAGCTTTGCTCCCACTCCCAGACCACAGAGTTTGAAAAGTAGAAGCAATCCCTGTAACTATAATGGCTCTTCAGATACATTTTGGTATACCTTTCATAGCAGAAAATACCAGCTTATGCATTCTCATAAAGCAAACAAACCCAACTTCTTCTAAATGCAATTGTATCTAGAGTCTTGACAGAGACAATTAATAACGGGGAAGGACACTATCCTCCCAAAGACTGGTAATGTATTATTTGCACCATTTTACCTTCTGGAAACATGAATCTAATTTCTCTTTCTGCTGAGGAAATGCTGAGACTGCCGTGAAGTGCATTCCTCAGATCATCAGTCCCATAGATTGCTCTTAAACTGAAAACAAGAGAAATAAGTGCTTGGTAGGTGACTGCAAATCCCTTCCAAGTCTCTACAGTCTGAGAACATATAAAAGCAAAATATATGGACTAATTAACAAGGCATTAGCTTGATTTTGTTTTTAAACAAAATAAGTAGCTACCTAAAATTTAGGTTCATGCATGTAGCATTCTCCATAAAATGGGTGAACTTAAGAGATAAGAAGCCACTCCAAAATCGTCTCTCTACTGTACAAAAAAGGGCGGGGGGGGGGGGGGGGGGGGGGCAGAAGGAGAGAGGGAGAGAGGGAGAGGAATTCTGGTCTCAGTTAAAAGAATGACAAAATCCTACTGACTTCCCCAAGGCCAATCAATGAGTTACCTGTGAGGGTGAGTTCTCCTAGCTCTTATGCTGTTTGATGGTCCAAGCAATTCCTTCCAGTATGAGACTGCACAATATCTGGCAAGAACCATAGCAACTAAAGGTCCAGAACTCATATAGGCTGTTAAATTGGGAAAAAACACTTTTCCATATTGGTCTGCATAAAAGTTGCTACATTGCTCTGGGCTTAACTGGAGTGTCCGTTTCTATAAAGTGTAAAAGAAAAGAAAAAAAAAAAAGGAGAAAAAAAAACTTGCCAAATTAAGATAGCTTGCTACCTCAGGTAGGATACAGTCCTCTGCTGTAGACTTATCTTCAAGTGCAGAACAGATACAGTAACAACCCAGCCCAAGCGGATTGTCCCAGATCTGATCCTCTTTGAGATACACAGTAACAAAGAGCAAGAGTTTTCCAAGTTAATTAAGCAAACAGGCCCTTTGAGTACGATGTGATTTTAGCCTACAAAAACTACAGCATTTTAAAAACACTGGATGACTTAAAGTATAGTCAGGGCACAGTACAGAAAAAGTGAAGAGCATTACAAGGGCAGGATTTAATTACTCAGCTGCTCCAGCATAATATTCTACTTTTAAACAATTTTCTCTTCAGCCCACACCATTAATTATGCAATTGTTCTATTTTTCATCCAGGACTCATGCTTTATGGTTCTCTCAATAGCTGCCCAGCCTGCAGGTGGCCAGGATTAGGACAAGTTTGGGAGGTTATCGGAAGGCATAGGGCAGTCATGAAAAGAGAAGCAAATAAATTTTAAAGTGCATTCTTTGAGCCCGAACTTATGCTGTAACACCGAGTATCACAAAGGATTCCTAATAACTTTGGTGCCAAAAGTCACTGGAGACATCAGAATATGCTGTAAACATCTTGTCATTAAAAAAAGAAATCTAGTCTCACTCATCTTCTGATACATTTCATATAAATAAAACAACCAGAAAGGTAAGGGAGGAAATTAAAAAGAACAAATGTGGAATAAGGGGCATCTACAAGAAAAATGATTACATTTCCTTAAAATTAACTTAAAATTCCAGCTAGAAAAGGGAGGAAATTAAAAAAAATCAACTATAGAAAAGGGGCATTTACAAGAATAAGAAAAATTATTACATTTCCGGGGGGGGGGAAATCACCTTAAAATTATATCTAGAAGCCCGGTCATCGCTCAGCTCAGTGACACAGAGCCAGCTACCAGGGCGCTGCCGCGGGGCCGGGAGGAGGACGAGGAGGAGGCAGGAGGGGGTGAGGACGAAGAGGAGGAGGAGGAGGAGGAGGAGGCGGCACCGCCGCAGGCAGGCGCGGGGGAAGAGCGTCCCCCAGCGGCCGCCTCCGCCGCGGGCTGGCCGGGGCGCAGCGCGGCGCCGACCCGCCGGGAACGCGGCGCGGGGCTCTGCCTGGTCACGGTCCGGTTATCAACGACCGTGGAAGGCGAGGAAGGTCGTCCTGCCAGGCACGGAGCAGCCGAAGAGCCCGACGCACCCCCTCGCCTCAAGCGATCCAGCGCTCCTCCTGTTTTATTGCCCAGATTCTGACCTACTGTAATAATTTCTTTCTTTTTCAAATGCTCTTACGGAGTGAGTGTATAAAGAGCCCCATAAAAGAGGACCGAGAGAATACATTTCTTGATAGCTAACGGCAGATTTTCTCTTAATGCAATCTCTGCGAAAGTCACACTCTAGAGCCTGTCCCAGCAGCATGGGGTCTGACAGGGGTGCTCAAGGCAACGTTCCCATGGCCTCCATGGCACGTCCAAAATGTAAAAGAACAAGCTCAGTAAGGCCTATTTAAGTGAAACATTTGTAATACATTTAATTATCCAGAAGGTCCATTTACATTAAAAACAGTGGAAACGAAAAATACGTCAGACTGCAACTGGCCAGCTATCTAATTCAACCAATTTTCTGAGTATCCACTTGGCAAATCCATGCTGTATGAAAACTCATGATACCAGAACGATACGCTCTCCAGAGAGTTACTTTGGAGAGTCTACATATCTGCTACATCTGTTTGCTAAATCCAAGTTTATTAACAAAGTCTGTGTTTTCCTGTGGTCAGCAAAATAGTCAGTCTGTTCTGTTCCATCCCATGCACCAGCAAAATGTATCCTTACAGAATCTGGCAGCAGTGGTTGATGACGTATGAAAAACATATACTGATTTTTGGACACACTAGCTTTCAGTCACTGGCTTGACTGCTGAAGCTTAAAATAAATATTGTTCTGACTTATAAACTGCAGTTATTTTCTCTGGAGCACAGCCTGTTACCTGAACGATCAGGAATCCTGATCGGAGAATGAGATCCTCTATTTCTTCTTCTTTATCAATGACATCTGGTTTGATGAGGGCCAGAGTTCTTTCCACAAAAATCTGAGGTTCGGGCATCAGCATCTGCATCTTGGCTTCTGAATTAGAATTCACGTACTCCTTTTGTACTGCAATGACACTAGTTCACGATAATTGGAGTTTGTCGACTGCGCAGTCACGTGCGGTGACATTTACCATGTACTCTAGAAATGGAGCAGATCATCCCCATTTCACAACACCCACGTGAGATTTTCTCTGGACTAGTTAGTACTCTTGTAGTTGACACTCCCGTTCTCAGTGCAGCAATATTTTGTGGAAAATAAGCCAAAAATTAAAAGTCGTTAGCCAATCATAAAGTGTAAACTATTCTAATATTTCACTAATTAACTCAGACAACATATGAGAGAAGGAGAAGCGTTACCATACACTTTGCTACGTGCAAGAGCAAGCCGGGCTCACTGCACTCCCACATCCTCCATCCCCCAACTGTGTGTTCCACCAAACCCAAAATCTGTATTCTCATGCATGAAGATTGTGGTGTGGGACTTACTACTTGGAGCTAGTCCATCTGTAAGCCTCAGGGTATTTCTCAATTGTTATTTAATTCCCACATTTATGGACTCAGGACAAAGTGCCAGTTCCCTGTCTGAGCAGATCAGGCCATTACCAAGCTATTAGGATACAAAATTGTTTTGTGAATCATGGAACTAGCACAGGCAGATGGGTTTCCTACAGACTTGTGACCACTTGTGACCTTCTTTTTTCCCTCCTCTTCCCTCTGTCTCCACACTCCCAGCCCTGGGTCTTTCTCCATCTGCGCTGGACGAGACACGGGTACACGGCCGACTGGCCAGCTCACTGCCACAAAAACCATACATAATTGCCGAGTTATACCTGCCGCCTTGGTCGGGATGATCTTTTCTGCACCTATACCTTTGAGACTTCTCCTTGGCTTTCAAATTTGGTTGAACAGGCTGCGGCCTCTGTTGGGGAGTAAAAGACGGAGAGCTGAGCACAGGACCGCCGGGGCTGCCATTGCCTAGGAACCAGGTTGAAAGTACACAGACCCGGAGCGCCCGGAGCAGCCGGCCTGCAGCCAGAGCACCCTGTCACGGACACCGGCGGCCGAGGGACCCGGGACTCGGCGGAGACCCGAGGAAGCGGCTCCCTTTTCTCCACAGACCCCTCCCCGCCGCCCGACTGGGAGAAGGGCTCAGCCCCACCTCCCCTGAGGGACCCGCCGCCATACCACCAGCTCCCCCTGCTCTGCCCCCCACAGCGGTTGCGGTGGGTCCACCGCCATGCCACGCACCTTCCCGCTCCGCCGCCGTTGCTAGGTGACGGCGGGGCCGGCTCCCCGGGCGGAGCGGCCACAAGATGGCCTCCGCGCCCCTCGGCTGTGTGCTGAGGCGCTGAGGGGGGAGTGTCAAAAATGGCGGCCGGGGAGTGCCGGTGTGTGTGGGGAGGGAGAGGCCGCCGCCCTCGGCCTGCCGCGGAAGGCGTCTCGCAGGCCGGGACAGCCGCGGTCTTCGGGCAAATAACTGAGGGCCACATCTGCGTGTTTGTGGGCATCTCGTGGGGTACGAGAATAAGGAAGGGAGCCGCGTGATCTGGAGGGGAGCTATCAGAAATCTCCTTTCTCTGTGACAATAAAAGCTTTATGTCGGTCTTACCTCACACTCAGGACTGCTGAGGGAAGCGTGATCCCACAGTAAGCGTTCATAAACTGAGGTAACGCTGTTTATTGGAAAAAGACTAAGCACACAAGCCATTCTTCAGGTTATTTAAATATCAGTATTTGTTGTGGGAGCGTGCCGAGGTTTCCTGTTTACATGCCCGATCACCGTCAGTGGCATCTGGAGCTTAGAGGACGCAGCCTTCCAGCATACCAGACGTAGTAACCTGAATCTACAGCTCTCTAATACTGTTTTTCAGCATTTTTTATTGAATTACAGTGTCTATCCAGTGCTACTTAGCTTTTGTCACAAAACCAAACGTGTAACGAGTAAGAAACAGTCACTGTTTTCCAAGTTAAACCGTAATGAGGTGAGCCATAAACAGAGCTGGGGAAGCTGCTGCTCCCTGGGGATTTCCACCAGATTTTACCACCACCGTGCCAACACCCTTGCTCCCTGCACGCTCCCTATTTCCCCGTCTCTCCGGGGTCGCTCCCGGCTCGGAGCAACTACAGGACAGCCATCATCCATCCGACGTGAGCTTCTGTGCCGTAGCCCAGCCCGTGACCTGGAAGCCGAAGCGTTGGGTGCTCCGGTATCGCCTCCCCGGCCGCCCTGTTTACCCCGGCAGGGCTGCGCGTGCTGCGGCCAGCTCTCCGGGCTGAACGCCTGCCAGCTGGCCCGGCACTATCGGGGTGTGGACCGGCGAACGGCGCCGATAACTGCTGAGCTCGCTCTGCGGCCGTGCTCCTCTCCTTCGGGCCTCATCTCCTCTTATTGCCGCTTTCTCAAAAATTGTGGGATCTGAGGTGCTGGTAAGGCCTCCGGCCTGCTGGTGAATTCAGCTGAAACTGGCCATTGCATGTGGGTCCTTGAGGTGACACTGACAAAGGGACGGAGAGAAAACACAGGTATATAGGCTTCAATTTTTTTAATGAAATCAGACCGCAAGTAGATGCGAAGAAGAAAAGACAAAAAAACCCCAACCACTTTTAAGAGCCATAGATGCTGACACTGTGTACCCTGGTTAGCAGAGGAAATGGCAAATTTACTGCAAAAGCTGTTTCTAGCGTAAGAAAAATCCACTTTGCCTTAATCTTTTTAATGAGTAATGTAAATAATGTAAAAATAGAAACAAGAAACAAAGCTATGCGATTATTTCCTTGCAGCCAGTTTAAGATATCTTTAAAAATCAAAGACTGAAGTTTTTATTCACAGACTCTAAAAAATAAAGGTTCCAAGTGCACAAGACTGAGTAACTCAGATACAGACTTCCCTTCACTGATACAGGCACATGGTGTTTGTTTCTTTCACAGAGATACCTTATCCAATATTTACTTTGAAGACATTGTGAACACTGCGACTACACAGAGAGAATGGATAAACACGTTTTATTTTTTAAAAAAAGCTGATAGAAAGAGTTCACCAGTTTTTTAGTTTAGTTCAGAGTTAATTCAGCAGGAGTCGTTTCTTTTCAAAGTCAATGAGCGCAAGTCTGCCAGCCCGAGCTTAGATTTAGCAGTTCAAAGGCTCCCTCAGCCTGGCTGAATACTTCATTATTATTATTACATAAGAAATGGTGAATTTAATATCCGTGTAAAACACTGCTAACATTAATCTCTTGCAATTTCTTTATTGTGTGCGGGGTTTTTTCAGCTAACAAAGTTTTTTAAAAAAAAGTATATTCCTGTGCATGCTTATATGCTGCAGTTTTGCTGGCAGCAGGGTCCTGTGTGCCTCACTCCCCACCACGGGCCCTCAGTCTGTGTCAGAATTTCTCCTCCTCGCTGTTTCCAGAAGCATTTCTGGAGGGCGGAGATTGTCTAATTTTAGTACCTCGGAGAATCCTCTGCTCTCCAATGAGCGGGCGGCTGCATCTGGAGCTGCAGCCAATTACCCAGGGTTTCCTCCCGCTACGCTTCCCACGATGGTTTAATAAAGCAGACTTACAAATTTAAAGTGGCCCCACATGTTAAGAGAAAATAACATTTTCTAACAAAGACATATCTTTTAACAGTAGTAGGATCTCAAAGGTTTCTTCTAAAGCCTTGGATTCCATAAACCTAACCTTACAACCCTGTGTTAATATCATTATCTTATGTTTACTATCTCTTCAGTGCTGGAAAAAATATTTCTGATAACTAAAAGGCTGGTCTGAAGCATCTTCCTTAACTTCTGTAGGCCAGGGATGTGATTTTAAGAAAAGAAACAAACAAACAACAAAAAAAGTAAAATTATAATTACAATGTAATGAACCGTTACAGTTCTGAATACTTCTCTGGGCATAGCTTTGCTGCTGTATCTTATCTGTTAAGCGGTTTAAGAAGCCTTAGTTGTCTCACTTATTTTTAGCTGGCATGGAATATAAAACACTGGAAGATTGTGGCTGCAGGCACATTTGTATTCTAGTAACAGCAGATAAGTAGCTTTTTAAGGAAAAATATTATTTCAGAGCTTTGTACTCCAATACTGCAAGAAGGTGGAGAAACTAATGTCTTGTAGACTGTTAAAAAAAGAAGGAAAGAAAAACAGAATGATGAAAATAATAGAGCAAAGAAAAGCTAAAGAAATAATACCAACTAGTTGCATTGATTAAAAATGAAGCTTGCACATCTTTTAGCTTTATTTACATTTTGACGTTAAGCACAAAAGAATGTATTTGCTTTAACAGTAATTTACTAGCTACACATTTACCACACATACAACTTTCATCCACCACTGACTTTTTTTTGCTTCTGTCTCTCATGCTAAACTGTCATACCTACCCACAGTGCAGGCTTACCTTCAGCACTTGCTTCATCCATGCTTGCTTTTGCAGCGCAAAGCGTCTCTGACGGAAATCCTGTGATCAAGCTAACTTCCTTTCCTGCAAGCCTGCTCTCTCCTCCATTTCTGCCTTCTTACAGCTAAACAATTCTACTTCTGCAGCCTATCTGCACGCCTGTAATCCTAGCTAGCTTTTCATTGCTGCTGACTAACCCTTGTCAAGCTTTCCTTTCTGCTTTCCTCTACTTGCTAGCTGACCATTTTCTTCAGAGATAAAAATCAACAAAATATTCTCTCGATGCTTCCCCTTTCTACAGTGTCCAGGTGGCAATAACAAAAATCTTACCTACACATCTTCTGTAACTCTATTGTTTGCCCTATTAACCTCACCCTATTTCGTTTCCTGATCTTCCTCACCACCCACTCTTTCATTTGTTCACAGCTTTAGTCATTCAGTCTGCTCTGACCCCCCAGCACTCCCACAGATACGCTTGTCTCTTATTTAAAAAAAAAAAAAAAAAAAAAAAAAAGCCTTTGGTAGAAGCACCTCTTGTCTTCTTACTTTTACAAATCTCCCAATCACACCTCTTATCTGGTTCTACCCTAAATCCCCTACAAACTTGGTTTTGCTTCCTCTTGTCATCTGAAAGCTTCTCAACCCAACTTAAACCAATCTCTTCTTTGGCCTTCAGTCACGTTTAGCATAGCTAGCTAGTGCCCTATCTTAGCTTTTGCAATTACTCTCATCTGTTGCTTTTCCAATCACTATTTCAGCTTGGCTTGTCAGTACTGTACCTTGTGTTTCTTTCCCTTTTCTGCAAGAGCAGTGATGAGCACTGTTCTTGACTCTCCTCCCTTCCCTTCTAGCTCATAGCTCAACAGCCTAATGGGCAAATATAGATATGATTGCCTCTTACTACTGTCTCCTTTCAAACTTCAAGTGTCTCCATTGCATTTAAAGTCTTGGTAATGAGCGTGTGTTAGACAAACCATCTGCCTGATGTACCATCATTTTACAGCCAAATGTGCAAAGGAGCAGGTGGAACCTTACAGCCAGGACTGTGGGGTTTGGGCTCAGATTGGTCTAAACTGCTGTGCAGATGTCAGCCAAGACGTGATCTTTGTTATTTATTGACATGGCTAGGAATCTTGCTCAAGCTCTCCTCACCTCAGTTATTGTTGACATCCTTTTCTCTGGCCTCAACAAATAAAGCATTTGCTTCCATTCAGAAAGCTCTGCAACACGATTTTCTTAGCTCTTCAGTTTAACTATGTTAGTTCTCCACACCTTTCCAAAGAGAGTCTTCTCTATCACACAAAACTGTTAGTCTTCAATTGCAAGCCCATTCACACACTGATCTGGTCCTACTGTACTTTTTGTTTCACTCTGAAAGCGTATCTCCTGTTTCCTGCCAGCTGGTACAACTGAACTCCACTAATGCACTTTCAAATAAAGACCTTCCTGCTTTATCCCACTTTGAGCTCCTGTTGAACACCTGTAGAGGTTGGCATTGACAACTTATTTTCTATAAAGCTCCTCCTCATCTGTATATAGATGTTCTGTATAGCTACCGCATGTAGATAGTAGGCTTTTACCTAACTTTTTGGAGCAGAAACACTTGCGCTCATTTGCTGTTTCATTGTTCTGCATAATGTTTAACATAATACTGGCTTGGATTATCCCCGAGGCCACTAAGCTGACATAAGTATTCAGTGTGATACTATCCACAATGAATAAATGACTGTAAGAATAAACCAATAAAAATCTTTTATTTGGCAAATTACAAGAGGCAATCAGTTAAATAAGGGGTTTTTAAAAGTTTTGTCAATGCTTCCTTAAATGAATCTTCTCTTCTTAATTCCATGTAGCATAAGGCATCCTTTTGGCACTTACTTTGACCATTTACTGTCAGCTGTACCATTAAAATCAGTGGGTTTACTCACATAGTTATTATTATTAATAAAATATATTTATTTATACTGTGCATAAAGACTAACTCGGACAGAACCTTCCTATAGCATAGTATTTTGTATATAGTAGGCAGTCCGTGACCTGAGATGCTTACAATCAATTTAGACAAGACAGACGTAGGGTGTGGGAAAGGGGTAAATTACATCAACAATTTCAAGGCAGTGAATGATATGTTGGTTCTCTTTTTCTTTTTTTCTTTTTTTTTTTTTGAAGACTGGAACTAGAAAAATCAACACAATGGAAATGAGGAAATAGGATAAAGAAGAAAGGGAAGGAGGCAATGAAGACAGGTATGGCACAAAACTGGTATGAACAGACAACAAAGGCAGGGCTTGGAGTAAAGAGCAAGCTTGATAGAACAGCAAAATTAGGCTCAAGATCAGAAAGTCCATACACAAGTAAAATTCAATTCCATTTCAGTCAACACCATGAATAATCATAGTAATTACAGGATTAAAAAAAAATGGCAGAGTGATAGTTTTTTTCTCAGCAGTAAATGTGTCATGTAAGGAGGATTACCACCCGAGAAGCTATGTGTGTATTTTTCTTTCATTAAGCACAGGCTTTGAGTGGGGAGTGAAATGCAAGACCAAAACCCAAGTCACAACCCAGAAGAATGCTTTAAAATTACCTGTGGCACGATGGGGCCTGGTGAGACCCCATCTAATCTTAACAACCCATATTCTCAAATTTCTCAGTCTTTGATGTCTAGATATGCAAAAAGTGACTTTGTTAGTCATGACAGTCACCATTTTCAAACCAGGCTGCTTAGCAGTCTACAACCACATTGTTATCCTGCTACTGGATATGAGACATACAAGGCATCAAACAGCTATTAAAATGGGGCAACTGGGAATCACAGAAAGCCTTGGCAGTTGGGAGCTACTGTTTGGAATTGCAAAGATGAGAGATGGAGGTGGACCTGACCAGGAGAAATGGGCAGCTGGAAAAGAGTACAGCTTTGAAGAAAGCACTGTTAAGCAGGAAAAGGATAACACATGCCCAAGTACTAGTGCAAGGGCTACGAAAGGAAAGACAAGACAGGTTCAGCAAAACAAGAAAGAGAACGGAAAAAGAGAAAGGAAAGAAAAGGGAAACGTATGGACAAGTCAAAATGAAATGACAATCATTCAAGTCCTTAGCAAAGCTTGATGAAATACCAAGGAGCTGTTTGGGGCAGTGAATTTTGCAAGGAAATTAAGTAATACATGTATCATCAAAATACATGTATCACTGTACCTTTTCGTACCTGATTGATAGGTTTACAATTTAAGCCAAGCTGCCTAAAAAAAAAATCAAAAGAAGTTCATTTGCTGGATGTGGGGTAAGTTTCTCTGAGGTGGTGTAAATTAGGATAAACAGTATCTTATGAAAAAATTCTTTGCTTCTAACATTTATTTAAAGTACAATACAAGAAAACCAATTTAAAAAAATATATTCTCATGAGTATCTTTATCAGACAACATATACGAACTGTCTTGCGGACATTACAATTTTCAAGTGTACTGGTTAGGTACTCTTTGTACTGTCTTTACTAGACCTGACCTCATATAACATTGTTTCACAAACTTTAGCCTAAAGAGCTGGTTGTAGAGCTTCTCCATAGTGTACCCCACCCTGTCAGCAGACTAGGTTGAGATAAACGTCTCTAAAGTTCTTAGCTATTGTAGCTTGGGCTGAAAGTGTGGCAGGATGCTTACAAATTAATATCCTTCATGGATAGAACACCTGGCTGACACATCACACATACTACTACCCTACGCTCTATTCTTGAAATAACTCATGTTGGGCACTTAGATTGGTTTAATACTTTTCCATTTGTGAGCAGCAAAAATGGGGAGTGGGGAGGGGGGAAATTTCCAAAAGCAAATAGCTGCTGTGGCTGAGGATTTAAAATCTAGAAATTACAAGAAAGTCTGTTGCAATTCCAGTAACAAATACGATGCAGTCTTGCTGCACATGTGTGTAGGTGTCAAAGCAGAAAGCTCAGCTTGGACCAGTTAAAATGATGCTCGTGGCAAGCACCAAAGCAAAAGAGTGGCTTGAAATTCTTGGCTGTAGTGAGGGCCTATTTTTCAAACGATCTCCCAATACTAAGCACAATTTCCTTCTTTTTCCCTTCTTCCCCTTAAGAGATCTGGGTTATAGCCTGAAGTAATTTAATTTTTTTATTAAAAAAAAAAAAAAAAAAAAAAAAAAAAGCAGCGGATCAGGCCCTTACCCTGAACATACCCTGTTGATTTTATTTTGTGTTCATCTTTAATGCTCTGCTTGCTGTACTGCAACAAAGCTTACAAAGCAAACCTAATGTCCCCTGTTTTACCAAGCTCCTACTTCAGAAATGAATTCTGTAGAGGATAAAAAGTGCTCTACAAGCAGTTGACTGAAGAACAGCCTGGATCCTAGACCAGATTACTTAACAACAAAACGTATCACCACAATTTATTTTTATTCACAAGTAGCTATGTGCAGTCTTGCTGAATTGTAATAGCAGATGAAAATATGCAAGTTGAGCCAGAGGAGGTATTTGACAGAGGGTGGTGCAAGCAAGTAATAATGTATGCATTCATTACTACAGAAAGTTAAGTAATAATTGTTACTTTTTGCCCACAAGCAACTGGATTTTCTTTTTCAAGATGTGGCAGTGAGATTTGGCTGTCTACCCAAAAGCCAGACCCCATCCCTTTGACTGGACAAGTGGGATATTAGGAACGGTATATTGTACGAGAATTTAAAGTATGATTACAAGGAGCAGTTGTCTTCTGCGCTTTCCGCACACAACTTTGTCAACAAAGTTGATATATCCTCAGGCAAAAGGAATTAAGGCCTAGGCACATGCTCAGGGCTCCAGCTCCCAGAGTTATGTAATATCCAAACCTAAGTTTCCATTAAAAACAATAAATACCAGCCCTCTCGGTTGCAAAACCAGCAGAGCTGGAAACATTAAGTAAACCTCTCGTACTGGAGTAACTGACTCAGTGTACATACCACACCTTAAGTTAAACCAGTGCAACACTATAAGTAAATACTGCGCTCAAGTCACGGGCGTGTTTCCACAACTTTTACCGTGCGGGCCCCGGGGCCCCCGGCCTGCCCGGTGCGGCGGGAAGGGGCTCTGCGCCGTTCGGGTCCCGCCGCGACCGAACAACGGAGGAACGTTAGGAGAGCTGACTCTTGACTATCTCGCCGGGGCTCCGCACCCTCAGGGGTTGGGGCTTTCTTCCCTGTCACGCTTGTGATTTTCCTGGACGGTAACGTTCGCCGGAGCGGGCCTTTCCCCGCCCGTCACAAGGGGACAAACGGCGCCGGACCCGCGGGCCCTGAGGAAGGACGGTGCTCCCCGGGCGGCCCGCAGCTCCCGGGCTGCCCCGGCGATAACGGCACCACGGCCGTCCTCCTCCTCCTTCTTCTTCTCCTCCTCCTCGCAGGCGGGCGGGGGCCGGGGCCGCCCCGCGTCGGGCAGAACCGCCCGCAGCGCTGAGGCGAGAAGCGCGAGGCCTCCGCGCGCCGTGCCTGCCTTCCTTCCCTCCCTCCCTCCCTCCCAAAAGCCCAGTCCCGCGGGCCGCCATTCGCTTCACCCCGCCCGCCCCCCGCGGCGCAACCAACAGGAAACGCCGAACGATATGACTGACAAGCGTCGGCGACCAACGCGGAAGCTCCTTATTGCCGTGTGGCTGAGGCTCCGGCCGTATAAAGGCGGCCACGCGTTAAGGCTCCGGGCCGGAGAGTACGTGTCTCAGGGGGAGGAGAAGGTGGCGGCGGCGGCGGTGCCGGTGCGGAGCAGCCGAGCGCCGCGGGGAGGGGTGTTAGCTCCAGCGCGTAGGGGATTTTAATCCGAATTCCGGCCGGCCCGGATTTTTATTGGGAGCGGGTTTTAAAGTGAGTATGAGCGGGATGGCGCCGGCGGAAAAGGAGGGGGTGGGGGGGAGGGGCGGCGGGACCGGACCGGATCAGACCGGCCCGGCGGGGGGGGGGTGTGTGGGGTGGGGTGGGGTGGTGGGAGCCGCCTCGTTGACCCGCGCTCGTCTCTTGCAGGCGCCCTGTCGTCCCTCTCGCCTCTGCGGACGGGGCAGCATGTCCGAAGCGGAGCAGCAGTTGGCGGCCGCCACCGGCGCCACCCAGAACGGGCACGAAGCGGCCGAAAGCGCCGGAGAGCAGCAGGCCGAAACCGGCGGGGCTCCGGCGGCGGCGGCAGCAGCAGCGGCGGCGGCGGCAGCGGCAGCAGCAGCGGGCGTAGCGGCGGCGACGGCGGGAACGGCGTCGGGGGCAGCGGCAGCGGGAGCCGGACCGGCGGCGGGAACAGCGGGAACGGCCGCTAGCCAAAACGGAGCCGAAGGCGACCAGATCAACGCCAGCAAGAACGAGGAGGACGCGGGGTAAGCGCCGCGCCTCCCTCGGCGGGCTGAGGCGGGAGCAGGCCGCGCCCCCGCCGCCATACACCCCCCCTCGTCCTCCTCCTCCTCCTCCTCCTCCTCCCCTTCCTTCCCTACCCCCGGGCGCCATGTGCGGCGGTGGAGCGCGGCCGCTAGGCCCCGGCGCGGCCCTTCGGCGGGAGCGGAAGGGAGAGGCGGGCGGCTGGCGCCCTCCGCCGCCCCCGGGGCTGCGCTCCGCCCGGCGGGTGGGGACGGGGGACGGGGGAGAGGGCGGCGGGAGGGCCCCGGCTGCGGAGGGATCGAGCCGGGCGGGCGGTGAGCCGGCGGGCCCTGCAGCACCAGCGCTTCCTTTGTTCTGGAGCTGCCTTTTGTTGGCGCCATGTGGTGGCTGGGGGAGGGGCGGGGAGCGGGTTTGTTGCCGTCTCACGCTGTAAAATGGAAGGGGATTTACCTCGGCTGGCTTCGCATCCCGCGTTTTCCTCATCCCTTTGCCATTTATTTTATTTTTTTTTTAACGAAAGGAGCGGAGGGAAGGAGTTGTTTTCTGTCGCGGGGAGGGGAGGGGGGGGAGGCTGGTTCAAACTTTCTGGGGGTTGCGTGACCGATCGCCACCGGCGACGGTGTAGATGCGAACATGTTTTGTGTCACGCCTATAAAAAAAAATAATAATCCTGGCTTTGGAAGCTAGTCGGGGTAAGCCAAGTATTTGGGGAGGGAGTAAAGAGAAAAACAGCGTGATGGAGACGGTGTGCGGTGTGTTTAAACCAGTAAGAACGATTTTGGTGTACCTCTCCGCAACGTTGTCAGAAAACGGCTTATCTCTTGCAAGTGATGTTGGAGGGCGTCAGCGTAGTTTCGCTGTGTTTTGGTAGTGGCATCCTTGTGTACAAAAGGGTAATTTCTCTCCTATCATAGTTGGTCTGTTTATGTGCTTGACTTGAAAAATTACCTGCCTGTTTCTCAAGCGGGTCTTTGTGATTCAGGCTACTCCATGTACTTAATTGGAACTCCCTTTGTTATCCGTGGGCCCTGAACCAGAGGGTCAGATCCCTTAAGTTGAAGAGAGAGCTGAAGCCACAGAAGCATAACAGATTTTGGCTGTAAGGAAGGGAGTGAGACTTGCACAAGTTTCCTATAAGCTAGGGCTGGATCTACCTTTTACAGACACTACAAGGATTGAGAACCAGGCCTCTTAGCTGTGTGTGAATTTTCTTTTAACTTCAAGTTTTCTGCCCTGAAAAGTGGGTGATACTCTTTCCCTTTCTTGCATAGGAAGTGACAAGTTTCAACCCCAAATCCGTGTAAAATTGAACTTATAAGAAAAGCAGGGGGGATTGACCTATGTGGAAAATCTAGTGCTGTGCTAAAACAAGAGCTGTCCAAGGCAGAGTTCAGGGTGCTGACATCAGAGTATTTTGTTAAGAGCTGAAACATGCTTTGATTCAGCTGCACTAATACACTGTGGAGGAAAAAAGGAGACTACATGTTAAGAGTGAAATTGCCCAGTTTGTGGGGCCTCTGAAGGTGAAGTCGAAGTCAAATACTAGGAATTTGGTCTTAATTTCAAGGGCTCTATTTTCTGTTACTTAAATAGGTGTAGGTATCAATCATTCCAATTACAAAACAGAGGACTGTAAATTACAAAGTGTAACATCTATGGATGTAGTAAGAAGTGAATTTAGTATGTGGAAGTATCTGTGTGCATACCACAGCTCCAACCCGATGGCATAAAGCAACTAAAGCTGCCTCTAGACAAATTCCTGTTATCCCTCAACCATTGAATTTCTCTTGATCATTCTGCAAGTGTAGTCAATGATGACAGGGTATGCTATGGGAAAGCCACTGTCAGTCTGTACAGATTACAGCAGTTATGCTTGGTCAGTAAGCTGTTGTGATGAGAAGGAATCCCTCGAGTTACCTTTCTTTCACCTGTTATTGAAAGGCTTAGTAGACTTTGTAATGTTTTTTCTGTAAGGCTCTATAGTAATGGCTGCAAGAAGCACACAGACTTTACTTAGACCCTATGTATCATGCTGCACTGTCAGTTAAGAGTGCCCAGCTTGATCTTCTGAAAAAATAAGGGTTTAGCCTTCAAGGGGTATGGTTTTACCCAGTTTAAGGAAAAAAGGCAAAAAAAAAGCACGTATAGTTTTTTCTCATATTGCCTTTTGAACATAAATGGATGTTAGTTCTAGCAAATCAAAGTTACACATAAACATCAAAAGCCAATTTTATTTAAACATAGTCTAGTTTCTAAAGTGCTGCTAGCTTCTAGTGCCAAATCTAGGTTGCCTCTAAACAGAGTAATGACAACTTAAACTGCTTTAGTCTATAGTTAGATAAAAAGGCTCGAATGCTTTTAAAAGCTTAGTTTGTTACCTTGGAAACTATGAAAATAGAAAATACAGCCGTGTTATTAATGTTTTCATTTGAAGTGAGGCATTTGAAAAGTGCCTTATTAACTTATCTAAGTTTTATTTGTTAGATTCACTTCTGTATTGTGCTTCACTAGTATTTAGTTCTTCGAGATGCTTGAGAGGATAGTTTGTGTTGGAAAGTGGGCAGGGAAGGTACTGTATTGGCCATTCATGCAAGTAAAGACTAATAGTGGAGATACTCCTGTTGTACTGATGAAGATAGAAGTAGATTCAGTAACTAAGCAGGAAGAAGTGCACAACATAGTAGTTAAGGCAGGTCCAAAGTCCCACCTGTTGTATGTGACTGTTCTTGGAGGACACAGATACCTGGTTTAAATTTTGCAGATTGTTCTTGGGACTAAAATTTTTACAGCCATTTCTCCAAATCCTGAAAGAGCTCAAGTATTTTGCTTTTGATGCCTTATTCTATCCTGAATGCTTTCAAAGCAGTAGAAATGATTCTAGGTTCTTTCAAAAAACTTGAGTTGGTGGTACTTGATAATCAGTACTACTTTGTTGCAAATAACTGAATACTGTTGAAAGAATGTAAGTTACTA
Organism: Astur gentilis; assembly: GCF_929443795.1. Taxonomy (NCBI): domain Eukaryota; kingdom Metazoa; phylum Chordata; class Aves; order Accipitriformes; family Accipitridae; genus Astur; species Astur gentilis. The sequence continues at coordinate 17,875,283 of NC_064905.1, read as the reverse complement.
GCGAGGAATATTTTAGGCAATTTTTGCTGTTTCTTATACCTGTATTAAAATTCAGGGTGCATTGTGTCATTCCCTCAGGAGGGGTGGAACCCATTCTTGTGCACTCCTCTTGCATCTTGTCAAAAGTTAGTGGAGATAAAGTATTTAACTTGCAACAGTTGGTCCTGTTTCTGACAATGCTGCTGGGGTGTGTACCACTGTGAGCATCTTGCTGCATGTGCTTTTCTGTAGTACTTCCTGAATCTAAATTGCTTATCTCTTTGAAATTTCAGGAAGATGTTTGTTGGTGGCCTCAGTTGGGATACAAGCAAAAAAGACTTGAAAGATTACTTCACCAAATTTGGTGAGGTAACCGACTGTACGATAAAGATGGACCCTAACACAGGAAGATCCAGAGGCTTTGGATTTATTCTCTTCAAAGAACCTGGGAGTGTTGAAAAGGTGAATTTAAGCTTCGTATTTCAGATTCTTAACTTCTAGGAGAAACTTTTCAGCTTGAGTTAATCACATCAAACTATCTTTCAGGTTCTGGAACAGAAAGAACACAGGCTAGATGGACGACTAATTGACCCCAAGAAGGCCATGGCAATGAAAAAGGATCCAGTGAAGAAAATATTTGTCGGTGGACTAAACCCAGAAGCCACAGAAGAGAAAATAAGGGAATACTTCGGAGAGTTTGGAGAGGTGTGTAATGGTTTCAGTGCTTACTAAGATAACTATAGTCTTCAGTTGCTGTTTGGTTTGCTAATAATTTGCATGTTGCAAATTAAATTAATTTCAGATGCATCAAGCCTTTTGTAACTGATCCACCATCTTGAGAGCAAGGAAGGCACATACTGCACTAGATGCTTCCATTGCTAGTTATAGATAATCCTTGTCTTTAACTCAGACCATTTTATCTGATGTTAAAATTGTTTTAAGAGTTGTAAAATTGAAACCTCTGGTCTGAAAGCCAATGTTAGCATAGAAAGAATATTGCAACTTTGGTGTTGCATAATATGCATAGATAGGAAACCTACAGTTTTACTGTCCCAAATGCCATGCATTTAACAGTTCTGCTAAAATACCAGTCTGAAAATAGTATTTCATGTCTTCAGATTGAAGCAATTGAACTTCCCATGGATCCAAAGACCAACAAAAGGAGGGGGTTTGTGTTCATCACTTTCAAGGAAGAGGATCCGGTGAAGAAGGTTTTGGAGAAGAAATTCCATAACGTCAGTGGAAGCAAGGTAGACACTTTGACTTGTAAATCTTTGTCCAAGTTATTGAGTATAATACCACTACATCTGTAATCTGAAAAGGATCTTGTAGACCTCTGCTCTCAAGATAGCAAAATTACAATAAGGACAGCTTGCAGTTTACCACAGGGGTGTTTTGCTGTAAGTTCAGTCACAGAGGCTACCAAGTTTCCTTGCCAGTACTTGTGGCTTTAATACTTGCTCTGTTCTAGGGGTTTTGTATGTAAAGTATCTAATGGCATTCATTAAATACAGGTGGAAAAACTGGCTTATTTATCAGTCTAGCAATATAAGCCATTTCAACAGATATGTACCTATTTTCAGCATAGAGCACTTGCCTAAATTTGAGACTTAGAGACACTAACTTTGTAAGCTGAAACTGGCTCTGTCTGACATGGGCGCAGCTTCTGGTGCCTCCTGCTACCAAAACATTGTCATGTAAACCCAATACAAGAATCCAGAGTGTAAATGTATTCTTATGGTAACTTGTACTTGGTCAGCTGGTTCTGTGAACTACTGTAAAAGTGGTGAGATGCTCTGAACAGCTGACTGCTCATCTGTGGGAATAGCTGATAGAGCGTCAAGCTAAGGAGAAGAGGACTGGAGGCAAATGATGTGTGCTGGCTGGAGGTATTGCTGTTCCCTCAGTGCCGACCACACACTAACTTCAAAGCCCTATTAGATCTGGTCATACTGTCTGACACAGTGACTTAGATTGCACTCAGTTTAAGACTGGTCTTGACACAGCACAGAATAAACTTTGGCAAACCTTAATTGCACTGGTTGTTGACAAGACACTCTAGTTAGCAATAAAGTTTGTTTTCAGGAGAGGTGAATGCTTTATGTGCAAAGGGAGCTGAGAAATTATACCTGTATCTTGTAACTATGGCTTGTTTTTGTGTCATAGTGATAATAAAAAGAGCAGGTTACCTTAAAGCTCTTGTGATGAATTCCAAGCCAGACTTGCTGAGGTGCTGCTATCATAGGGAGTTGTTCCTTTTGCAGCAGCAGCAGCTTTCATCTTGGACTGTGCACAGATTCAGGAACTAGGAAGCTGGCTGACAGCTTGAACTGCAGCTGGGAACCTGTCTTGGAAATGTCAATTCTGGTTGTTTGTAGCTGTTCTTAGTATTTGATAAGTGATGATTTCAAGTGTTGGTAGCTGTACTGTACAGTCCAACACAATGTTTGGTGTACAGGGTTTATGAGGGCTGCCAGGAAAACTTTTTCTGGTACATTTCTCAGACCCTTGTTCATCCAGGGCTGCTCAGGTGAAGCTGTCCAATAGCAACAGCCTCATCTTGGAGGTTGTGCCAGGACAGAGGGCAGGCAGCCTTGCAGCTCCTACAGGAGCAGCAGCTATGCTGGGGTGGCCTTAGCACCTCTTCCATGGGGGAGTTCATAGTGGAGCATAGGCAGTATTAAAATACTCTGAAAGCAGTGGCCTGCTTTGTATGGGCGATAATGATTTAACCTTTGTCTTCCATCTGGGACTTGATGGTAGGGAATAGGTGGTATAAAATACTCTGAAAGCAGTGGCCTGCTTTAAATGGCCAATAATGACTTACCTTTGTCTTCCATCTGGGAGTTGATGGTAGGGAACAGGTGGTGTAAAATACTCTGAAAGCAGTGGCCTGTTTGAAA